>NC_048227.1:78579616-78604080 GCF_002007445.2 Ailuropoda melanoleuca
GTCAAAATGTAAGGGCCAAAACAAAATTCACCTCCTCCTGCAGGGACCCTGAACTTGCCACCCCCCCCACCCGACCCCTTTCCCCACACCTCTGGCTTCCTGAGGCACTTTGCTCATTAGTGGTTAAAATAGCCTTATTTTATAATGTGTGTTTCTCAAGAGTGTCCTGACTAGATAGTAGACTGTGGGTTCCTAGAGGGGACTTGGAGGACTGTGTCTGAGACATTGTGTGACCTCGGTGGCTGTGGTAGAACTTGGCACACAGTAGATAGTGAAATGGTTGTGGTTTTGGGGATTGCCACAAAATAACTTTGTACTTCTACATTCACCTCTGACCCCAACCAATTATTAACATGATTTTTTATTCCTCATCTTCATTCATCCTGTTATATTTGTCACATTTTACTCAAACCGGGGCCTTTTGTATGCCCATAGCTACCCCCACCATCTCCATCTTTGTGTCTGCTTCTCCCTGTCCTCATGGAGTGTCTGCTTTTCCCTGTCACCATGGAGTGTCTTCCCCACTTCCTTAAGCTCTTGCTCAAATGCCATTTTTTTCCATGGAGCTTTTCTCTCCTTATCCTTTCAATTCTGCCACTCGAAGTAATCTGATCTCTCAACACAGGAGTCTTAAAATTGGTCCACTGACTCCTAAAACTCTGTTAAAATGGGAAACTGAACTAATCCACTGTGGTTGGCTAGACCGCAAAGAGGAATGCCGGAGGTCATGAGGAATATTCTGAGAGCCTTGCCAAAGTCACTCCCTCGTCCAGACCAAACAGGAGTGCGAGTGATGGATAGAGATTCCGGATGTGGGGCATGATGAATGGGAGGAGGGCAAGGCTGGTGGGGCCGGAGTTCTGTCTCTGTAAAGTGCCTGCCTGCTTGGCAGCCCTCCCTGGAGGCGAGAGGGCTGTTTGTGCGCTCGTCCGTATCAAAGATGCCCACAGCCCTGGTCTGTTAGCCTTCCTCATAAAACCTTGTTTGGAGAGAGATCTCTGGGGAGGGAATTTTGGTTTGAAACTGGAAGAAAGCAAGCCTGAAACTTAACTGGGGAAATAAGAGATAGGTCAAGGAAGAAAAGTCAACAATCCTGACGTGGAAAATATCTTGAGGAGTAAAAACAGTGGCTTTTTACGTGGCATCTGAGGCAGTTCTGCTCACCCTTTCATTAGCTGACTTCCTGTGCCCCACTGGGACGGTTCTCCCAGGGCTGATGGCTGTTTTTGATGCCTCTAGCCAGCTGGCCATGGAGTCTAGGATTCCAGAAAGACAGGTAGTTTCAGAAAGAGTTAAAGCAGCTTTGTTTTGGGAAAGCTGATCTATCAGTCACTTACCCAAAATGTGCTGAGCACCTGTTATATGCCAAGAATAGTGAAAGGTGCTGGGGGAGGGAAAAGATACAAAAATAAATAAGTGATTCTATTTTTTTTTTTTTTGGATGCTCTGGATAGAGTGAATGGTTCTCACATGGGAAGACGACATAAAGAATGAAGGGATCACTTCTGTGAAAAATGATTCTACCTTCTGACTTTTAATTCTGCTCACTCACTCCTCTTCATCAGATCAACTTTGCACACCTTTATTAAACCCGAGCTAAGTACTAAGTACTTTGATCGGCCCGAGGGAGACACACTTGAATGAAATATTGTTCCTTTTTCTCCAGGGAGCTCACTGCGTCGTGCTAGAGACAGATTCATAAGCTTCTAACCTCAGTCCCTGAAAAGTGAGCCTGAAGAGTTGTACTAAGTGCGGCGGGAACATACAGGAGAGAGTGAGTTGGGAAAGGACCTAACATTTCACTGCTACTTCTTTCTCTTTTAGTCACCAACTTTTCATCACTGTCTGACAGGTTCTGGCACCCCTGAGGAGAGACAGAAAATAAACAAGCCAGCTTTTTCGATAGGAAGAGAACGCCATACATGACAATGAGGCTTTTCCGCTGAGTTTGGACAAGGCCTCAGAATCCTTTCCACACAGAGCTCAGGAGCCACTGACTGTCATTACCATTTGTGGAGTAGAGACCTATTTCTCACCCCCACCCCATCCCCAAATGATGTTTTGTTCCTCTTTTCTTTTAATTCTTGGGGGTCTAAAATTCCTATTTTTCTGCCCTAACATTCCCTCATGAGAGATTATTGTAGTACACGTTTTGTAATTTTGAATTGTGAATTCATCTTTATCTATGGAACTTCTCCACAGCCTGGTTTGGAATATGTCTCCCCAAAAAGGTTTCCACTTCGCTTTAGTCAGGCACACTGAGGACATTAGAATTGTAAAACTAACTTTATATTAACCCCCTAACTTGGAGGTTCCCAGACTACATAAATAGGGCTATTTCAAGCCTCAAACTGCTCAAGGGAAGGCCCACGGCTACACATGGATTTTTTCCTAGTCAGGCAGACAAAACTTTTCTCCTGTGCTACTGATATTTTGGGGTGTTTTTTTTTGTTGTTTTGTTTTGTTTTGTTTGTTTGTTGTTTTTTCCTAGGCCACCATTTTAAGTGGTCTGGCATTTTAGAGGAAAAGCATAAGGCGGTATTCTTATTTTCGTCACCAGCTCCTGGTGTCAGGGCTTCGTGTTCTGTGCTTATGTGGGTGCTAAGATCCCAGACTTTTGGTTCCTGGACTGGAAACCTGCTTCCCTTCCAAGTTAGCCTCTGTGTCATAGCTTTAGTTTTAGTTTTTTTTCTTTTTAAATTTTTTTGTAATTTGAAAGCTCTATAAAATTCCCTTTTTTCTTGAGAGCTCAACAATGCATTTTAAAGAATGTTGGTTATATTTTGCCCAGAATTTCTAGCTTTGTAGTGGGAGAATGATCAAGTTCTCTACTGTCCAAAACCAGAAATCTATCCAGCAAATCTTTTTTTTTTTTTAAAGATTTTATTTATTTATTTGACAGAGATAGAGACAGCCAGCAAGAGAGGGAACACAAGCAGAGGGAGTGGGAGAGGAAGAGCCCTGCCTTAGAACACGTTACAGGCTCTTATCTGTTAGGTATTCTAAATACAACACTTGCCCCGGGACAAAAGGTTTTGCAGGCCTACAGAATGTTTGTAATTTGAAAAACAAGTTATATCTTTATGTCAAAAAAAGAAAATACCAAACTGTAAATCAGATTTAATAAGTAGTATGTTAACTATCTATAACACAAAATAATATGCCAATTCGTCAGCTAATTTCAATTCTCATAATTATGTATACAGGATTTTCTAAATACAACACTTGCCCCGGGACAAAAGGTTTGACAGCCAGCGAGAAAGGGAACACAAGCAGGGGGAGTGGGAGAGGAAGAAGCAGGCTTCCTGCCAGTGGAGCAGGGAGCCCGATGCGGGGCTCAATCCCAGGACCCTGGGATCATGCCCTGAAAAGGCAGACGCTTAACGACTGAGCCACCCAGGCACCCCTATACAGGATATTTTAATTCTTGAATGTAGAGACTCAATTCCTCATCTAGGATCTCTGCAGATTAAGGTTTAATATATAGGAATGATAATCGTCAATTTCCAGACGTGTTTACTTTTTTCTATTTTTTAAAAAAGATTTTATTTATTTATTTGACAAAGAGAGTACACTCAGGGGGAGCAGCAGGCAGAGGGGGAAGCAGGCTCCCCGCTGAGCAAGGAGCCCAATGCAGAACTTGATCCCAGGATCCTGGGAGCATAACCTGAACCGAAGGCAGATGCTTAACTGACTGAGCCACCCAGGAGTCCCCCAGACACGTTTAGATGACTAATTATATCAGTATAATTAAAGGAAAGAGCAAATGACCATATTTCAGTGGATTTCCACTAAAATACCTTTTTAAAACTAAATTATTATAAGTAAAATGAGAAAAAAAACCCAAACTATATATTGTCCTATTAGCCTACACTGGCAGGGTGTTGTGCTTTATCTCAATTTTCTCCTTATCTCTGCTCTTTTACCTGTGTATTCTCTAACCAGATTAGATGTTTAAGTAACATGAGGTGGGGAAAAAAAGAATATTTACTGATTGGCTATTATATATCAGTGACTATGTGCCTAGGACATTGTAAGTGCTTAAGAGAATCCACTGAATGCAATACTAAATTTGATATTCATATTGAAGTACAAGGCATTTATTATTGCTTCCTTTTACAGATGGGAAAACTGAGTTTAGGAAACCTTAATTACATTCTAAGGTCACAGAACCAGTAAATGTGCATCCAGGATTTAAATGCCGGCCTTTGACACATTAGAAGCTCGTGATTTTCCCACACTACCATGCTACCTCTCTGAGAAGTAGAATTGGTAGTGAATATTGTCCCTGAACAATTTTTACCATGCGAGGAATGTTGGTGCTGTTAACTATTGCTTTGGGATCTGGAAATTAACAAAGTGATTAAGTCTTTCTATGTCAGTATATGTAGGCATATGTACAAAATAAGTATTCTTTATGGATGAGAAGTCCAGGTTTGCTATATTTGAGTTGCACTTCTGAAGTTGACATTTAAGGGGAAAGTTTCTTATAAGAAAATCTGTTTCGAGACTTTATTACTCCCTGTTCTCTTATAATTCTTTAAATGCAGGAAGTCTCATTGATGTGTTTTGTATTAGTTGCTTAGAGGCGGTCTGTGACCACTGCAGGATTTGTCAACTGGACGGAGTCACCTCCTAAAAATAGTATTATTGCTTGATCATAAGCCCATGCGAGAGAATAGCCCAGAGCTGCTACTGACAGACAATAGTCTCTTATTGGTGCCACAGCTCGGGCAGATGTCGAGGTTTAGCTGGTAAATATTCCTGTCATCTGCAGCTCTACTCCGAGTCCTGGAGACACATCTTCTTGAATGGTCCAGGGCTCTCACTGGTCAGCTCTCCACCCTCAATATTTTAGGAAAAAGTCCAGCTAAGAAATGGAGATTGAACCCATATAGTCTTCTCAGCAAGAAGCTCATGACTATAAACAAGGATCTCTCATTTAGTTTAGATGAGGTTGCAGATGATATCTCTTCTTAGGACAAGATGTTCTTGGCATGTTGGGAAGTGGAGAAGAGGTTATTCAATAGTTTATATAGTATTTTACCATTAAAAATTAAAATTTAAACAATTTAGAAGATATACATGAATAGGTGACAGAGGAGTGCTGTTCAATAGAAATATGAGCCATGTGCAAGTTTTAATTTTCTAGAAGTCACACTTAAAAAGTAAAAAGAAATAAGAAAAATTAATTTTAATGATATATTAATTTTGCATATATTTACATATTTTATATAAAATATATAAATGTTTGACATTTATATTTAAGTATATATTAAGTTACTATATTAATACATTTTGATAATACATTAATCTTTAATTTTTAATTACTTTTTAATTTTTAGTAATTAATGATATATTTTATTTAACCCAATATAACATTATTATTTTACCATGATATTAATATAAAATGATTGATATATTTTACATTTCTTTCATACTTAGTGAAATCCGATATGTATTTTGCATTTATAGCCCATCTCAATTTAGACACTAAATTTTGGGGACAAATATGTGATGTGTTTAGATTGCATAAATTTAAAGCTGAAAAATAGATTCATATATTCAAGTTATTCCAGTCACATGAAGTTTTCCAACAACTGCATTGAATATCAATTTTAAATTAATTAAAATTATATAAATTTAAAAATTAGTTCCTCAGTTACACTGGACACATTTCAAGTGCTCAACAACTACCACCTTGGACATCGCAGTGGTAAAGTTATGTCCATCAAGTCTCAAACTGCACGGTCATCTCCAGACCTCAGAGGCTGGCTTTTCCTGCTCTGAAACCCAGGACAGCTGAGGCTCTGTCCTCTGCTGGCTTGTCCTGCTTCCAACACCATTTCTCTGTTGCTAGGCTGAGTTCCCTTTGTCAGGTCCACAGTGTACAATTACATAAATGGTGTACTGTGTCATTCCAAGGGACATCACGCACACTGTGGTGCACAGCTGGTGGCCTTCGGTGATACTGTCAGGCTAGATGCCTCCTCACCTGAAGCCTGGTGGGATGGGATGGGCAGCTCCAGATTCTCCCTCCATCAGCCTCCTTCATGACGTGCTCTGCTCCATCTCCTCAACTTTCCTCTAGTTTCTGAGGATACTTCTCTCTGGAAGAGCTTTTACCATGGACAGACACCTACATAATGGCTTCATGATCACAGATTGATAAAATATCCTCATCCTCCATGGTGAAGAAGGGATGAGATTGGGAGTCAGACTCATAATCTTGGTCCTCATCAATCAGGGTATCATTACTAAAGCTGAAAAAAAATTTTGGTTAAAAAAAAAAAGAAAAAGCAGTTATGTTCCAGAAGTTCTTTTACAGGCATTAGATAAACAGATACTTAATTTTACCAATAGAGAGAAGCTATGAAAAGAGTTTTACTGATGGTCTATCAATCATCTTTGCTTCAAAATCAAATGAAAACCTACTGGTCTTCTTCAGACTGGAAACATTAATTCAGTGGGAAATGGGAAAAGTTAGAGGGCTGAGCTGTTCCAGCACAGCCAGAGAAACCCTTTAATCATTGAGGCCACATGGGTCTATGAGTAAGTTAGTTTAAGTATAAGGGAGTGAGAGTGGATGTGGACATCACTTTTAACCTGGAGAGCGGAAGTCAGCTTCACTCGCAGACGGAATCTGCCTCAACAACTGAATAGACGATTTCCATTAGACAAGTCCAATGAAGAAGAAAGAGACACATCAGAAAAGATTTGGTCTTTTCCAGGATCACAGTCAATGGCCCTTCTTTCAAAGTTCAGGATGGCCAAAAGTCCAAGGGAGGAACCTCAGGGAAGGGAGTCCCTCCTGCAAGGAAGGAACCCAGAAGGGGAGCTACAGCTCTCCAAAAGCTAAGGAGGGTAAGAACTGTGTTGGGGCGGGAGTTCTGAAGTTCAGAGGAACAGTCATTTGGGAAGAGGATGTGAAGGCACATATTTTTTGCCCCAGGTGAACTACAAAAATATGCTATTCTTAAATGCCAGCGTTTTAGCAGGTCCCACCTCCACAGAGGCCGAAGAGGCATTCATGCCTACAGAGATCTCACTGCGTAAGCACCCCCTGCCCCCTTCCTCCCATTCACTCCCATTCCTCAGGTTTAATCTCAGAATTTGTCACTTTTGTCCTGCTGTCTCACACATAGATTCTATTCTTGGATCTTTGGATAATATTTGACTTTTTATTTTAGTTTCTTCTCAAGGCTCTGTCTTGGGCTTCATGTTTTGAGGATGCCTTTTTCCTCACCCAGAATAGTTCTGGGATAAATCATCTTCAGGGCTATTTAATCCATTGGGAAGCTTAGGCACAAATCCTGGAGCCTCCGAGCTTTTCAGAGTCTGACAAAATGTTTGAGTCCTGGAAAAAAAAAAAAAAATGTGTGGGCTTCAAATAAGGTAAAAAAAAAAAATAGAAAATTGAAAGTAATAAATGTTTGATTAAAATCTACAAATGTAACACTATGTCAACTGTCTTGTCAATTTTAGTATTTATATAAATTTCATTGCATTTGAATATAATTTTGGAAGTTGGGATTTCTTACTTTGAAATACTTCCTAAGTATACATAGTAATAACTAACAAATCATAACCAACCATAAATCAAATGCTACCTGTAGCCAAATAATTTTAAAAGTTAAATTGTAAACATCCTTTCAAGGAAATTTACAGCCAAAAATTATATTTAGTGTGGGATGAGGGTTTGTTTTGATATGTTTTATACGATGCAGAGTGGAGCCTCCATAGTAAAAGAATTCAGAGCCTACCAAGGCCTTAAAATGACCCTGGAAACCGCTCTCCACCCAGCCAATACTCAGCCTTTCCCTTTCCTGGATAAGGCAACTTCACATAGTAGCAGTGTGATGTGTTGGAAAGTCAGTGGAATTCACATCCTGGACATATCAATTTCTAGCAGTGAGAAATTTGGCAACTTCACAAGCTTCTCAGACATCCATTTATTTGAATACGCAGAGGATTACATAAGGCAACAAGTGGGTCTGATACTTAATAACTTGGTAGTATTGTCTACAAAAAAGAGATGGGTTAAATCCTTGCGCCCTATAGGAGAACAGACTTGAACAGAGGACTAGAATAGAACTCAAGATCAAGGATTTAATTTAGGAGTTAAAAACTGTAGGAGGCTTCAGAAGCTCAAACTATATAAAATTTAGCATAGTCAATCGGGGGAAGGATAACTTAGGATGACTGTGCTCCTGGCTTTTGGGGTAGGTTGCGTTATTGCCTCCACTGACTCATTCCCCTTGCGGGAGGGTGTGTATCCATTCCCACCCATTGCCATGTAACTTGCTGAGCCAGCCTATGGGGAGAACACACTTGCTGCCCCATAGCAGCTTGGCCACGTGACTTGCTTCAGCCAATGGAAATATGAATACCACCTCCAAGCAATAGCTTTAAAGGCAGTTGTGTGATTTGGGTCTGTCCCCTGTCCTTTACCCTCAGCCTAATAATGATGTTGTGTCCCAAATAGGGGCTGCTCCTTCAGCCTGGCTCCTGGCATGAGAAGGCACATGGGAGCAAAGCCTCAGCTACTGAGGTACAGCTGCTCACATGGAATTGCGCAAGAAATGAACTTTTGTTGTTGTAAGCCATGAGATTTGGGATGGGTTTGTCACTCCAGGAGAGCTGATTAATATGAGTGTTCAGGAAGAAAGCTCTCTGAAAGAGAGAGAGGGCTATTCTCATTGCCCTTTCACTCATCTAATTTGAAAAAAAAAATTTTTTTTTGCATTAATCAGCAATAAAGAAAACCAGCATGTTCCACTCTCTCCATAATTATGTCGTGCATACTTTACAGTAATTAGTACAGAATTAGAAAGTTAACACTAAAGTTAATCCCTGTGCCATCCATGTCACGCAGGCACAATGGTCCATGTCAGGATGCCGGGAGTGAGGTCATGGAGCTGTTTCAATGGCCAATAAAGTTACTTATTTGTCCGTAATGACATCTTTTGGGATTTACTGACGTAGGCATTTTACGTTTTTCAATTACAAGTGTGAAACGTTCTTTGTTGCCAATTTTGCTAGTGTTAGGAATTCTTCGCAAAATTCTTTCTGCACTTCTGAGAAAATCAGCATTAATTAAATCAGCTCATTTCCCACTGGCTTAATTTAGCACGGTCCTTATTTCTCTGTGGTGCGAAGCTGTTCTTCTCTGAACTCCAGATAAATGAAGTACCTTGTCTCAGAGAACAGAAGCCTTCATCAATCACAGCAAAGTAGCAACTACTAAGATTTGTTGTTGTTTCTGGTTATTTTTACATATAGAGTGAATGCTACTTTTAAGTTTTCTTAGTGTAGCCATCTGACCAGGCAGGAAAACTTTAAAAAGAGAGATTGTCTGTCTTTTGGAACCTTGGAATTATGACACTAATCAGCACATTTTTGCATTCTCCCTTTGTCTATATATCTACTGTCATTTGTCTTACCATATTCTCTTTATTCATTCATTCAGAAAATACTGATAGACTATCTTAAGTACTCTTCTGTACCTTACAGATGTGGCAGAGAATAAGAGAACACCCTGTTCTAGTGGATTTAGAAATTCTTGGGAAAAAGTCTGCCTAAGTGAAGGGAATAGAAAAGTTCAAAAGCCATGAGACAGGGCTGAGCTCAGAGCATTTAAGGAATGGCCAGAAGACAACGTTGCTGGAATGGAAGGAGACAGTGGTCGCTGGGAAGTTTGAGAAAGTCTAGATCATGAAAGCCTTGTGAATTATGCTAAGGAATTTGGATTTTATTCTAATGGGAATCCATGGGAAGATATATGTTTGAGAAAGATCACTCTTGCTGCTGAACAGAAAAGGATAGTAGAAGAGCAAGCAGGAGGGAGACCCAAGGGGAGGCTCTTGGAGAAACCTAGGAGAGGGTCTGTGGTGACATGAGCAGGAGTTGTGGCAGTGAAGGTAGGAAGAAGTGGTCAGATCCAGTATGTAATTTGGATATAGAACTTGCTGACTGGCTGGGTCTGCAGTGTGAGCAGAAAAAAGTGAAGGGTGACCCTTCAGCTTTTAACCTGGATGATTAGTAAAAGGCAGTACCATTGCCTGTCATGGGAAAGATTGGGAAAGAAGCAGATTATCTTGTGGAGGCTGAAGAGGAAATATGACATGTCTTAGCCTATGAAATTGTTGTAGTGTAAAGGCAAATTATGGAGCTGGTACTGCCCACAGGCTTGTTACCGTGGTGGCTGCCACTTTTTCTCCTGGGTTCCAAGAGTTGCAAGAGCCACCTGGACACTCAGGAGACCATTTTAATTTGGTGAACTTAGAAGAAAAGCAGCCTCCTAAAAGTCATCTGTTAAGATTCTCCTTATAAAGGAGGTGATGCTTCAAAGACCCCGAAAAACAGGCGTATCTATATTACGCTATGCATGCAGTAGATGGTTGTTGTTTGTATTTGTTTTTGTTGCCTGACTTCCATCCTGAGTACATTATTGTACTCAGTTTCTCTCTAGTGCAGGAGTTGGCTAACTATGGCTTGTAGGCAAAATCTGGCTCATCTCCCTATTTCGTAAAGAAAGCTTTATTGGTACATAGCCATCCTTATTTGTTGATGTGATGTCCATGACTGCTTTTAAGGTATAATGGCAGACTGTATGGCCCACAAAGGGAAAAGTATTTATTATTGGGCCTTTTACAGAAAAAAATTGCTGATCCTTGCTTTGGTGGAACCATCGTCTTCCAGCTTTTAGCTTAGGTGCTTTGGGTAAAGCTGACTGTGCTCACAGATGGTGAAAGTGTTCTACGTCTGTCTCATCCAATATGGAAGCCACTAGCCACATGCTGTTCCTGAGCATTTGGCATATTGCTAGTGTGACAAAGAACCTGAATTTCACATTTTATTTAATTTTAATTTACTTAAATTTAATAGCCACATGTGTCTGTGGCTACTATCTGGATAGCAAAGAACTAGAATATGGATAAAACCGACATAAGTGACATAATACAGTTATAAACAGAGTGTTTGGTAGAGCATTTAAAAGAAAAAGGGGCATTGCAGGTGAGAGGATTCATGGAAGTGACTTCTGCGAAGAGCTTAAAATGTGGATAGGGTTTATTTATATATAAATATATGTGGGGGGATAGGTTAAACGGGTGATGCATATTAAGGACCGTACTTGTTGTGATGAGCACTGGGTGTTGTATGTAAATGATGCATCACTAAATCCTATACCTGACACTAATATTACACCGTATGTTAACTGGAATTTAAATAAAAACTTGAAATAAAAAAATGTGTATGTGTGTGCACATACGTTATGGAAGGAGCAGTGAAAGAATTTTGCAGATAGAGGGACTAGATTGAGTCAGAGTGAAACTATTTGGGAAATATGAGTAAGTCCAGTTTGGGTTTTGGCATAAGCAGTGTACAAGAGTAATAGGAGATGATTGTGACTAGGTCCTTTGATATCAATTTGTAGAAAATATTGACTTCAGCAGTTCCCACTGCTCACGGAAGCATCTCAGAGGTTAGAGAAGGAGCAGCAGTGGCAGAACTACCCAGTGACTACCTGGGCTCTTCAGGAAGCTCTATGTAGACAGTCATGTAGTTTAAAATATTTTAAAATTTCTCGAGATTTTTTTCTTTGACCCATGTGTTATTGAGAAATGTGTTATTGAATCTTCAGGCACTAGGGGATGTTCTAGCTAGCTTTCTGTTACTGATTTCTAGTTTAATTCCATTTAGTCTGAGAGCAGTCATTGGTATTTTTTTTTTTTTGAAGATTTTATTTATTTATTTGAGAGAGGGAGAGAACACAGAGGGAGAGTGAGAAGAAGCAGCAGAATTCCCCACTGAGCAGAGAGCCTGAGGCGGGGCTTGATCCCAGGAGCCAAAGGCAGGCCCATAACCGACTGAGCCACCCAGGTGCCCTAGGCTTTGTAATTTTTTGTTGAAAGGTGCACATGATGTACTGAATAAAAGGAACTACAGTAAATAAGTCTTTAGTAATGTAGTCATAGGGTGTTGGGGAGGGGAAGCATTCTATAGTTTTATTAGTAGGTCTCAGTCCTCTGGTGAGCTTGTGCCCCTGTGAACTTCACCAATAGTTCTCAAGAGTTTTTTTGTTTGTTTGTTTGTTGTTTCCACTCCTTAGGTGTGACCACATAACCAGAGGATTCTGGTAGGTATTTATCTTTCTCAAGGTAGGTTAGGTTCTGACAAAACCCCAATAGGCTAGGCTCTGGTAAAATAATTTCTCTAGAGGGCTGGCCTTGTTAAGAAGAAGAGAGTGCTGGGGCGCCTGGGTGGCACAGCAGTTAAGCATCTGCCTTCGGCTCAGGGCGTGATCCCGACCCCGACGTTGTGGGATCGAGCCCCACATCAGGCTCCTCCGCTATGAGCCTGCTTCTTCCTCCCCCACTCCCCCTGCTTGTGTTCCCTGTCTCGCTGGCTGTCTCTATCTCTGTCGAATAAATAAATAAAAAAATCTTTAAAAAACAAAAAAAGAAGAAGAGAGTGCTTTGGTGTATTTAAAAATGGTTAATTTTCCCTTTCCTCTGAATGAAGCAAGAGGAGATTTTCCTTTAATATTCACAGACCTCCTGGAGGTGAAACTCACAAAAGCATGGAGCCCACTGTGATTAGGTCTGAGACTACTTTCCCTATAAATGAATTTACAAACAGAAGTTAAAATATTTGAGCATGGGTAAAAGGGAAGTGGAGAATTCCATGATAATGGAGTGTTTCCACCTGGGAAACAAGTAGATTAATAGCACTATTAATAGAAATGCAGAATCACATGGAGAAGCTGGTTTTGAGGGAAATTATGATACTTTTAGAGCACAATAAGACCAATAGCACTTCTTTTTCCCCCTAACCTCAAGAATGATTCAGCCACGCATGTTTATAAAAAACAAACTGCTTCCTTCCCCCAAATTCAGGTAGATGATCCCAGACACAACTCTCTATTAGAGACACCCAACAGTGCTTCAGTCAACATCTCCCAGTAGAGCCTCTTGGCTGTGGTTCTTGGCAATGACTGTTTCCACTGGCCACTACTTCCAACAGTGTTTAGCATGAGTTTCCATAGCAGCAGCTTCCAATGGCCACCCATATTGTTACAGGTCCTAACCAGTAGCCATACCTCTCAGCAGATCTTCCCGCTGGTGAACACTGCTCCAAGTGATCGCCAGTAACTCCAGACTTCTATTTCCTTGGAATCCCGTTAAAACCTAAAAAGTTAAATTTTAAATTTTAAAGGACTTGAATCCCAAAGAACTTCTCAGAAAAGCTCCTGGTTTCCCTCAGTGGCTAATGGGAGCATCAGACTTCCAGCATCATTCCTCAAGGCCAGCTCTTAATAGGCTCCCTATTAAGCCTTAAGGGACAGTTATAATGCCGCACTGTTCTTTCCGAGTTCTTTGTATCTCCATTGGCTATTCTACACACCTCTGGTAGAAGAATCCCACGGATGGAGATGCTGGGCTTCTGGCTTGAAAGACTGATGGATCTTTTCTCATTGTGGGATTCCCTATGTACTCCAGTTAGCTGAACAATCTATGCGTATAGGAGGTCACAAGACAACCATACCATGTTTGGAATAGTGTGACACAAAGACTACCACAACAGATGATAGAAAATTGACAAAGACTCATACCAAAAACCATGAAAGCCAACAATATTGTATGAATGAACTAAGAGTGTGCATAATAGCACTCAGGATGCTGTTTCCGCTGCCTTTCCCACTTTCTTTTGGTAATTATTGAGGCAAAACACATGAATTGACTTTCCCAGAGCTCCAGGAAAGCCCCTGTCTTCCCTAGAAGGTTATCTCCCAAAAGTCACATTATAAAGCCCATAACTCCCTCCCAAAGTCCATGGAACTACGGTGTCTGTCTCATGCCCCACATGCTTCCCTTCTCCCACCACATCTCTACATTGAGGCATCTATGCAAACACAGTCCTGGAAATTGTCCCAGACCTTTTAGAGTTTCTTGACATAAATATGCAAACTTGCCTAATAACCCTGAGTTAAAAGTTAAAAGTGACATGAAAGAATCTTGACACTGGGATTCATTAGCTGAAACTATGGGTAAAGTTTAAAAATCAACAAATAAATAAAATGCAAAAAAACCCCACATTCATGTTGTAGAAAAATTTTCCTAAATCCTTGGATTTAATGTCATTTTCAGTACTTCATAATACCTCACTAGAAAGAGTATAAGAAATACTGACCACAGGGGTGCCTGGGTGGCTCAGTCATTAAGCGTCTGCCTTCGGCTCAGGGCACGATCCTGGCGTTCTGGGATCGAGCCCCACATCAGACTCCTCCACTGGGAGCCTGCTTCTTCCTCTCCCATTCCCCCTGCTTGTGTTCCCTCTCTCGCTGGCTGTCTCTCTCTCTGTTGAATGAATAAATAAAATCTTAAAAAAAAATACCACAGATCAGAAAAAATTTAGCTAGAGAGGAATTCAGAGTGGGGAGAAAAAAAATGGAGTTGGGTTTATTCTCATTAAAAAAAAATCCTCTGGAATGATATAAAAGAATATTTGAAAAAAGATGATAGTTTATCTTTTATTTTTAATGCTAAGGGTTTTCATTTTAAAGGACTTCAATCACAAACAGAATAAATCAGTATAAATTGGATTGAAAAACATCATTAATAGTGAATGAAGATGTATAAATTCATATTTTTTTCATATGGGTAATTAAATTCAAAATTTTGATCCCAATTTATTAACTCAAATTACTGAATTTTGGATTATATATGGTTTTGCGTTAAATTTGTCTGTGTTCCCTAAATTCTAAATTTTTATATAGCACCCATCCCATCAGCACTTAGATTTGGATACTCCCTGTGTTTTGTATATTCTTTTCATAATGATGATTGACTAGAAGTCATTTGAAAATGCAAGATAATGACTACAGGTGTTTCTCAACCAATCAGATTCAGGGACCCTATTATTATTCCCCTTGTCTTTACTAAATCTTAGACTAAATATGTAATTACTCTAGTATTTGTTTTATACCCCAGTCTTTTCACGGAAAGGACCCCAATGCCCTAAGTGACATTCATAAGCCTAATTTCTTGTAAGAAACTGAGTCTATGCAGAGTAATGATTTTTTTAAAAAATAGACAGCTGCACTTGGTTTGAAATTTTGGTTTATTCACAGATGAGTAAAATATATCGAAAATATTACCTCCTCTTCCCTTCTTTTGGTTTCTGCTCTGCCCCAGGATGCTTCATGAACTGGTATCTCCAGTTTTTTGGTTTTGTTTGTTTTAATGAGGTAGGGGTGGTATGGATAAGAGCAGTTACTCTTTTTAATAAAAGTGGTGTTTTATATCCATTTGCCTGCTGTATCCTGTTGAAATGCACATACACATAATACAATGTGTTGATAACTCTTAGTGTTGAAGTGTAACTTACATAGTGAGATGTCACTTTTCACATGGAGCTCCAGGTACCTTGAAATCTTGTGCTCTAAAATGAAATAATGTTTATTGAGTCCCATTAAATAAACATCAAATATATAGTTTCATGGTTTCTATTTATGAGTTTCATTTTGGAATTATGTTTTAATGAAAAAGCCTGCTGATAAGCTAATAAAAATAAATGTTGGAAGAGGTCAACCTGTCCTCTGAGATTTAAATAAAAATTGGTGTGAGTCCATCTGATGTTAAAAGGGAAATCCAATGCCTCCCTAAAATATTTATGCATTTTGGAGGACTTTCTTCTGATAGGTACTTTTAGCGTTGAGTTTCTACCCCCATTAAATTCTCAACCTCATTTTCCATACATGTGATGCTATAATAGTTTCATTGTGCAGTGAAACCTGTTATATGCACTGTGTTATTTTTCTGAAGCTTATCACCTAAAATATTAAAAATAAATTTTTTTCCTGTTTTTAAAGTAATAATTATTCTTTGTAAACAATTTTGAAATTCTAGAATACTATAAAGGTAGAAAAAATAACCCCTAGATAATCCATTTTAATGTTTTAACAATATTCCTTTAAAAAGGTGTTTGAATTTTTTACTTAATTTTCAGATCTTTTAATTGAAATATAAATTAATAAATGTACGGCAAATTTTTTCATGCCCTCTTCCAAAGTAACCATTATTCTGAATTCTATCACCATTAATTAATTAGTGTTCCCTATTCTTCAGTGTCATATAGATGAAATCATACAGTGTATATACTTTTGTATTTGGCTTCTTTCATTCAGCCTAATGTCAGTGGTTCTTTTTTTATTGATGTATATTATTCCACTGTATGAATATTCTACATTCTATCCATTTTCCTGTTGATATGCATTTGGGGTGTCTTTAGTTTTGGGATGGATAGAACTGCTTTGAGAATTTTGTTTATGTATTTTGTTCATTTCTCTTGGATCTATGTCTAAGAGTGAAAGTTTACTGTGTCATAGGTAGTTATATATTTGGCTTTAGTAGATACTGACATACAGTTTTCCAGTTATTATACTGGTCTGGATTACATGCATTCACTGTGCTGACAAAAATTGTTAGCATTTGTTGAACTAATGCAAGTCTTAATATGCTTTCTGGTCTTCAGATGTAAATTGTAATTAATCAACATTTCTTACTAACTCGACATTTCTTCCTAACTCTTTTTTTCACTCTCTTCAAACATCTGATAAAGAAGATGGGTCTTCATGTCTATTTCTTTGGATCCTGTATTTGGATTTGGAATCTGACTTAGTATTTTAAGGATATATTTTACACTGTTTATTCTTAGTCTTAGCAACAGTCTATATATAATCAGTATGATTCATGAGGTAAAGAATAGTTATTAAAAACTTAAGAAGAAAAATCTTCCATGATTTCATTTATGGCTTGGGAGAATGAGGTACGAAAATACACTGATATGTATGAATATATGTGGAGTGGTATGCGTGTTGCTCACGCTCCTAGGCACGCAGCTAATTAAGTAATAGTGGCTTGAATAGCTAAGTCATTTATTTATTTATTTATATGTTGCAAACAGTTCATTAAGTCCAAAATCATGAAAACTTCAAACACATTTTGTCATATTCCCTGCTATTTTTTAGGAAGGAGAGGAAAAATTTTTATTTTTTTTAAAGATTTATTTTTAAAATCTTTTTCTGATTATAAAATAATGTGTGTTCATTCCTGAGAATTTGTAAAACAGAAGATTATTTTAAATTAATATAAAATTACTTTAACCATTATGAGATGATTACCATAAATTAGAGATTTGTTTCTTTTAAAAGTCATCTTGGAATTATGTCTGGGGTTGGTACAGATTGGGCTGAGCATTTCGGAGTTGCTGTGAAATGTGTAGCGTACCAAAAATCTGATACTGAAATCATGGAGAGGTTGTGTATAATGAATAGGTTCTCTGTCATTGTCAGGTCACCAACTAGGTGTTTAAGTATCAGAATGAACTAAACATTTAAGTACAGTTGATGGTCTTAATACACTGCAGTTCTTACCCTTATAGCCTCTCAAATTGCGGCTTTCACAGGAGTCTTTTGAATTTGCCTTCTTTACCTTTTTGATACAGTCTTAACTGTCCTTGTTAGCTTCATTTTTATCCAATATGAAAAGGTAGTCCATGGGGGCGCCTGGGTGGCTCAGTCGTTAAACGTCTGCCTTCCGCTCAGGGCGTGATCCCGGAGTTCTGGGATCGAGCCCCACGTCAGGCTCTTCTGCTGGGTGCCTGCTTCTTCCTCTCCCACTCCCCCTGCTTGTGTTCCATCTCTCACTGGTTGTCTCTCTCTCTGTCAAATAAATAAAATAAATCTCTTAAAAAAATAAAAGGTAGTCCATGAATAAATGTATTTATGTTACACATTCCTTGCGCTAGACCTGGAATAAGACCATTCTCCAAGAAGTCTTAGTTTCTTTTAGTGGAAAATAGTATTTCAAGAGCATGATTGTGGCCTAGGGATGCTTATTCCTCCTGAGTTCTCATTGTACCTAAGCCTTTTCAGGGAGCAGATATAGGAAAAAATGTGTGTGTGTGTGTGTGTGCGCGCACGCGTGTATGTGTTTGTGTGTGTGTTAGGAGATCAAATACATCATAAGTTTACGCTGATATTTCTAGTTCAAATTCAGAAATATGGAATTTAACTTAACCACTTTTGTATTATATCTGTATTTTGTGACTCTCTCACTAAGAATCCCAGTATTCACCAAGTGAGCCACCAAGTGGCTTGCTTGCTTTATCCCGTATTATACACCCAGCAGTCTCTGAATAATAATATCACCACCATCACCATGAAAAGCAGTTAAATGTTTGGAGAGAGGTGTCTGCTATGTCCTTTCTCCCCCACCCTATATGGTCGCATTCTACACTGTCAGAACATGCTGTATAGCCACTGTACCCTATGTATCCTCTTCTTTAACCTTCATTTAATCTTAGTCCTAAAGATAAGCTATATTGAATGTTCACATACCAGTTTTTATATTAATATCTCTCAGATATTTTTGTTTTCTGAGCTTTTTCTCTAATAGGGTTTTTCAGAAAGGGCCCACAGGAACAATATGCTATAAATTCTTACATGTTTTATTTTTACTTTATTTATTTATTTTTTTAGAGAGAGAGCATGGCAGGGAAGGGGCGGAGGGCGAGGGAGAGAAAGAATCCCAAGAAGTTTCCACACCCAGATGCCTGGCTTGATCTTACAACCCTGAGATCGTGACCTGAGCCGAAATCAAGAGCTGGCTGCTCAACCAAGTGAGCCACCCAGGCGCCCCAATTCTTGCCTATTTTTGGCAGTTTGTCTTGAATGTCAGTTCTGGAGGATAAAAATTCTTTAATTCACATTTTCTTTCTTTGAGTATCCTAAATGTTAATCCACTTTTTTGGTATAAAGCCTTGCTTAAATAAATAAATAAATAAATAAATAAATAAATAAATAAATATTGCTGTCAAAAAATCTGTTGATGAGTTAATTTTCTTTTACTTAAAAGATTCATGTTCTCTTTGCCTAGATGTTCTGATGGTTTTTCCTTTTTCTTTATATTTCAGAAATTTTACTAGCATACGTATTGGTGTTGGTGGATTTTATTAGGTACATGGCATGCTCTTTCAAATCACTTTTTGTTTCAGTAAAGTTTTCTTGATTTATAGCATTTGTTTTCTTCTCCAGGACCTCCTACTAGCCATATGTTAGATCTTCTTTGCCCATCTACAATATTTATCATTTTTTCTTGACACACTTTCATTCTTTTTTTTATTTAGAAAATTTCCCTCTCCTCACCATCTATTCTTCTTAAACAATTATCTGTTGTATTTCTTCACTCTTGTGTTCCTTCTTGTTTGATATATATATATGTATATATATGTATATGATATATATATATATTTATTTCCAATTCCTTCCTGAGTTTTATCAACATATTTCTAAGTTTTACTAACTCTGACTTATGTTGCCATTTTATGTCATTATTTTTTTTCCTTTTTATCATTTATGTCTACTCTCATTTTCTTTATAGTCTTTTAAAATAATATAGTTTGGATGTGTTTTCTGGGCATGTACTTCTGACATGCTTTTATTATCTGTAAGGATTTATTCTGTCCTTTATTATTTTCATCTTATAATGTATGGGATTGGGCTTCAGTAATTTTGTTTTCCTATTTCTTATGTGAAATTAGTCTTCTTGAACTTTGTTCCATAAGGACACTTAATTTAGACAGCTTTTCGAACTTCACAGAGATCCCTCTTTTATTGTTTCATGTGGTCTTATAAACAGGCAGTTTACTTCCTCCGATTTTGAACCTTTGTTTCTCTCCTCATTTTTACCTATACCTTCTCTTTCAATGTCTTCGTTGTCTGTGACCTGCTTAATTTTGATTCCATTCCCATGATCATGGAGTCCTCCCATGGGAGAGAGCTCTGGCTTGTAAGATTTATTTGACTGAGCAGAACCCCCTGCCCTCAGATTGGTCTCCCACACTTCACTGCTGGCTGTTCTGAAGCTCTCTCTTCAGAAGCATCAGATATCCTGTGGCATCTCTTTATTCCCACACATATGCTGACACACTGCTTGTCCTGGGTGGTGGATGATTTTCTCCCCTTGGGATTGAAGGGACCCCTTGCCTTCTAATTTTGTTGTAAATATTGCCCGTGGAATTTTGATGTCGTAATATAGTTACTCTGTTTTTATGTGGAAAATTGAAACATCTCAGATCTATGCTTCTGTTATTACTTGTATCTTCCCAGAATTCTCAAATTCCTTTTTAAACACTCAGGCTTGGGGTGGCTGGGTGGCTCAGTTGGTTGAGCATCTGCCTTTGGCTTGGGTCATGATCTCAGGGTCCTGCGATTGAGCCCCACGTCGGGGTCCCTGCTCAGTGGGGAGTCTGCTTCTTTCTCTCCCTCTGCCCTTCCCCCTGCTTGTGCTCTCTCTCTCATGCTCTCTCTCTCAAATAAGTAAATAAAACCTTGAAAACAAAATAGAACACTTAGGTTCACTTACCATGGCCCTTCATCTTCGCATCTAGGAGTATGTTGACAGAACATGTAGACTAGCCAGTGTACTCTGTGTGTGTGCGTGTGTGTGTACATGTGGGTTTATTTGGGGAAGTGGGGTACAGCTGCCGACAGTGTTGCTATATACGTATGTGGGTGTATCCTAAAAGTCCAATGTTTTGACCAGAAATACTTTGCACATTTTGGACACGGGAAGTTTTCCCTTTGGTTTGTGGCATGGGCACTGTTTGTAGAGCTAGTCTTTATTTTCAGATGTATTTTTGTCTCTTGGAATGACACTGGCACTACAACATTGCTAATTACCCTGTGATGGGTTAGTTTGTCTGCAACTTTTTCCCCCCTATAATCCACAGCTATACTGATCTGGAGAAAACTGTGCTTTCAGTTGTGTTTGGAATATTTTTGTTTGCCACTTACTTCAATTGATTTTTTGATAGAGGCCTGGATAGGTCCAGTGTCATTTCCAGGCTTCTTGAACAATTTCATTTTGTCACTTACAAACTACTTGGTAAGCTATTGATCATGAAATGATAATCCAAAGCTTGGGGCAATGAAGCGTTGCTTTTAATTTAAGACAAATTCCTATTAACGTTCATAGAAATTATGCTCCTTTTCTACTTAGGCCATCATCTATTTGTGATTGGTTAACATGGCAACTGAAAACAGAATTATACAAAAATGCAATTTATCAAGTGGTTCCATTTAAATGCAGATTTTATACTCTGCAGATTTAACAGTAAGATTATTGAAGTTCAGAAATAGATCTATAGTAGAGCATACAAACTCAGAAAATAGTCAAAACCTTTCCTATGTGTAAGGCACATAGACTAGTTTGTGAAGCAAAAGATCGTAAATTAAGTGCCTGCAATGGCCAGAGGTATTAAATGTAAACAAGACCAAGTGTAACCAATAGGGATTGTTGGAGACTAAAGCTACCTAGAGAGAATTTAAATGTCTATAAAGTACTATGAAGGTAACAACAAATGCCTGTGTCCTCGGTATACACACACACACACACACACACATACACACCCACCATGTATGCCTGCAAGTTTGTGACACTTTATTCAGTGTGAAATGGGTTTATATAAAGTTCTATCGAACTGATTAACCAATTTATCAGTATATATGAGATTTAAAAAATTGTAGATGAATTGTTGTAAGACAAATAAAAGCTTCCCATATATACTCAAGAAAACTCAGAAATGTTTAGAAGAGTACGTGAATAACCACACTTTTTATAGAAAAAATATATACTTTATTTTCAACTAGAAAGGTGCAAACATGTAACTTTTGGTCACATTCTCAACAAGTAAACTGTCCAAAAAACAGTCATAGTCAAGGTAGAAACAAATGCTTCCAGGTGGAAAAACTGATCAGTTATACAGAGCCATGTTTTCATAAAGGCCATTTGTTCATTAATAGTGAGGCTACCACATTTCCAACTGACAAATCAGACTTCCGAGGACATCACTGCCTCGTATTCAGTAAACAATCTGTCTTGATGGACTGTCACTCTGAGCAGAATTTCCATTTGAATATCCATTTCATGCTTTGAATTATCAGACAAGCTTTACGTCCTACCTATGGTGTTCAGAATTGAGGCTAACATTTGAAATACCAAAGCATTAAAAACATAAAAAGGCACAAACAACTTTAAATTAACTTAGATAACTGTACAAATATATATATATATACACACACACACACACACAATATTTACAGTATCAATAAAAAAAAGTTCTGGCTTGTTACAGGCAAATTTGCTTGCCACAAGCTGTCCAGTCTAATAGACAGGATTCTGATTCCTGAACAATATCATTCAAATCAGAACGTCAGAGCTCAATCTGCTGTTCTGACTTAAAGAACTTGACCCAGCCTCAGGAAGGCTGGAGAATGCACATCCTGGCTGTCGCTGGAGTTACAGGCAGGTCAGTGGGCATGCAAAAAGTTTCCTTCTCAATTATACTCCAAAGAGCAGGCACATACTACTTTAAGATGACAATTGTTTCTACAGGTGCCCTCCCACTGCTCTTAAAGCCACCCCTCAGTATACATTCGGGTGCTATGTGCTAATGTAATCCCACTGTCAAGTCTTAACTTTCTTCAAACCAGTGTCTAGGTTGATAGACTATTTGAAGGTCACATGGCACAATATTTTGAATGTGGTGGGACTTTTTCTTTCCCCCAGTTAGAAAAACAGATTTAAATAACTTGCACTACTGAAATCATGTTTACACAAAAATGAGATGTGAATCAGTTCAAGTTATAGTCTAATGAGTTAATGTCTCTCACACTCCCTAGCTTTATGCCATGTCTCCATACATCTTCCTGTAGTACAGGGACTCAAAGATGTCATTGTCTCCGGGACAGTTGTAATGGCAGGCACAGGTCTTGATGAACATCATACTCTTCTTCATGACTTCCCCGTCGGGGCACTTGAACTCCACAGGAAGAGTGGTGGTTCTGTGGGGGGTGCAGCACCGGCCATCGGTGCACACGCCACAGAACTTAGCCCGGTATGTCTTCACGCTGGTACAGCCAGAAAGCTCAAACTTGACAGGCTTGGAGATTTTGGGGGTACGGATGCACTTTTTGCCCTTCTAAGGAAGACAAAGCAGAAGGAAAAAAAAAATCAATGACTCCATAAGGGGAGTGGCTTTCTTCAAGCTCTGTGTTTTAGTCTTAATTTGTCTGACTTTTGTTTATATTTTGAGGAGAGGAAGTTTGAGTCTCATTTGCCAGTTTTCCAAAAATAGACATAGCCTCTCTTGGGATGTCTTGAATTAACTAACAGTGTGGAGAATTTCACAGTGGAAAGCTGGTGGTTCCTATTACACAACATCTCATTCCTGCAAAACAGCTCGACGGTTAGGTATTTTTGGAGATAAAAGATCTATAATAACCGGGGTGGTGAGACCCAACTTTGGTCTTATCCATTATCATTCCAAGAAAATTAGTTAATAGGAGCAGAAAATGTACCTTTATGTTCTCTTCCAGGTCAGCTTCGCAAGGCCTGACCATGCAGAGGCGGCTCTGCTTCTCCAGCCTGCAGAAGGCGTTGTCATTGGTAACCCGGGTGGAGATGCCCATCCCACACGTCTTGGAACAGGCACTCCACTCTGTGGTCTGGACCAGGCAGTTGGCCCGGATCATAGTTGGGTCTGGGCCAAACGTGTCTTCCAGTCGGTAAGCTGTGAGAGCAGAGCACACAAACACAAGGTAAGACGCCAGGATAAGACATTTCCCCCTTCCCTTGGCAGAGTCAGGAGTCAGCCCCTGGGGGTTGGATCACAACACTGACTTAGAGGCAGTTTCAACTCACCGGCAAGGGCTGGGCCAACCACGGTGGTGTGGTCCTTGGGCTCGTCGCACACCCACTCCTCGCAGCATTTCCCGGGGAGCTTGACCCTCCGCGGGAAAGGGCAGTCAGGGCTGGGCAGGCGGACGTCCATGCTGCACAGGGGCACGCAGCCCACCGCCCCGTCCAGGCAAGTGCACTGGTACTTGCAGCTGCTCTGGAAGGACTCTCCGCTCCGGTACACCGTTCCTCCAAAGACGCAGGGGGCACCATCTTTAGCTGAAGGGAACAAGGGACGGGGGGGGGGGGGGGAGGNTGCAAGGATCAGGTCATCGGTAGCAGTAGGCGAGTCGGGGATGCGCGGGGAGCAGGGCTCCGCCGGGCAAGGCTCCCAGCACCCGCGCCGGCAGAAGGGGCGAGGGGTCCGGGTGCGGGCCGCAGCTCTTACCGGTGCACACGCCGATCTTGCGGTTGGCCGGAGAGCCGAAGTCGCAGAAGAGGCCCTTGTGCGGGTCGCAGGAGTCGCGCTCGGTGCACAGCTCGCCCAGTTGCTTGGCACACACGCGGCAGCAGCCGCAGCCGTCCAGCACGAGGCTGACGCCGGCCGGGCAGCTGCGCGCCGGCTCGGCCGCACACTGGCACGGGCCACCGCACTCCTGGCCGGCGGCGGGCTGCGGGGAGGAGGGGGCGGTCAGCGGGCGCACGCCACTCGGCGCCCCG
>NC_048227.1:78604166-78664590 GCF_002007445.2 Ailuropoda melanoleuca
AGCTGGGTGCCGGGGCGCTCCGAGCTGAGGTCTGGGAGCTGTCGGCCGGGGCGGCTGCCGTCGGGGGAGGGGAGGCGGTCGGTCGCCGGAGTTGGAGTTGCACTGGCTGCCTCCTCTCAGCGGGAAGAGTTGTTGTGTGAGGCTGAGGCGCGCGGCCCGCGGCTTTTATACGCTCCGGGCGGCTCCGGCTCGCCAATGAGCTGAATGGAGTCCTACACAAACAGGGACATTCCTCGCATTCCTCCCCACCTTCCTGCCTCATCAACTCACACCGGATTGATCCTGACCCCTTGACACTCAGCATTCCTCCCGTCTGAAAAAGCTGGCACACTCCAGCTAACAAAAAAAAAAAAAAAAAAAAGGCTCAGTATTTCCAGCACCAAATAGGATTTTTTCCCCTTGCTTCTTCGCACCACTCCTGATTTATGTCATTGAAAAACACATCAGCAATTACTGTTAATTTTTTTGTACCACTCCCTTCTGTTTCTAATAGCTGTTCCCGCGTTACCCTCCGACATAAATGCATTTTAGGAGGTGGGTAGCCCAAGAGGCTAGCAGCAGGGATTCCTAAAAAATTCGGAAGGGTTTCCTTTTTATTATTTTTGTAATATTTTAATTTTAGAGGCTGTGGGCCTTTGACACTCTTCGGAGAGCAGAAACGGAGTTGGTTGCTTTTGACCAGCTGAAATCCCCAAGACGCCTACCTGCACACTCTACATTCCGTATTGGAGATGTAGGAATTCGATCTTTCCTCACTTGAGATAAGGGTTTGGATGCCTATTGCGGGGCAAGACAGAGAACAAAGCCAAGGGTCAAGAGTATGCATGCAGTTTTCTGGGGGAGATTTCCAGCACTCTTGCTTTGTTTTCTCTTAATATGTGTAACTGTTTTATTGTTGGGGGTATAGGGAGGAAAAAGATGAATGCGCATCAGCATTTCCAGAAAAGGGGGTCTGTTGTGTTGTCAGAGCCAATGACTTTGTGTTGAGTAGATGGAGGCTCTGGGTGTTGGGAAGAGAGGGGATGCAGACAGCAGGGCCAGCAAGAAGCTTGGGGTTTACTTGGGGTGTTCTTAAATACAGTTTGGGTCTTTGAGAAATGAATGATTTTTTTTAAATGATTTTTTATTATATTATGTTAGTCACCGTACAGTACATCCCCGGTTTCTGATGTAAAGTTCGATGATTCATTAGTTGCGTATAACACCCAGTGCACCATGCAATACGTGCCCTCCTTGCTACCCATGATTTTTTTTTATACTAAAACCTATAATCTTCGAATGTGGATTGGACTTGGTTTGTCCTGCAGTAAAAAATCTGATAATATAACAAGAACAGTGTACCCTATTATTTCTGGTTATGAACGAAGAGTGTCAGTGAATAATATATTTCAGTAATAACTCTCCACACTTCTATGAATAGTGATTGTGACTTACCAAGGAGCCTGCAGCTTAGTGGAGTGAGATCAGGTCAAGGGAACAACAGGTTTTATTCTCTCTGCTTGCGCATAGCAGTCAAATATGGCCAATAAACACTAAGCACATTTCCATTTCTTAATATTAGCTTCACTAAGGACTTAATGAATTAACTTTCATTTAGAGTCTATTGTTGAACTGCTCTTTCGTTGTTGTCGTTAATAATTCCAGTTGCCATTTTATGTAAAGAGAGTGATTCCAGGGCCCTGCCTTTTTTTTTTTTTTTTCTATTGTGATGCCACGTCATTTGACGCTGGTGTTACCAGTGAGTAAAATCTTTTCAGTTGTTGATGTTTCACTGGATAGGTTTTAGATAAAGACACCTGTTTCTGATGCAAAGATGAGCATTCGGAAGCAACACTACAGTTTTATAATTTGAAAACAGCCTGTTTAAACTGGACGCATTTTTTTCCGTTTGTTTCAATTCATTCTATTGAAAAAGAGCCAAGAAGAAAAGAACCACTCCAACTTCAGCCTCGACCACATCATCTGTACACAGTTACCTCCCTAAGCTATGCCCATGTTGTACAGTGCAGTTGCCTGTCAACAGTGTGAGTGGCCAGCAAGAGGGAGGGGAGGGGCTCTGAAGCTCAGGAAGAATTTTCAACATTATTATTTAATGTTCTTTCCAAGCATTCCTCAAAGAGAAGAGGCCTAAAAGTTCCTATTTAAAGACGGAACATTCCAAGTTATGTTAATAGCCACATGTGTATTAAAGGCAACTTGGCCCCCAATGTTTTCTTCCCTCGTGGATGATTATAAAAGTCCAAAATATGTGGGAAGCCACAGTGAAATCTTTCAAGACCTAAACCCCGAATTATGTCTACCACTAATGGTTGGGAAGGTGTGGTAGATGGGGAAGGGTAGGGATGTGAAGCCGGAGCCTCACCTAAGGTGGGATGTGGGCTAGGTGGTGATCTCTTGTGGCTTGCAAGGGTGAGGGAGATGGGAGAATGGTTGGGAATTTTTGAATGTCCTGGAGAGTCTGAGAGCTACCACCGATAGCCTCACTACAGCAGAGTGGAGACTTTCATTCATGGAAGGGATAAATTGCTGGCCTGGCTTACCGTTAGGTGAGCTGGTTTATATTCTTAGAACTGCCATTCACAAATCTTAGGGATGTAAGAGCCATATTTCCAAGTTGACGCTGTTAAAATGATGATAATGAGAATGTTTTATTTCACAGGATTTAATGATGGTTACTTGGATTAAAATTCTTAGGGAGTTGGTTCCCCCCCACCCCGCCCCGATCTTTCTTCATTTTCTTTTTCTCCACAAACATAGCATGGATACTACCATTCTGCTGGGTTGTTAAAAATAACAAGACATATTATAAAAAGAATTTGGTTTTACTCTAAAATTCGCATGGTCCCTTGAAATCTCAGAAAGTCCGTAGTTAGCTCCCAATGGATGGTTTTAATATCGGCTAAGAGCAAATATACTGAAATATACAGAATATGGAATGTCAGAACAGAAAAATAATGTTGTGCATTATAAGGTTAGGTTGAGACTTTATGATCAAAATCCCTTTGAAAAGTTTAAAATAAAAGATTATTATTAAGAAACTGACAGAAAGAGAGGGAGACACAGAGAGACACACACACACAAAGAGAGACAGAGAATGAGAAGACACCCAAGACATTCACAGACTCAAAAGTAAGTTTATGTTGTATTATGGTGACCATCAAGTGCCAGGAAATTCAAAGGGAAAGGCTGACACTCCATCCTTAACTCACGCCATGAGATCTGAATTCTTGCGCTATTATAAATGACTCAGCAAATGTTTGTGTGCACCTGGGCGGTAAAGTGGAAATAGTGGCTTCTTATAACTTTGTCCAACTCTGACTTATCCCAACCCTTTTGACTGACAGCAGGTTAGAATTGGGAGAAAAAGTTCTTTGAATTTGTGTGCAAAATGGTTAAGATGCACTAATTTCATCTTGTAAGCATGTGTTTATCTAGCAAATGCTTTTTAGAGAGCTGCTTTTTTTTTTTTTTTAAATGAGGAATTCATGAAGCTGGCCACCGAGCCCTGTTTACAGAACTATATAAGGTATGTGTGTGTCTACTCAGGCATCACTTGTACAGGTCGTTTGGTTAAGTCTTGTAAGATGTTCAGCTGTGGATGTATTACATTCTTTCTCTTATGTTTTTTGTTGTTTTTTACCCCCTAAAAGAAGGTTGTTTGATCAGGTATCAGACATCGAGAAAACCTGGCAGGATGACAGGAAAGTGGCCAGACTTTGGAGTGTTTGTGTACTTAAAGAAGGAATCTTCCACATTTTCAACTTCCAGGCATAGCCATTTTCTTTTAAGAGCAAGTAGGAGTCTGTGCCAGCCCTCAAAGCGGAAATCAGAGCTCCCAGGGAAACATACCCGAGGAATGTGACTCGCTGCCAAGACCCATACGCAATGCATACACTGAGCCGTCAGATTTATAGGAAGTCTAGCCGTATAAGGGCATCTGGACAGGGAGCCGTTTGTTGGTCTGGTGGGTTGGGAGTGGGCTTCAGATGTTTCTAGCATGTCTCAAATTCAATCAGGTAAATGAATTCCACCCCCCAAAATGATATGCCAGACAGCTTTTGGAAAAATAGTTATAAATATTGTCCTAAAATCTTCAGAGACCCTGGCTTGGTTTACATTGCCTTGTATTTGCTTAAGATGAAGGTTAAAGAGAGGGCGTGCTCCCTGGGAGTTCAGAGGTGGGAAAGAAGTGCGGATGTTTACTATCTAAATTACATTCATTTCCTCCCTGCTCTTTCCTCCTTATAATTACTTCTCTGACTTTCTTGGGATATTTTCTGATGCAAAGGTGTTTGTCCAGAAGGTAGTTAAGGCTGTTCCATGCGGTCTGTGTTTCTGTTTGCCTGTTCATTTACTTGCTTGTAGATGCAGTTGAAGGTTAGCGTGAGAAAGGAAAGGAATTTTTTTTAAATGACATTTTCTTCAGTTTATTGCTTGTCTCACTTACTTTATTAGTTTAATTAAAATCCCGTGCTGCCTCTAGTCTGCTCCCATTAATCTGAGATGGTGCTGGAGAACATGGATGCTACTATGGGTAGAGATGGGTCTCCAATACTTTTCCTGACATATTAGCGATTCGAATTGACTAGTTTAGCAACCCGAGTCTTTACAGCCCTTGGTTTTATCAGCCTAAATGCGAAGTCTCTTTGGTGATACTTGAGGTGATAAGAGGGAATGAAAAAAGAAGGGAGGTACCGTTCTTTCAAATGTGTGATTTGGGGGAAACCAAATCAGTAGGTTTAGGAGGAACAGAGTATTGAGACTAGATAACTTATTTCAAAGAATGGGAGAAAGGGAAAGGATAAATATTTTGAAAGGACAAGTGTAAAATAGACATGTGATGTGAATGTGTCCCTAGAGATTCTGCTGAGGTGTGTGGAGGCGGGGCAAACTAAGACAAGCTCCATAAACTCACCTTTTGAAATGTGTTCCCACCTCCTACCAACAAGCCTGAGCCCCTTCTCAGAGCCTCAGGGCTCCCTGGAATACATTTTTTAAAAAACATTATTTATTTATTTATTTCAATAACGTCTACACCCAATATTGGGACTCAGACTCACAACTCCAAGATCATGAGTCGCATGATTTTCTGACTGAGCCAGCCAGGCCTCACTCTCTGGAGTACATTTCAAAAACCATTAGGGCCAGAGGACTGGCTAGAAAGAAGGCTGGAGAGAGGAGCTCGATCCCTGCTGTCTGCCTGCCACATAAGTTCTGGAAAGGTACCAGTCCTCTCGCAACCCAAACTTCCCTCTTGCTCAAGGTTATTTTTCAGCCCCAGGGCACCATATTTATGAAAGTACTTTTATGTAAGTATTAAGATTTTAAATTTACGAATTTCTTCTGTTTTCCAATGGTTCTTCCTTGCCTTGAAGACTAAGCCCAACTCAGCTTTGATTTTAAAAGCCCATCACAGTCTGACTTTATAACACCATTCAATTTTGCACGGATTTTAAAGTGTTAGATCTCTGTAAGGGCTTACACAAAATCAGATCCTACTTCTTTATATGTTAGATTAGATGCTCAGAATTGACAGAGACACCTCACAAAGGAAACTTTTTTGTCTTATGTCCTTGAATGTCATCTGTAGGGAAGAAATATCACAATATGTTTCTCTTTTAATCATGGTTTTCAGGATATGTAAAAAATTCTGTACTCAGCTTATTTTAATCACATAATAGCATCTGCTCCCTTCATTTCCATTTTATCATTTTCATTCCATTTTTTTCATGGGGGGAAGGGAGGTCCCAATAGTCCTTTCTTCAATGAAAAGCATAAAGCTACCGCTAACCCTTAGGTAAGAATACAGTGTGTAAATACTAAAGAAAGTACCAAACAGTTATCAGTGCCTATGTCCATGATGTTTTCTTTAGATTATTTGTTTCTCAGAAACCAAGATGGTATTGTTTTGCTTAATACAATGCCACAGATATTTTTACACTCTTCATATATTTGAATTGACATTTTTCTTTAATTTCATTTTGAAATGTGAACTGTGGCACCATGATATTGACAAGGAAGTTTTCAAATTAAATGGAAACCGGTAGCCAGTACATTCTAGAATGCTGAATACTAAGTTGTTCAAATTGTCCAAAGAGTTTCTTTCTTTTTTCTTTTTTTAATTTTTTAAAAAAATTTATTTATTTATTTGACAGAGATAGAGACAGCCAGCGAGAGAGGGAACACAAGCAGGGGGAGAGGGAGAGGAAGAAGCAGGCTCATAGCGGAAGAGCCTGATGTGGGGCTCGATCCCATAACGCTGGGATCACGCCCTGAGCCGAAGGCAGATGCTTAACCGCTGTGCCACCCAGGCACCCCTGTCCGAAGAGTTTCTAAGATGTTTTCCTATGCAGGGATTTTTAAATAACTATGCCTTTGGGATCATATATGAAAATCTAAACACACGGGTAAGGCTTTCTGAGAAGGTGTCTTACCTTCTAAGTCAGAGCTTATACCACATATGATGAAGAAAAGCACACTCTAAGCTCTTGACATCAACAGATTTGAAGTAAAACTGAACCAATGCGTTGTTTAATTTGACAGTGGAATGTACAATGCCGATTTTGTCAGATCAATTTAACAAGAATGCTACTTAGAGCTTTGTCTGGGTGCCTGAAATGGATACCCTGTACGGCTGTATCACCACCTTCCGTTAATGTAGAGATTTTAAATTTAAAAAGCCTTCTCACGTACACTGTGACAATTGAGCTTCCTAGCAACTCTGTGAGGTATTATTCTCCCCATTTTGCAGGTGAGAAAATCGAGGTCCAAGAAGGCTACGTGACATAACACAAACTTGGTGAGAGGTGGAGCAGGGACGTGTAAATTTGAATTCAGTTCTTGTAAGGGGAACACCCTTGACTCTTCTTCCAAACTCTGTTTCTTTTCATCACATTCTAGGTACAGGGATCTCTGAATGCTGTATGTTCTTAAGGTAGTTATCTCCAATATTCTGAAACTCTTAAAGCACACACCCTAGAAAGCATATAAAATAAAATACTGTGGGCTAATCGGCAGAGTCAGTATTATGCTGTGGTCTGAGATAAGCATGAAGTAGCAAGATAATGATTAAGATCTGCATAAGGAGAGAACTTTGGGTTTAGACAAAGGTTTTTTTTTTTTTGACAGTTAAGATTTTTGTGATTTTGCTGTATAGACAGATGTGTTACTTGCGATCTGCTGATGAACTGATGTAGCTGGAAAAGGAAAAATGAGCCAAGATGATGGGTATGCTTTGGAAGGCTTAATATCAGGGTGTGTACCAGTGTGACATCAGCTTCAGCCCACACCGAAAATGTTCAGTCTCTAACTCAGTGCGATCTTGTTTAGACTGAGTCTCAGACCAACCACAGGCATCGTGAAAGGCTTCTTGAATAATTGCACCATTCACTGATCAGCGATCCTTAGGATTAAATATCGCGATAGAGCCTCAGGCCGTTGGCGTTGAGGCTAAACATAGATTCTTCATCAGTATCCCTTAATAGACATGGTCCAGCATGCTGTTGACATAATGCTTATTTTGTGAACTTCATCTTCAGTGAAAATGCACTTTCCTTAAACTGAATGCAGTTTGTATTTCAGGCTTATAGCTTTTCCCTTCTCTTCTTTCACAATGAAATAATGTGATTTGAATCATGACTAATTTCGTGTTGTTAACAGAATGAGAGCTATGTCATAACTACACAGAACAGTGGTTAAGAGTGTTATCCAGGAATGGCAGGTTTATAATGGGGGACTTTTCTTATTGACCCATGCATGTATGTGAAAATTAACAACTATAGGAAAAAGTTTCGTATAACTGTAGACTTGCTAATGTCTGGAAATATTTCTCCATTAAGCTATTTCTTACATAGAGATGATGAAAGTTGATTTTGTCCAAATGAATCTTTTGTGGTGATTTTCATCATTTCTAACCACTCTCTGTTTATTCTTCTTGTTCATGTGTTTTGCCCTGCCATTTCCATATATGGTTGATTCTCCAGACTCTGTGTGTTTTCGGCTCTGTAGGTGAGCAAGCAAACTTCGGTCCAGCTTCAGCTAGACTTTGAACCAATTTTACTTTGCAGTAGGGCTGGGCACTCCCACAGCCAAAGTATCCCCTGTTGGCTTTGACTGCTTTCCAGGCAGGCCTCTCCCTCACCAGTCAAGCAGATTTTTTCCCAACTAGCTTCTGAAGGAGCTGCCAGAGGGGGGTGAGGGGGCACAGCGTGGTGATGCCACTTCTGCCTCTCTGAAGTTCTCACCTCACTAAGGTGAAGCCTGGCCTAAAGAGGGCTCAGGAACTCCAAACTCCTATATTTCGCATGCATCACATCCAGCTTTTTAAGAAGGGAAAACGACTTTAGGTCAAATATGAAGGGCAATCTGGACCCCACTTTGTCTACAGTAAGTAGACTGTTAGACTCACAAGAGGGCAGGTGACCCAAGATAGCACTAGTGTCCCCAAAGCATTGACAGGTGCATCACCTGGCATCCGTTAGAGAAGCACTGCTGAGGGTCACTTTGTTTGAGATTTCTCATCTTTCCTGGCAGTGGTGGTGGTAGGGAAATACTGTGTTACCATACAGCCCAATATTCAATCAGGCTGGGCGTGGAAAAGCAAAGGTGAAAAAAGACACTGATGATAGATCATTTAAAAAAAAATTAGATGTTTACATTTTTAAGATCTCAAGAATAAAGCCTGACAAAATAAGCTTGATTCATATTTAATTAAACAGGATTTTCAACAGTTCAAGTTTGATATTCTAGAATGAAATTTTATTACTTAAAGTAAGTTAATTCTGTAGTTTAAAGCATTTCATAAAACTAACCACTGTTTTGGATTTAGCTAGACCAACTTTTTGTTATCTTGATTTCAAATGTTCTGTTAATAGCAGTAACATAGAATTGACCTGAATATAGAATTTGCTGGACTTTGTATTTCTCTTTTTGACTATTTCAAGAGAGAGTTAGTTGGTATCCTTCCTTCCTTCCCTCCTTCCTTCCTTCTTTGTTTCATTATTTAGCTGTTTTTATTAAATGTATGACATCCATCAGGCAAAATAGTTAATTTAAGCCTCAGTTGGCTCCTTTCAGCTTGGAGATACGAGAATACCCACCTCATAAGATTGATGTGATAATTTGTAAGGATTAAATACCAAAAATCTTGTATAGTACCCAGCACAGTGCTTGTAATAGAGTAAGCACTCAAAAAATGTTTGCTAAAGTAAAATAAAACTTTCCTTTTAGCTCATATCTAAATATTTTCAGATACTAAATTTCTGCCTTAGCATTTGCCAAAAATTAGCCTTTAGCCCAGTAGGTTTTGGGGTCATGTATTATGCAGACTACACAGGATGAAAAGAATGTTGTGACTTTCTGTTGACAGCTTTTTTCTAGCAAGGCACATACCATTGTTATGTCACTTGTGAATGATTTATGAATTGTGATTCTGTCCGTAGGATCCCATTTTCTGTTTTTTTTTTTCTTTTTTCCATCAAATTGCCACAGGGGGGAGTATAAGTTCTTGAAAGAAGCAAATAATACAGTTTTAAGGAATTTGATACCAATTATTAAGAATTAATGGCCATATCTAAAACAGCTAAACAGATAATATGAATGCCCTTGAGAAAATAGAAATATTTATGATAAAATAATAAGTTAGGCCACTGTTCAATCTTAGGTTTAATAATTTTGTGATAGCCTGGAAAATGTCTGTGACATGGAGAGTTGAATGCGCCTGCGCGTGTGTGCGCGCACATGCATGCATGTGGGCATTATTGACACTATAGGAGAGGGGAGAAATTTTAAGTTTCTAGTTTTTGCCAAGTCATAAAACGAGAGGGAGAGGGAGAGAAAGGACGAGAGTAAGTGTTAACATATAAAACGAGGATGAGAAAGACTTGGGTACAAGAATGTGACGTGGCTTTGCAATGTGGATGATGCTGATAGACCCTGTGTACATATGGGGAATTTTAACCTTATGAAATTCAATAGCTAGATAACTCCAAAATAGAACTGCACAAGTGGAAGATGAAGTATCTCTTTCAATAATGTAAACGCATTTAATAGCTGCAAAAGTCGTGACCTGATTTTGTAATAGTAATAGCCCGAAACGTGGTTATTTCCTCTGCCTCTTTGGAGAAAAGTGAAGCACAATGGAAGTCCTAGGGAAGCTGAATAGAGAAAGCTATAGATTGGTCAGGCTGTTTACCTACTAGCATGACCTCTTGTTGTTGGGAGATAATCATCTTTGCAGATGGTTGGTCAGTCCGCCTCCTCCTTTTTTCTTCAGGGTTGGGGGGTGGGATTTTTTATTTAAATGCAATTAATTAGCATATAGTATGTTATTAGTTTCAAAGGTAGAGGTTAGTGATTCATCAGTTGCATAGAACACCCAGTGCTCATTACATCCCATGCCCTCCTTTATGCCCATCCCCCGGTTACCCCATCCCCCCACCTCCCTCCCCTCCAGCCACCCTCAGTTTGTTTCCTATGATTAAGAGTCTCTTATGGTTTTCTCCCTCTCTGATTTCGTCTTGTTCTATTTTTTGTGGGTTTGTTTCTTTTAGGAAACAGAATCATGTTGTATGTATTGTTCTTTGATGTGCTTGTTGGAGATGTGCTCAGCCTAGCACCCACCCTCCTTTTATCCATGATATATTCCATCAAATTAGTGTCACTATCTGGGTTGCTTTATTCTGCTGTTATAATTATGCCCACCTTTGTGCACAAACTTGAGCATAGGGGCTAGGATTTGAGGGGAGAGTGTTAGTTTGAGTCTTCGTCGATCTGAGGTGAAACATGTCATGTTGGCATTGAGCAGGTGGCAGGCCGTGCATGCTGACTCAGGCAGGAGGGCGGGTGGACTGTGGATTTGGGAACCACAGGCCAATGGCATCATGTGTGACTGGGCTGTGGCTGGTTTTGCTTTTAACTTTTGTGGCCAGTCCTCCTTCTATCTCTCTGCTTTTCCCAGAAAGTCCTCCCTCAGGACTTCCTGATAAGCCACATTTGAGACCACATTTCCCACGCTCATCCTCCCTTTCTCTCTCTAGTTTGGTGCAGGGTTCTGCAGAAACCCTGTCCTAAAAATTCTTATTCTTAGGGGATTTCTTCATATGTGTCAGTATAGAAAACTTACTGATTTTCTGACTTGTTGGGGACTTTGTACTTGGCTCATGTTCTTTCATTGAACCCCAGTCCCTGCCACCATCATGGGTTTTCCCAGTACTCATCAGAACAACCATCCAAACTTACTTCTATGTTCTTGTTGCTTGCTTCTTTTAAGCCAACCGGGACTTGCCCCAAGCCCTTACATTACCTAGAACTACTCCATCCCCTCGGGTCCTACATCATCTATCCTTTCCTGCTCTCTCTCTCCTTCACTTACCCTTGTTTGACCCAATTGAGACCTTGATTTCTTGCCCCCTTCCTTTTCTTCTGAGCACAAGGCTTCCTTACTTGTCCATGGCGCCATGTTTTATGTCAGCAGTCTCTTGTTAGCACCTCTGGCATTCAGCCTCCCAACCTTTTATCAAGCCAGCCCCCGCCTTATTTGTTCATATACATACTGCCTGCTGTATACTGTCTCCAGTCCCTGCTGGGCCCACAGTTCTGCTGTGTAGCGCTCTTCTTTGTTCTGGTCAGCTCTTTCCTATCTTTTCCTCTATCTCCCTTCCAGACCTTTTCCCTCAAAGGCCCTACCCTGTCCCCCGCCTCTCAGCAGGGCAGCCCTCCTGCCTACATGAGACTATCGGGATGACCAACTCAAGCACCCTTCCCAGGGCTGATCTGTCTCCAGCCTCATATCTGTTCCTACAGTGTAGGGCTGCACTCTTCAGTTCCGTAGCCGGTGGTCACATGTAACAATTTAAATTTAAATTAGTCAAAATTTAAAATTCAGTTGCTCAGTTGTACTGGTTGCATCTCAAGTGTTTAGTAGCCACATGTGGCTAGCGGCTACTGTATTGGACAGCGTGGCGACCCTTGATGTCGTTGTAGCAAGGTCCATTGGGCAGCACTGATTCAGACAGACCTCTGCTGGTCCAACTTCCATCTGTCTGCTCTGCAACCATGTTCTCTCTTTTCCCTTTCTCTGGTCTTTCAATTACTTTTTTTTCTAGTAGTTTCTTCTCGGCCTATAATGATGTATACATTTCTCTCACATAATAAAGAAAAGTCTCCAAACAAAACAGCCTCCCCTTTGTCCTACACATCCCCCCATATACTGCTCTCCTTTTTTTTTTTTTACCCTGAAGCTCCTAAAACACACATGCTCACACACACAGTGACAAACACACACACACACACACACACACACACACACACACTCTGTATTAACTATTGCCAAGTACTTACCTTTGAGTTACTATTCAACCCACTGCAATAAGGTTCCTGACTCTAGCACTGCAAATTGGCACCAGACAACCTCTTTGTTGCTAAATCCAGGGGATTCTTTTCAGTTCTTATATAATTTGATCTCTCTGTGGGTGTGTTGAGTCCCATTCTCTCTCCTTCTCTTTGACCATTTCCTTTGATCTCCCTTGTAGTCTTACTTCCCTCTGCCTATCCCTTTGATGTGGATGCCCTGTAGTCTTTTGTCACTGGTTCTTTTCTTACTTACATGTTCCTTAACTACCACATTGTTGATGGTTCCCTGCTCTCTGGATCTCAACCAGAAATTTTTTCTGGGTTCATCTGTGCTGTGTACAGGACATTAATCTGAATGCCCTACATGGATGTTAAAGTAAGCATATTCAAAACCAGACTCGTGCCCCCCTACCCTCAAATCTGTTCCCTTTAATGTGTTCCCGGACTCGGTGATTGGGAGCAGTATACCACTCCTTATTAAAGCCTGTACGTTGTTGGGTGTTCTTTTTCCTCTTTCACCTACTACATTTATTCAGTCACAAAGCTCTGTTGACTCTACCTTCTCATGATATCTTCCGAAGATAACCATGCCATCAGTATCTTTTGTCTAAATCACTGCATTTGTCTTTCTGTTAACTGGTATCTTGCCTTCTTCTGTTTATTCCCTCCGCTGCTGCCTGAAGAATCCATCAATACAAAGTGCTTTCGCACCCTGCTTAAAATCTTCACACTGTTTCCATTGCCTCTAAGGGAAGGCCCTGTGTCTGGCTCCTATCTTGTCCATTCTTATGTCTCACTACCTACCAGCCCTGCCCTATTCTCTGTTTTTCTTTTCCTATTGTGCTCTAGTTAGTTTCAGTAACTTACAATTTTCTCATGTATTTCATGCCCTTATAAGTTTGCTCATCTTGCTCATTCAGCACTTAGAGAAGTTGTAAGGTGTGTTTACACCAAATAAACTTTTGACTGTAGTAGGAGCTCATTTTATATTTGATCCAGGACAGATGCATTCACACACACACACACACACAGTGAAACAAATTTTAGAAAGACAATATTTATTGTTACCATAGGTGATACCATTGATATTTTAAAATTGATTTCTTTCTATTAAAAAAAATGCTGGTCTTGATCTCTAAGCTTGTTTTACTGTCTTATTGAACCCACACTATATATATATTTGTATATATACTTATATATTTATATATATATATTTATAGTTTCTGGATCTTACACTTACAAAATGCCCTAGCAAATACAGACTTAATCAATGTGAAAGAGATATAGTTTTACTTTTACATTTGTATTTTCTAATGTAATTACTGACAACATTTTCTAATTCTGTCACGGTATTGGGATATAGCTGTGCTCTTCAGCCTTTTTTTTTTTTTTTTTTTTTGGAACACATAGAAAATGATCACATTTTAATGGCGTTTTAGAGCAAAGGCTTTCTAAAATTTCTAAAATTTTACAATGACAAAGGTAAAGAAATTGTTTAAAGATATCAAAGATCATAGCAGAGCTTACTAGCAAATTGCTATCTTTTTTTTTAGTTTCTAGGTAATTTAGGGTTTTTCTTGGAAGTTTACTTCTGAGTATTTGTGAATAACCTCTCACATAATATCAACTGCAAACAAACCCACTTTGAATAAATTCCTTATGTAAAGTTTGGGAACTAGCTTGAACTTTAAAATATTCTACAGAGGTTCTATATTTAGCTAAAATTGCATAATTACTAAAGTTTTAGGAACTATGGTGAGTTATAGCATATTTATATCAGTTCATAGGTATTTGTATTTATTGATTATATAAATAAAATTTCTGAGGCTCACGTATTCATATCTGGTAAGTTTATGTTTTTTAGAATATGAGGGACTACAGTGTTTATTTTATTCATGCCAAAATTATTAAGGTAAATAATTCTCTAGAAAATTGAGTAGTAACACTAGTAGGTGTTTAGGAAAGTTTGCTGACTGACTGACTACCTGATGTAATTTAAAAAGTTAATGCAGTTATTAAAGTTGCCTAACCTAAGGCCTAAGAAGATCTTAGTGGGAAACTATTCCGGACTAATAAATCTATTCAAATAACCCAAACTAAAGTCAATCAGTCATTTGTTGTTGTTTCCTTTCTAAATAAATAATTTATAAATATTTTGATTTTTTTGAGCATTTGCTACATTTCTAGCATTGTTTTAAACACAGTGGGTTATTAAAAGATACCTAGTTCTTGCTTACAAGGAGGTTACAATCTATTTGCAGAAGCAGATCATACACAAAGAGTTAAACTAAGTGACCTTTTTTGGTGTGACATTTGTGTGACATAGGAACCACAAGACACTGAGAACTCTGGAGGACTGATACGATGTTATATTTCATGACTCTGAAATTAGAACTTTTGAGGACCTTTGAAGCATAGATTCTGATAGAATCAAATGCTGTGAGGCTTATGAGCTCTTGCTCGAATGTCAGTGGGTTGGTGGTAAGGCACTAAGTGGGCACGGAGGGATGTGGCACTCAGTGCTCCTTGAGTGAAGAGAGAAATACAGCCAACATGGAGAAACCTGGTGTGACTTTTCATGGACATAAACTGGATTAAAGGATAAGGCAAAGAGGAGCACCAAGGGCATTCCGGACTTTGGGAATGGTGTGAACAGTCTTGACTTTGTAAATGCTGTGGCATATATGGAAGAGAATAGATGGGTTGTTTTGACCTGAGCCAACATGGGGAGGAACTGGAAAGAATAAGGAAGGCAGTGCAGTGTAAGAACCAGAATCCTAATTTCTTTCTTTTACTCTCATGTTGAATACATCACTTTTATTTTGAGTCCTCTAATCTTTTGGAACATATATACATAACTTTGCTTTATAATAGTTCATCAGGGCTTGGAGAGTTTTAAGAAGACATTTGCGGATTTATAGGGTAAAATTAAGAGGGTCTCAAAAACTAAGAATTAGTAATGCTAGAATTGTTACGCTCCTGTTTGTCCTCTTGCTTTAATAAATAGTATATATTACTTTTTCTCCCCACAACCTGCAGAGTGCCAGGCATATGGAGAAAACTTAGCGCACAATAAATATTTGTTGAACTAGTGGATCTTTCTTGAGGGCAGAGATTATATTTTTTCTTCTTTTTATGATTCTTCATGATTCCTGGTAAGATGTTTTGCACACAGTGGGCATCCAATAACTCCAAAGTATTGAAAATGTTGATATTAATGAGGAACAAACATGGCTAAAGTGAATATTAGTTGGCCAAGGTGTCTCACAAATTCTTTCATTCATCCATTCACTCAGGAATGGATGTGCTCACTGGACACTGTGCTAACATGAGACCTAGTAGTCTAATGATGACTTTAGCAAGAACTTCATGTTTTCATGCCTTTGTGCAGGCTGGCCAACTCTTATTCTTTCTTCAACTCTCAGTTCACCAGCCACTTTCCCTTTTGGTATTCCAGACTGCGTTAGGGCTTACCCTTTCACAGCTTTTTTCTGTGTGTTCATTTGCCTGTATCCCTTACCAGACGGAGTTCCACAGGAGCAGAATTGAATCATTTTCCTCTTTCCCCGAGGTACCAAGCCCAGCACCTTGTTTATAAATGTTACTTGATGGGAGTTTGTTGAGTAAGTGTTTGTAGAACAAACATAATCTTTAAGGATGGTGTGCAGACATCTGGCCTTGAACTGGCAACCTGACTTTAAATATTGTGTTCAGAGACCTAACTGAAATAACAAATACCAGAATTACAACAGTTTGGAGAATAAAGATGAAGTCAAGAAAGAAAAATGGAAAAGTCACAAAAATGCAATTGTCAAATGTAAAATGAAACTTTTATTGCCATTAATAATGTATTCATATTGAGGGGGCATACAACATTTTTTTTTTATGGGGCTAGACTTCTCCTGTGCATATCATGCCTTGTTGAAACTGTACCAGCAACCCTTTCAGTTTATACTAAGTGTGAGAACATAGGGCAGCAATCTGAGGGGCCATTCAGTGCAAATACTGTTTAACTGGAGAAATAAAACCAGATTTCAGAGTGCACAAAGGCTGGCACCTTTCAGTGAGAGAGGCTCGTCTGTGTGGCAGTGGGCACAGGAGTCTCCTCTAGGTCTGTGACCCTCGTCTTCTTACCACACTGTCCTACTTTCCCAGCAACCCCCTGTGTACAGTCCAGAAACAGCTGTGGGGTCTCAGTGGATAGTGAGTGGTCTCCTTCCTTAAACACACTGTTTCCCTGTGACCATCCATGTGCTTGAGAGAGGAGGCGCGTCTCTCCACAGTCCGCCAACGTGACCCTCACGTGTGTTACTGCTAACTGGTGGCTGCCTTCATTGAGGACCTGTGCCAGACTGGTTATACATGTGAACTCAAATCCTCACACAGCATGCACATGGATACAGTTTACTCCCTTTTTTGCAGATAAAGGGAGTGGCAGAGTCGGGGAAAACATGTCCATGCCATGGGACCAGTAAGTGGCAAAACCAAGATTCCCACCAGGCCTCTCTAACTCTCCAAATTCTGTAGGTTTTTCCAGACACCACATTACCTCTTATAAAGTAAAGGGGATAGAGTGACCTATCCGTATTTGTTAGGTACAGTGGTATATCAAGAGGAACAAAGCATAATGCTTTCTGTAGAGTTTGAATACCTACCTATTGCTGGATAAATGACTGCATGGAGAAGCATGGGATTTTTTAAAAAGAGAAAGAATCACTCACCTGTTACAACATGGACTTAAGATCCCCTACAGCAAGTTAGAATTCCATGAAAATGTGAAGCAGAAAGGCAAAATTCAGGGACTTTTTAATTTTTATTTTTTTAATAAGAATTGCGTCAGTAGAGCATGAACTTTTTTTTGTTTGGTTATGTATAATAATAATAAAAAAACTAACAGTTTTCCTAGGAAAGGGTACTTGGAAGAAATTATGGAACTTGTGTAATGCACACAATATTTTTTTAAACCAGTGTAAGTGCCTACCACCTCATTATTTTTAGCTCGAGCTATTACTTCTAACTTTAAAGGCCTAATTAAAATATAATTGTTAATGAAGCCATAATATTTATTCAAAGTTTAAGTTAATAAAGAGCTGTCTATTTAAATACCCAACTTAAATAACACTCAAAAATTTTATTTTTGACACTCTCAGAACCAAATAAATAATAATTGTATCATTAGGTTGGAAATATGGGCTTAGAATAGTTTTAAAATATTTTTCAAAAACTTGGCAATGTTGTTTGTTAACAAATACAGTGAAATCTACTATCATATCCTTATTTATTTGATTGGGGGTTTTCAGTTCCCACTAGAACTTTTTGAGGAAAAATAGAATTTATATATAAGTTTAATGTAGTTATTTACTTTGTATGAACACGTATGACGTTATACAGTTGGAAGCTACAGGCACCTCGTGTTTGGATCGTGTGATAGCAATGGTGTCATTGTGTTCTCAGTAACTTTTTGGAAGAGAAGTTAAAACAAATGAAAAACTTGGGGTGCCTGGGTGGTGCAGTCAGTTAAGTGTCCACTATTGGTTTCCGCTTAGGATCTGATCTCAAGGTGGTGGTGATCTCGGAGTGGTGATCTCGGGGTCATAAGATCGAGCCCCCTGTCAGGCTCCATGCTCAGCGTGGAGTCTGCTTCAGATTCTCTCCCTCTCCCTCTGCCCTTCCTGCTCCTGTTCTCTCTCTCTCTCTCTCAAATAAATAAATTGAGAGAGAGAGAGATAACGTGAGAGTGCGAGCATGAGTGTGGGGGAGGGGCAGAGGGAGAGGGAGAAGCAAACTCCCTGAGCCCAATGTGGGGGCTCGATCTCAAGACCCTGGGATCATGACCTGAGCGGAAGGCAGACGCTTAACCCACTGAACCACCCAGGTGCCCCTAAAAAAAATTAAAACTAGAGGGAAGACTAATTACTTTTAGCATAAGCAGATTTTTGTTTCTCTGGATTTGATAAAGTGTATTATTTTTCCTAGAAACTCCTTAGGCCCAGCTTGTGCTTGTCTTAAATGTCTCCATATCCCTAGCAGAGTGCTTTGCATATTAGTATGAATTTAGCTTGCTTGGATCAGGCTACTCTTGGGTCAGCTGGCACCCTAAAGACATAGAGATGAAGCATTCCTGTTCACTAACTAATGTGTGCGACTAGTTCCTACTCTGTGTAAATCCTGGAAATTCTCTCCGATAGTCACGAAGAGTGGAAAATGGCTAGATATTAAAACAGGACATTACAGACTCAGTAAGTCAACCTTCTTAGATTTCTCTTCGTTTCATTCTGGATTAGAGAATCAGGAATTATGCAGATATAGAAACTCTGAGCTACACTTCTCTCAAATTCTGCTGGGTCTTTTAGGTAAATAGCTTGTCTTTATGTGGTGTGTTTACATATGGATGAAGGTGGTGGAATCACCATCACTGAGAATATTACCAAGAGAATTCTACAACTGTCTGGATGTTATGTAGATGGGGGACTGTTACCAGACAGTCCAGAGAACCAACAATTGAATCAGAAGATGAATGGGTACAACAATATAAGTCAGTATTTGGTGGATGTCTTTAAAAAACCAACCAACCAACCAACCTAAAACATTAAATCAAAAGTAAACCAAAATGAAAATTCACTAAAATTGGTGGCTCTTTAAAAAAAAAAAAATAACCAACTTATACTCATTTGATTTGTGGGCTAATTCATGATGCGTATATTTCACCAAAAATTAAAAAACAAATGCGAAATGAGGTCAAATTTCTATCTCCCCTCCCCACCCCCCTCAGGAAGGAAGTAGAATTATTTAACCCACACGTTGTATGAGGTTGATTATTAACGCTGACTTGATCTGAACAGTTATAGAAGTTTTACATATAAAGAAGTTTGCAGATATCTTTATATGGGCAAATCCTGAATAGAAGGGAAATGTAATTTCTACTTTGAATATACAATTAGCAGATTTAGGAATAGGGGTTTTCTTTTTAGTTTGTCATGAAAATTAACACCATGTCCCTTGGTTTCAGGTTGCAGGGTGAAGTGACAGACAGAGCCTGACTGTCTGTGAAAAAAGGTAAAGTATGAGAAAAGAACAGTACCTGTGGCAGTTCAAACCTATGATCACATTATGACCAAATCCTACCATTTAGTATATCTGTTTGTGAATTAGATTTTTATTTAATGCAAATATAGCAAAAATATGTGCTTTCTTTTAATTTCAGTTACTTTTTTCTTAAAAACAAAAGGCAAGTAGTCTGTCCTATAAGATAAATAAACTTTAAGAAGTGTTTGCTAATTGCCCTGTCTTCTAAATATGGCCTCTCTAGAGTTTATTTAATGTGGTTTGTCTTTAGAAAGTTGCAGAGTAATGAAGAAGTCACACAGGAAATACTGACAGTTTTACTCCTATTTATAGGAAAAGTTCCATGAAACAAAGAAAACCATTTTTAAACTGTCTTAGAATAGTTTTTTAAAGCTCAGTTTAGGATAGTATAATGGAAATTAAAACATGACTGTTATTTACCATTATTCCTTTAATAATAATGATCACACCAGTTTTGGTGATTCATAATACTATTGACATAACTCCCTAAAGCCCTTATGAATTTTTATGTAGGTAAAATTAAAGTCTCCCCTCACTCCCTGCCCAGGCTTGGAATATATACTTAAAGCCTTGTCTAAAGCCACATAGCCAGTGGCAGAACTGATGTTAAGTGCACGTTTCCTGACGTTAGCTCTGTCTCTATTGCTTTTTCTTTTTTCTCATTACCTCATCCTATCTTATTTAATTTATGATGGGGTAATATATTCTGGGGAAAATAAAAATAAACAGAAAAGAGTAAAATGAATTCTAGCTTACTGCTGTTGTTTTTAGCAATTTCAACATCCTGGTTTATTTCACTCCCAGAGTACCAATGTCCTTTACTAGACACTGGTGTGTAGCAATGTGCCACATGTCTCCAACAAATGGGCTCAGGAGTCAGATCACTTGGGTGAGGCTCTCATTAACTGAGAGCTTGTGTCTCAGCTTCCTTTCCGGAAAATGGGGAATGCAGTTGGGAGAATTCAGTGAAATGTAGTTTATTTAAAGTGTTCAATATAGTGTTGATGTATATATAAGTGCTTCCCAGCTGTTAGATATTATTACATTTACTCTGATAGTTAATATTATCAAGAAAGAGGAAAGATTTACTCTCTCAAATTAAAATACTAAAAAAACTGGAGATCAAGTAGAAATTCACTTTCTGGAGAAGGGTTTCTCAGCGTTCCAGTGATTTCTTTTATAAGCATTGTTAGCGCATGGTAAAGCCCAATAAACGAGAAACCAGAGAATAATGTTTTCAATTATTAAAAACTACATAAACCAGAGTAATTAACAGCTTAGTTACTAAATTAAATTATTTTGCTTTGAAACTCCAGCTTTCTGCTGAAAAGAATAGTCTAAGAAGTCCTTTTAGATGTGGCATTAGTTCTCAGAAAATAAGTATTGTGATGAATTCTGAGAAAATGAGTTTAAGACATGGATTAAATATTTATTAAGTGTGCAAGTTTAAAAATTATGGAAGTCTTGGGAGTTTTTCTTAGAAATACTTCGTTTGGGCACCATGAAAGTAATTTTATTTTTGGTTCTGATTATAAAAGTTGACAGCTTCTTTCCCCCCCCCCTCATCTAGTTAAGCATGAATTAAAAACTTGCAGAGTTGGAAAAATTTCTGGGATCATGTGGTCTTCTGCTTTTCATGGCCACCTATGGCAGAAATATAATCAATAGACACTAAGAGGAGCTAACTTGGTTCTTGCAAGAGAAGGAGCTGGAGTTCGGCTCACCCCCCTTGCAGAACCCGGGCTCTGTGGAGCGAGGACAGACTTCTCCTTATACAGGTGGGGGAAACCGAATCCCTAGGCATTGTGTGCCGTGTTCAAAGACACGCTGTCAGACAGACAGTGGCAGAGCCAGTTCTCGAACAAACCCTCTCCTCTTCTCTTTTGATTGCATACTATATGCTTCCTAGTAAAGAATCTGACTTAGAGCCCTTAACAATCCCCAATTCTTCTCTCTTCTCTGCTTTTATTATAGAGCTGTACCTGACAAGAAAGTCCATTTAACTTGATATCAGCATGAGGGGCATTTCCTTGGATTAGTGCAAACCCACCTCAATGTTTAATTGGCTAAATCATTATTCACCTATTGATCATTTACTGTGTGTTAGTGCTAAGCTCTAGAAATATCAAGATGATGCACACTTCATCTTTTTCTCTAATAAGTATAAGAGGAATATAGAGATAAACATAAAAAATGCCATGTCTCTTACAGCTGCTTGGCTAGAAAATAAAAATTGTGTTAACAATGTTGATTCTTTAAGCCTTAAATAGTAATCATCAAATCATACACTGCTCATGGTAAGTATAATATGTATACCAGAAAGGCAAGGTTGTTGATTAATTTTATATCTTTATTTCAAAAAAAATTTATTTTCTTATAAATGAGTTTTTATTAAGTAGGTCATTTAGTTATTGCTGTAAGTCACGACTCCCGTGGACTGGAAGCCCCCCGCTCTCTCTCAGATGGCTGGGTGACTGATGAGGACAAATAATGCTGAGCATGTAGGGGTCTCTCATGCAGTCTGGTATAGTACAACCTGAGGAGATGGTGGTAGATTAGAGATCTCCTGCTAGAAATCTGTCTCCTTATGTAATTACCGATGGCCATGGTCACCGTGTAACTAGTCAGAGTTGATTTAAGCCTCTCAGTGACTGAGTCGATTGATTAGCCATGATCTAGACAAAATGAAAGACTTCCTTTGCCAGGGAAAAGTAATTGGAACGCCAGAAGCCCATGTTGCTATGCCAGGCTTCACTTTGGATTCTTTGCCTTCTTGATGCCTTGCTCATGGTGGAAGTTCAGGATTTTGAGGATCGCCTAGTCTGCCTGGTGTGAGCGCTCACCTGATTTTCTGCCACTTTGACATTGAACTGCGCCTATCCTTGTCTGCTACGGTAAATCAGGCTGTTTCTACTGCATGCTATTAGCGCACCCCCCCCCCAATAACATGAACCCTGCCTAGCCTCATTTTACTATGTCAAACTATCTTTACTGTTCTACCAGTCTTAAGGAAGGGATCTGATTTCTCTTTCAATGTCCATATCATGAATGATGTATAAGAATAAAGTGGCTTTGTTACTGGAGGAGGTAGAAAGAAGTCAGGATGGGGGGCAACCAAAGTGGCTAGGACTAGAGGGATACATTTCTGGAGAGGAGGAAACCACGGAAAGGTAGCCCAAATATCTACATATGAATTCTGCTTATTTGCTAACAACTAACCTGCACATAAACAGGGCAGAAACCTCAAGAGACCTAGTACAACAGTACATCTCATGGCCAAATAGCTGACCGGTGATATTTGCAGCCACATGGTGCTTGGGGAGAGATTTAAGTGCTGCCAATGTAGAGGGGTGTTGGTAAACAGTGTCAGGCTTTTGGTGGAGACCTTGTCTGTCAAGCCCCAGGAGTAGGGATCTTACTCTGGGAAAACTGAAATAGACAAGAGATGACAGAGCTTCCTATCAAGCCTAGAAAGGATCAGGTGATCTACCAGATTTTTTTTTTTTTTTCTGAATGCCAGGAAAAAATTTAACCCTCTTTGAAGAAAGATATCATTCAGAGTCTCCATAATATTCAATAAAAAATTGCAAGGCATGCCATAACACAGGACCAAATAACCAAAACCTAAGAGGATAAAAACCACAATAAACCCATAAAGGATTGAGAGATTGCGCCTACCAGATAGGGACTTAAAATAGCTATGGCTAATATGATCAAGACAATAGAGAAAATGATATATCAAGATAGTTGAAGAGATGAATAATTTTGACCCCACAGCATCTCCCCAAATCTGTGATGGTAAAGAGGTATCTCTTGGACACTCAATAACACATGAATCTAATCGCAGATAACTGATTACCCCACAGCTCTGCTCGATGCACTCTGGTGACCCAGTTCCTGAGTAGGAAATGACCAGACTTGGTTTATACGTGTCCACACCGAAGGCATCCCCAAAGGCACAGCAAGCTGGAGGAAATACTAATTATAATATTAAATCACTTTAAAGCTTTTTTTCTTGGTTATGAAATGCGTTCACAGATGTTACGCCATTTGACTTTCTTAAATTGTGTGTGGTAGGAAGAGTGAGTGTTATTATCCCCATTTCGCAATGAAGGTATTAAGGTAGAGGAAGAAGCGATTCATCCGAGGCAACAACTAATAAGCATTAAACTTAGGCCTTTCTTACCATTCTGTGTTGACAACCTTACTTAGGAGGCTTGGTGGACTGGTAGGTGGAGGCAGGGGGCATTATTACCGAAATACTTTCATATTATACAGCAGGACTGTGCCTACCTTAAACCCATGATAGGTATAGACCATACTTTTTTTTTTTTTAAATTTTATTTACTTATTTGACAGAGAGAGGGAGAGAGAGCACAAGTAGGCAGAGCGTCCAGCAGAGGGAGAAGGAGAAGCAGGCTCCCTGCTGAGCAGAGAGCCCAATGGCAGGGCTTGATCCCAAGACCCCTGGATCATGCCCTGAGCTGAAGGCAGACGCCCAACAGACTGAGCCACCCAGGTGCCCCTAGACTATACTTTTGGATACTGTGCTGACACTAGTAGAAAAGATTCTATATTGCAAAGGCCTCTTACAATACAAATCCCCAAGTCCTTCTGGGAAGTGGTAAAAGATGAGTCTTAGAAATGTGTGCTGACCTTAGAAAAGAAGAAATAGATACCTGTAGGTGGTTTGACAAGCTCAGGAACATGTTTTTGGGAATTTGCAATAATGGTTTGTCCAAATTAGGTGACATTCTGAGCCGGAAAGGGATTTGCATATTCACTGTCATTTAAGCTGTTCAACCAGCAAGATGTCAAGCACTTAAGCATGTTTTTCACGAGTGCACTTAGTGTCAAGGTCATGTTGGGAGACAATTCTTGGAATGGGTGTCTCATTTCTACATGTTTTGTGAACAGAGAAACTAATTGACTTTATTCCATTCTATCATTTCAAGAATGTTTATACAGTGAACAGCCTTGGAAAATGGAGATAATGTCTCCGTCCAGAGCAAAGGGTAGGCCTGCTTCCTGACAAGTGTAAAAGATTCAGGCTCCCTAAGCTCAGAGTGCTTCTCCTGTAATGCTCACTTGATGCACAGGTGCCACCTGAATGTTTTTGTGTTGCCGTATGTTCATTGGCATGCTGCGAACCAGTGCAGGAACATGCTAACACTGTGGTACCACTACGGCTGAGAGTAATAAAGTCAGGTTTCTCTGACCCAGGGATGCCCTGTCTCCTTCCAGCATCTGTGCAAGAGTGACAGGCTAAGCGTTAGCTTGCAAATAGCCTTCACAGTTCTGACAAGTCACAAGGCATCTTCCTGCCCCTCCAGCGCATCTCTGGCCTGCTTAAAAACAAACAAACAGACAAACTCACAAGACCTTTAGAGACTATGCATACGCAGTTTCCTGAGTCTTGTGTATTTCTAGCAGGATACTCTGGCCTATCTGGTGGAAACCAGATATGTAGTCAGTGGAAAGCTGTCAGCAAATAATGACCCTGTAAAGCACTTGGGGACTTTCAGATAAGTCACTGCTGCTTCCCCACTGCAGACTTCGGTCTTTTTAAGACCAGCTTGGAGCAACCTGGGATTTAAGTCTTGAGTCTGAGGTAATTTCCCATTTTATTGCTCAACATATTAGGAATTTAGCCTTACTATTCTCCACTAGGCTGGATTTTCATCCTTAGCTCAGCGTAGACTTCCATTTCTGAATAGACTTCCAGTTCATTTTTTGAATGATAGTTCTTCCAAGGTAACCATGTTCTAACTCTTGGTTTTTATTATGACCAATAACCCAACAAACCATCTCTGATGAGATTTATGCTCATTTAAGATGGGGAATTTTTTTTAGCATTATAAGTTAAGTAGGGTCCAGTCATGGGTAAGAAAGTTCTCCAAACTTAGGCTCTCCTCTTGTTAAAGGTTAATATAATTTTTAAGACTTAACACCACCCAATGACCCTGACATTCACTTCTGTACCTGATCCCTTTTGTTTATGCTAATTGCATACGGGTTTGGACCTTAGTTGGACCCATTAATATATGCTTCACTTACTCTTTCTCAATTCTACCCTCTCCCTTCCAAGCCCTTAGTAAGTTGCACATTTGCCTCTGGGGGCTGGTCAACCTAGATGCTTGCAGAAACTGAATAAAGTTGTGGAATGATTGAATGAAATTACTGGATTTTTTTTTGAGCTCTTCAATCTAACCAGGACTTTGATTTCCCCCATAAAAAATAGACAGGAAGAAGAAGAATAATGCTACAATAAACACAATAGTATTAATCATAATACCAACACCGACTGAGAGCTTACTGTAAGCCAGATACTGTGCCAGATGCTTTACATGTATTGTCTCATTTAATTCTCAAAAAGTTTATGTATGTTTATCAACATTTTATAGATTAAAAAAATGGGCACAGAGAGGTTTTGTAATTTTCCCAAGGTCACACAGCGACAGAACGGAGATTCTTCTACCTTCTAAGAGTCAGAGGTACCTGCTGCTCATATTACATGGTTAAAGAAGAAAAATCAAACTTTTACTTTTGGGTAAGGTTGACTTTCAGTCAGCCATAAAAATGTCTTCTTTATCCCAGGTAATAGAAGAGCCATCAAGAAATATACTCAAAGGCTTAGAAGATCAGAGCCAACCCAGAAAAACCTGACCTTTGTTGAAAGCAAACCATAGATATTCTCACCTAGCTTCTACTGTACAGATCTTCTTTTATCAATTGGGTGATTAATGAAGTTATTCTTTAATTTATTCTAAAAATATGTATTGAAACCTGACTTGGTACAATAGCCCTGTCCCCCCAAAATTCTGGCTACGTGAAGAGAAGTGATTCCTTACAGGGGAAGGAGACCATCCATGTGGACCTGCCAGAGGCTGGGAGTTTAGCTCAGGGGACAGAATGAAGCTTGAGGAGCTGTGAAGCATGTGAGACACACATTGAGGCCTCTTGCATTGTTTTTTAAATGATTTTTGAAATTTGAGTATAGTTGACACACCACGTTACATTAGTTTCATGTGTACAACACGGATTTGACAAGTCTGTGCGTTACTACTATGCTCACCATAAGTATGGCTGCATCTGTCACCATACAATGCTATTACGGTACCATCGATTGTATTCCTTGTGCTGTGCCCTTTATTCTTGTGATTTATTCAGTCCAAAATTGGAAGACTGTATCTCCCTCTCCTCTTCACCCATTTGGCCCAACACTTCACCACCCTCCTCTCTGGCAATCCATCAGTTTGTTCTCTGCATTTATAGGTCTGATTCTACTTTTTGTTTATTCATTTGCTGTTTTCAGGTACCACGTATGAGTGAAATCATATGGTATTTGCCTTTCTCCATCTTGACTTGTTTCATTTAGCATAATATCCTTGAGATCCACCCGTGTTGTCACAGATGGCACAATCTCATCTTTTTTTATGGCTGAGCAGTATTCCACTGTATATATCTACCACATCTTCCTTATCCATTCATCTATTGATGGACACCCGGGTTGCTTCCACAATTGGGCTATTGTGAATATAATGCTCAATAACCATAGGGGTGCACATGTCTTTTTGAATTAATGTTTTTGTTTTCTTTGAGTAAATACCCAGTAGGAGAATTATTAGATCGTATGGCATTTCTATTTTTTTGTTTTTTGAGGAACCTCCATACTGTTTTCCACAGTGGCTGCACCCATTTACCTTCTCACGCACAGTGCATGAGGGTTCTGTTTTCTCCACAACCTCATCAACACTTTTTATTCCTGATCCCTTTGATTTTAGTCATTCTGACAGGAGTAAGGTGATATCTCATTGTAGTTTTCATTTACAGTTTCCTGATGCTGAGTAATGTTGAGCACATGTTCGTTGAGTCCTCTTTCACTGATTGTAAGTTCCTGAGAGCAGGGACTATATCTGTGTCTTTTGCTGCCAAATCTTTTGTGCTGAGTATGCTGACCCACAGGGATTGCTGTATAAATATGGTCCAATTGAAGCAATAGCCCTCTTTGAGGCTCTTTTCTTGCCTCTTAATTATTCTCCTGGAATTTTGCTTATTAAGTTACTGACTGGAATGATTGGATATATTGGTTTAATGTCAATGTTAAGATATTGGATTAAATATTACTAAGTTTCTGTTTCTGCTCCTTCTTTGTCTTCAACTAGAAAATAACCTTGTCATTTACCATATCTCATATTCTTCAGTATTGTACTTTGAATCAGCAGAGTCTTCCCCCCCTTTTTTTTTACTCCCAAGGTACAGAGAACAATTTTACAGAAAAACTGCTTACATTTGGCTAAATAACTATGTAAGCAAATATACATTGTCTGCTAGATTAGGCCATATGAGATTGACAATATTTGAGAGTTTTTGACCTTTAGTGGTTCAATTTAATGGATTATGCGTTAAAGAAAAAATGAGACAACTGAGATGCCTATAAAAGAATAAACATTTCTCCATAAGGAATTTAATGGTACATTCCAGAATGGAGATTTCACTTCTAGCTATAATGAAAGATATTTGCATTTTTCCTTTGCCTTATTAAAATTCTTCCTCACTGGATGGCCTGCATTGCAAACTTGCTTTCCCAGCCCTGACTGTTATGTGAGTGTGTGCTGGATAATTTATTTCATATTATTTGAGGTCTTGTGAGTATTATTAGAATGAGAGGAAACCATGAAAATTATGGGTTCTTGGTCCACTACTTTAACAAATATTTACTGAGTGCCAACAAAAACAACATTTACCGCATGAGCGAAAAACAAAAAGGCACAGTCCTTGCCTCTTTGGAATTGCTTATGGTTTGTATTGTTTATATCAAAGGGCTTCGCAAGTAAATGTACAATTACGGCTGATAGGTGCTTTGAAGGAGCATGCATAATAGTGTTATTAGGGGGGATTGATCATGTTGGGGAGGTCCAAGCAGGTCTTTTTGAGGAAGTGATGGCTGAGCTGAGGTCAAGTGCAGCTTGTTAACTGGATGGATGAAAGGAAACCAGCGGTGAGGATATGAAGCAATGCAGTTCAGTTCAGTTCAGGGAGTATTTGTAGAATGCCTGCCATATGCCAGATGCTACCCTTCAATGCTGGGACATAGAAAATGAACGAGATACAGTCTTTGCCCCAGTACGTAACTCACTCTGAGGGTCTCATTGTCATGTAATTTTTAAATGAGGAGAGCCTCTCTGTATGTATTTGTTTTGCTTCTGTGTAGTTTGAGTTTCCTTTGTGTCCGGATTATGTCAGCCAGGCATGTCTTTCTCAAGAAATCATACATAGTCTTTTTTTTCTTTTTTGTCGTGGGATCAAAGTGGAACAAACAAATACACACAGTCTGCTAGATTGAAGTCCAGTAACGCTCGTCCAGGCTTTACCATCAACTGAATGTGGTCCCACAGTGGAGCTCGTGCCTGTTTCAGAGCCCGCCCGCCAGCGGCACGGCTCCAGGAAGGAAGTTGGCTGCCACCAAACAAGGGACTCATTATTCCTTTATCTCTCTTTTTTTAGCCATTAACTACAATTGCTAAATTATTAACCCAGTCCTAAAAATGAATAACAAACATACTGTATGTGCCCTTGATTAATCTGTTTTCGTGGTATTAGTTAGACCTGGAGTATGAACTCCTGGAGGCACAGAACACACAAATGAAGTATCAAGGGTGCAAACAAAAGGGAGAGGCAGGGACTGTGCTGAAATGGAAACTGCCAAAATAGAACACAGAAGTAGAACAAAGCAGCACATGCCAGTGCAGGACTTTTGCCCCAGATGGTAGGGCAGGTCCTCATTTGACTGTACCCACTGTCATCCGTCCTCCCTCCAAAGGTCTAGGCCCTCTCAGCATCTTTCTGCCTGTGACTCTGGCATAGCTGCCTGTTCTAGAATTTACTGACTCTTGCCTGGCTTGGCTTCATACCCTGACCTTGGTGGAGAACTTGCCCCAGGGCGCGTTTTGAGCAATGCATCCTCTGCTCTTCTGTTTGACCTTGGTAAGTCACTGCACCATCAGGCCCTGAAACCCGAAGGCACTGCCCTGACTGTCAGGCTTGTCTTGGTCCTCGTGCTTGGAATGACAGCTCTTCACAGAAGAATGGATGAGGAGGCTAGTGACCCCTAGACCTGTGTCGCAGTTGAGCTGTCTCATTTCACTGCTTTACTTTCCACTCTGCAAGGCCTCTCAAACTTCCTTTATAGGTTGGTGTCGATATATTCTACTAGTAAGGCTCTCTGGTCCTGGCTGCAAATCCCAAACACCTGCTTTCTTTGTCTCCTGTATTTTATTATTATAGAGTTTTGTATTTCATCTTCGGGAATTGATTTATTAGGGGGTAAGTCGTATTTCCAGGTTATAGAAGAGGATATTTAGATATTGTATCCCTAGGTGACTTGTCCAACTTTACCTGCTGCTGTTTATCATGAAGCGATCAAGTAGAAAACAGCAATAGTTCCCAAATTTGCTTTCTTAATTGAGGATGCAAATCAATAATATATAGGTCTTATAATTATATTAACGAAATGGTTGAATATTAGTGGCTTGAGTTTGTCAGTTAGGAAGCCTTAGCTTTGAAGACTCTAAGAGGGTAAGTTGGAGACAACAGCAGTAAATGGCCTTTTGGAAAGTGCAAAATATAGCTCTATATTCACAATCCATAAGACTTTGGAGACTTTGCTTTTGAAAATTCAGCTCATGTTCTGTGTTTAACAATTCCACGTTTTCCCTGTGAAGAGCTATTATCAACCTGTTGATGGAAGCTGTGATTTTTGCCCCAAATTTCTAAATGCATGTGGTGAATAACATTATCAGACTACCTGTCTAGCAGGTTGCTTGTGCTATCTCATTTCCAGATTATTCTGTAAAAAGGAATTTATGTGAGCGCCATTTTACTCATTGAATAACTGTTTCTGCTTAATTTCTTTTTCTGGAAATATTATTAACAATATACTCCAGTAATGATTTAGCCCAAGATGTTCTTGTGTTATTTTGGAGCAAGTTGCTAGTGACTCATAGCACACTGGGCGTCCAAGCTATGGTTAACTGGTGGTCAAGTTAGGAAATTCTGTCCCCATTAACTCTCCTTTTCATAGCCCAGAACACCTCTCCACTCAACTTTTTTTCTTTTGATTCGTCACGCTCATAGCGTCTGCTTGGTGTTTTCAAACCAAAAGTAGAACAAGTGCCATGCTACAATAACTATTGTTCCTGTTGCACTTCCAGCTGAGCTGAAAACAGGAAATACGGGCCATTTTGTGGAAAAGCCCGCTTTTGTGATGTTTCCAACCCAAGAGGTTTGGATCCACTTTGGTTGAATGTCTGAACTTTTGGCTTCCTACTTACAGTAAACCTTCTAACTTCAGAATGTTAAAATGCACCATTTTTACTTATAAGACGATGCTTCCATATTTAGATTATGCTGACACATGCATCAGTTTACTTTTCAATCACTTTTGTTTAATATCAGGATGTGTTTGTAGCCAAAAAAGGTACGTAAGAAAATTACATGACTCAAGATTTAAAGCATCATTGTGGAAAGAGCCATAATTTTCAGAGTTTCAAGACTTATTGGACAGTTTATTTAAAATGGGTCGAGGGGCGCCTGGGTGGCACAGCGGTTAAGCGTCTGCCTTCGGCTCAGGGCGTGATCCCGGCGTTATGGGATCGAGTCCCACATCAGGCTCCTCCGCTATGAGCCTGCTTCTTCCTCTCCCACTCCCCCTGCTTGTGTTCCCTCTCTCGCTGGCTGCCTCTATCTCTGTCAAATAAATAAATAAAATCTTAAAAATAAATAAATAAAATGGGTCGAAAATTCACTATGTAAAATAAATCCAGAAGCAAAAATCCCGAGTCAGTTTAAACAGTCTGCTGAGTCTTTTGGTAGGGAATATCAGGCCCTACCAGAAACTAAATCTAAATCACTTTACACTATAATAACCAACCAGCAGAGTTGTAGTATTCCTATGAGGCAGAGGGAGTTTAAATTTGAAACTTCATGTAGACGGTATCTTTTTTAAGATCCAGAAGGTAAAACTCTAATTGGATAGATTGGCAAAGGAAGCCACATATGGTTATGTTTCTGTGGTTCCAGGCAAATAGGGTGGCCTTGAGCAATGCACTGTGGGTTTGTTTTTGTTTTTTTCCAGTGTCTGTGAGGGGCCTAATCTTTCTTGTCTCTTCCACATTTTGTGACTGTAGATTGGCCATAAAGAAGTAAGTGGATTGCATTGTTTCATTGGCTCTCTTCTGACTTAGCCATCTGATGTGATTTTACAAACCATTTATTATGGTTTTTAAGCATGATAAATGGTGACATGAACTGTAATTCCAAAATGAGTTGTTAAATAAATTTATTTCACTTGCCTTTGTAAGATATGATTTGCGACATTTTTTTTTTCACCTTTGATTTTGTATTAAAGGCAAGTCATCTCAAGGAAGGAAGATGCAAAAATACAGTGGCAGGGAATGCAGAATGTGGGGATAAGAGAAGCATGTTCTGAAGATTCAGGACCGTTCAGCTTTAACCCTTATTGAGAAAGGAATTTATCTCAACACTTGCTGAAGTTCTGAAATGACTGAATAGTTCCTTTTATTCTGTCTTCTTGCTCCCACTTAGCTGGAATGTACTAGACAGGATTAGAAATGACCGTTCTTTCAATCTTTTTATGGTTTAGATAAAAGCAAAGTGCCAGAGTTCTTAAACGTAATCTCTCTTTATGAGATTCCAAGCCTTTGTGCAGACTCAGAAAGTGGAGACAACATCTAGGTTTTTTAAGAGTTTATCAAATTCTTTGTAACATACTAAGAACTTTGAAAATTTTGTTCATGGCTGGTTGCAATTCAACCTTCTATTCCAGATCAACCCACCCCCTCCCCTAAACCTTCCAAAGCAAGAAAAACAAAATAAAAGACAGCTAATACCTGTTAAAATGCTGGATAAGCCAGGCATTTTTCTATTGTGTCTGTATCACATGATATCCATTTTCCTCCTTAATTCTTGGAACAATATCACTCACCATTTAAGATCTTACATTTCAGGTTTTTAAGCTCTCACTGCATAATACTGGATGAGTTAAAAAGTCCTAATAGTGAATTTATAAAGAAAATGTTGACAGAGCTTGGACTCTCATAGCACTGGTGGGTACCATGATTATAATAATGGTTTCCTTTAAAACTCTTCCATCAAATGTTCCAAACAGTGGAATTTGTAGTTTTTCCTTTGGTCCAGAGATCAAAAACATGAACAATTTTACATTTTTAAGGTTGGGCAGCATCTGTGTTTCCACAATTTCTGTGGGAAAGCAATCCAGCCTTTCTCAGTTTTATTAAAAACCACCATCTTGGCTCTAATACGTGCCATTATAAGCAATTTCATTATGTCTCATATCTCCTTTTAGGAAGTGGGAGTTTGTCTAGTGCTTTTTTATTCCCCCCCTCTTTTTTCTCATTGACTTTCAAAGACACTACATACTGTAAGTGAAAAGTGGTTTACAAAATTGAAGATGGGATCACATAGTGGTTAAAAGAGCAAATCTGAGAGACAGAGTGTTTGAGGTCAAATACTTGCTTTACCATTTAGTAGCTGTGTGTTTTAGGCAAGTTATGTAACTCTAAACCTTCATTTCCCCATCTGTAAAATTTGTATACCAGTAGTATTTTCTTCGTAGAGCTTTGGTAAGGATTAAATAAGATAACAAATATAAAGTGACTGGATCATGGTAAATTCTCAACCTGATGCCATCATCTGATGTTCTATTTATTTTTAACAGACAATTTGGAAATCTTTTCTAGTAATAGTTACTACTTTCCTAAGCTAGTTTTATTTTGTAACAAGCATGTTTTGGTGTTTCTCTTTTAGAATAAAATGAATTAAACCTGATTCATTCGTTTGACAACTCTTTATCGAGTGCCTAAACTGTGCCAGTTAACTAACACAGCCCCTTCTCTAAAGGAGCTCATATCATAGCATAGTTGTTACATTGATGCATTGGGAGTCGTCTTACCATTAGGAAAAAAAAAAGACATTTTAAGGGTTAAGCTGAATGGGCACAGAATTTTGTTCTTTGTAATTTAGAATCTGATGTTGGAATGCAACATTATCATCTTTATCTGTTATTAGTGTGGACTACAAAGTTTAACTTGCAGGGAAAGGTTCATCATACTTTATTTTTTTTTAAAGATTTTATTTATTTTTTGAGAGAGAGAGAGAGAGAGAGCATGCATGCGCACAAGCTGGGGAAGAGGCAGAGGGAGAAGCAGACTCCCCTCTCTGAGCAGGGAGCCCCAGTCGAGGCTCCAGCCCAGGACCCTGAGATCATAACCTGAGCGGAAGCAGACGCTTAACCAACTGAACCACCCAGGCAGCCCAGGTTCATCATACTTTAAATAACCTAGAACCTCCAAAAATTTAATACAGAAAGATAATGTCCCGTGTTAATAACTGTCATATTTCTTTAGAAAGTAATTTTTGTTCACAGATAATCTCTACTCTTTCCTATCATGTCTACCAAAGTAAAGCCTAAAAGGAATTCTTATTGATAATTCAAGTATCTACATTTTGAGTGCCTTTGAGTGAAGTAGGTCAGTCAGAGAAAGACAGTTATCACGTGGTGTCACTCATATGTGGAATATAAGGAATAGTGCAGAGGACAATAGGGGAAGGGAGGGAAAACTGAATGGGAAGAAATCAGAGAAAGAGACAAATCATGAGAAACTCTTGACTCCGGGAAACAAACTGAGGGTTGTGGAAGGGGAGGTGGGTGAGAGGATGGTGTAACTGGGTGATGGGCATTAAGGAGGGCACGTGATGTGATGACCACTGAGTATTATATGCAACTGATGAATCATTGAACGTTATATCGAAAACTAATGATGTACTATATGTTGGCTAATTGAATTTAAATTAAAAAATAATAATAACTTTATTTTTAAATGGCAGAGAACAATGTGTTTTAGGATTTGGTGTTATTTAGATATTTTTTTCTCACAATAAGAAAATTTGAGGGCTTAAGAAGAGTGACTTTGCTAGCTGAGTCCTGCTTTAACCGCCTTTTATTTGTTTTTTACGTATTTATTCAGGGGTTATTTCCACTACTGACTTAAAGTAACTTACAAAGAAAACAAGTCAACAGTAACATGCAACTAAGAATATAGAATTTAATTCTTAGATGTATCTAAGAGTAGACGTTCAAGATAAGGTAAATACAAATATGCAAGAAATAAATCAACCTATTTGCTATTGCCCTGTTTCAAATTTTGCATTTAACTTGCTGGGCCAAATTTAAATTGAACTGCCCTTATTCCTGAGCAGAATGATTGTAATTCCAGAGTATATTTAATTAAGTAATTGCCGGGAATGGCCAGCACTCCCTGTACTGATGGATGAAAGATTACGGGGGTCAACACTCAGAGGCAAGACTCTTTGCTCTTCTTTGCTCCCGCTTTTATTGGTCCTTCAGGATAATCACAAATCCCTGTCACTGTTTCTCAAGCACATGATGTGTGACAGGGAGTCTCACTGAAACTGGGAGGATTTGTTTAAGGGGAAGATACGATATGCTAATTTGGGTGTTCTATGAGTTCTGCTAAACATAGCCTAAGGGACAATGCCTAGATCTCTTAGATCACAGGGCGACTGGGCTCCGAAAGCTTCAGGAAGGCAACTCCCCACCGCATTCCAAGGGCAAAGTGGTCATGCAGGCCTCCGCATTTTTTTAAGGAGCCAGGTATTATGGCTGATTTCATGCTCTACATTAACCCCAACAAATAATGCAACAAGCATTTTTGGAATACCTATTTGGTTGCTCGTTACCTTATACATACCAGCCATTTATGTGTTACTTCTCAGCTATGATTTGGTTTATCAATTTAATGGCAAATATTTTTATAGTTTATTATAGTCAGGGCAATGAGGGTTGGACATGGGTTAGGTTTTTCCTGTTTCACTATGAATTACTATGTTTGCTATAGGATTTTTCTGTTTTGATTTGTTTTGTTCTTGTAGCTATCTTTTATCAGGTTAAGGAAGTTCCCTTGTATTCCTAATTTGTTGAGTGTTTTTCTACCAAGAATGAATGTTGACTTTTATCAAATGATTTTTTTTTTTAAAGATTTTATTTATTTATTCGACAGAGATAGAGACAGCCAGCGAGAGAGGGAACACAAGGCAGGGGGAGTGGGAGAGGAAGAAGCAGGCTCAGCAGAGGAGCCTGACGTGGGGCTCGATCCCACAACACCGGGATCACGCCCTGAGCCGAAGGCAGACGCTTAACCGCTCTGCCACCCAGGCGCCCCTGATTTTTTTTTTTCTGGATGACCATATTAGTTTTTTTCTTTTCTTTTTTTCCTGTAAGTATGTTGAATTTTATTAGTAGATTTCAAATATTAAATTGCCTGTGCATTTCTGAGGGGAGCCAATCTTGGTTGTGGTGTTTAATTCTTTTTATAGACCACTGGATTTAGTTTGCTTATATTGTGTGTATGATTTTTACAACAATGTTTATGGGAGACAGTGGCTTATTCTTGTATTTCTTTCTTATAAAATTCTTGTCAGATTTTGATGTCAGCATGCTGTCCACATAAAATGATATTGTAAATATTTCTTTGTTTCTTTTCTCTGGAAGATGTTATGTAAGATTAGTATTATTTTTTTCCTTGAAAGTTTTGTAGGAATCAAGGATGAGAGCTGAGCTTGGTGTTTTTTCCTTGGGAAAGAAGTTACAAGTTTAATTTCTTTCATAGATGTAGTACTATTCAGCTTTTTTTCTTGCGTCGGTTTTCACCCCTGCTTCCTTTCCTTCCTTCCTTCTGCAATCTGTGTTATTCTGTGGCTTGCTTTCTTTTTTGGTTATATATCTTGGAGAGTTTTTTTTCTACAGCAGTAGCTATAGGACTTCCTCATTCTTTCAATGGCTACCTAATATTCAGTAGTATGAAATTACCATATTTTATTTAATGGATCCCCTATTGAGGAATATTTAGATTGTTTCCAAATTTTGACTGTTGTAATGTAACAATCGTGTAAGACACATTACTATACATGTATCTGAGTGTATAAGTAGAAGTATTTCTGTTTCATCTTAGTTTTTCTCTTCTATTCCTTAGTAGTGCAGAAATAGTGGAGAAGGAATTATTGCTTATTTTCTTCTTAACATTCTAATGAGGCAGCCTTAGACTTCTCTTTTATTTTCTAGATGATACTTTTTGCATCCCATTACTGCCTTGGGGTATAAAATCCTCTCTGCCTTCATGACTTATTACTGCTCAGAGTTGATATCCTGTAATACCCTTTAATTGACTTGCACTCGATTTGTCTAAGTTTTTTTCAATGGAGGAATATCTACACAGGGACAAAATTTAGTCTCCTTTGTCCGGCACTTTATCCTTAATGCTCAGTATAGAGTCTGACACATAGAAGGTGCTTAAAATGCATTATTCATAGAGAGACACAGTGAAATATAATGGTTCCAAAACAGTACCCATGGGCTGAAGGACATTCATTCCTTTATTTGGTGAATGATTTTTAGGGGTGTGGTAACCAGTGGAATGTTAGGTGTTTAAATAAGATGCAAAGATGACTGAGATACCAAGGCTGTGTCTCACAGACCAGAGGGAACAGGCACACAACAGGACAATTACAGAATAGGCCACAGTGTTGTAATGGCACTGGGAGGCACAGAAGAATGAGCAAGGACATTGCCTCAGAGGGATGTGGGGGGCTTGTGGAGGGTAGGATGCTTGATCTGGTTCTTAAAAGATGGTTCTGATTCTCATGGAGAGAACAAGAAAAGTAGCATGTGTGGAAGTTGGGAGATGTGTGATACAGTAAGGAAAGGTTCTGTTCAGACTCATTGAAAGTTTGGAGAGCATTGGTGGGGGCAGGTAGTTGAGGGGATCTAGGAAGACATGGCTGAGGGATGGGATGAGAAGACAAAACAAGGCTTGGGTGAGATTGCAAAAACTTCTGGGTTCAGTAGGAAGAAGTCTGGACTTTATTTTGTAGTCAGGAAAGACTCACTACAGGTTTTAAAGTGCAGAGCATGTCAGAAAACCTTGTAAAACAATGGCTTACACAAAGTCACGTTTACTCACAAAGAAATTTGAAGGTAAGCATCAGTTGCTGGTTTTGGTTCAGTGTCTTGAGGCTATCTGGAGCAAGATCTCTGTGCTTCTCTTCATATTTTCCTCACGGTTAAGTGGGGGCTGCTGCACCTCAAGCCATCATGTTCAGTTCCAGGTTGGTAATAGGAGGGAGCATCCCAGAGCAATTAGTGGAATCTTTATTACGAATGCAAAACTTTCCCTGAAGATTTAAGTTTCTGTCTCTTTGGCCAGAACTGTGTTTCATGGCGCTCAACTGACTGCAAGGCAGGTGGAAAAGTGCTATTTGGGCATGTTTATGTTCCAAAAACAATAGCGGTCTATAAGGGAGGGAGAAGGGAAAATGGATTGGGTAGACAACTAGCCATGTCTATCATCAGCGTGACATTAGATATGATTCTTAGGAAGATACTTGCGTGTAATATAAAAGGTGATTTGGACTGCATGACTTGGGTGGCCAATATATTCTCCCCAGTCTAGTGGCCACAGTGTCTATGGACTGATGAAAAAAAATGAAGGTGATATTAATGATGATTTATAGTTCAGTGATATCACTGGGATATATTTTAAGTTTTTTTGTTTGAATAAAGTTACAAAGAAACAATTAACTACAACATATGTTTAATAACCATCTAAGAATCATATCTTTATAATGTTAATTCCTTTAATTTCACTCATTGATTCATTCATCACATGTTTACTGGGCACCCCTATGTGCCAGATTCTGTCCTGGGAGCTAGGGATAGGGCAGTGAGAAAGGCAGACCAGTCCCTGTTTTCACAGACCACAGAGTCTAGCTCGGGAGACAGGTAATCAGCAAGAGAACCAATCAACAAGATTGTTACAGATTATACTATAGGACACTAGGAGAGAGACAGTGATGGCGGCAGAGTGATAGGGTATGAGGGGCAGGTGCTATTTCAGGTAAGGTGGCCCGGCCAGGAGAGGCCGTCCCGCAGAGGTAACCTTCAAGTTGAAAGATGAGAATAAGCCAGAGTGTTTGTGTTAGGGTGAGGTGACAGGAGCAGGTACAGAGACCAGAGGCAGGAAGGGGCCAGAAATGGGGGCTTGAGGCTGGTGTGGGTGCACCATGGGGGAGCAGGAGGATACCTGTGTTAAGGGAGGCAGGCGCCTTTCCATGTAGGGTCCATTGGGCCATTGCACAGGAGGTATGGAAGGCTTGAGCCATGAAGGGGATGGTTTGAGTTGTGTTTACAGAGTGTCCCCCCCCCCCCGGCCCCGACTGCCATCTGAGAAGGTTTGGAGGGGATGCAAGAGGGGAGGGGGGGGACAGTTGGTTAGGAGGCTGTTGGTTTGGCCCAGGAGAGAGACAGTGATGATTTGGATAAGGCTTTCAGAGGAAATGGAGCCCAGGTGCCCATAGTACAGCAGACCTAAAACTGACAGGACTTGCCAGAAATTAGGAAGACGCCAAGTTTCTAAGTAAAATACCTTTAGTTTTGTGTCACCTGTGAGCTCTAATGGCAACATCTTAGCTGGTACTTACAATTCTTCTTAACTCAACCTTCATACATTCAAATGTCTACTGGGATAATTTTTTTAATTTAAAAGAAAACACAACAGGAAAGGATTTTTAACAGAATAATAATTCTAGCTTAATATTTGCCTTTGAAGGTCTTATGTGTGTCCTTCATCCTAAGGGAAACACCTGCTTTTCTAGCTTTCCCAGTTCACAAAAATTAATACTCAGGAAGGGACATATAATAATCATTTTTTGTTTTAGTTAGAAGAGAGAGGAAAAGCAAAGAGCACCATCTCTCTTTAGGCCTTCCTTATTATTCATAAGCATTTCTGTAGAATATAATAACCTGAAGAAAAGCAAAATGATTTTATGTAACTTCATTTGAAATAAACTTAGTCTACACCAGGGAGTCCCTCAACTTAATGTGCACATAAATCATGTGGGGGTCTTGTGGAAATGAGGATTTTGACTCAGTAAGTCTGGGTGGCCCCAAGGTTCTGCATTTCAACCAAGATCCCGTCTGGTCTGCAAACCACACTTGAATAGGAAGGATCTCAAATGTTCCCTGCTCTTCACCACTTAAACTTTAAGTTTTCAGTGTTCCAGTATCATCAGATTGGAGAAACCAACCCATGAGAACTTAAAACATACTTGGTAAGTAGAAGAAACAACTTGAATGTTTTTCCCTTCTGGAAGTCTTTTCTAGATTTGCAGTTCACTTTCTGTCCTTGGTCTGAAAAAGCCTGGCATACTGATTGTTGTCTGGTATGTTCTTTACCCTGATGACTAAGAATCTAATTACATTCTAAATTGTGACTATTTCCCTAAATATTTCCAGCTGCTTTCAAGATGAACTCTGTAACATCACTAGGAAAAGGCTCCTTGGCCTTTTTGGGAAGCCTACAATATGATCCCAAATAGCTTTCTTTCAACATGTGATGTTCAGAAGACCACAGAATTTTAGGGTACCTTTTCAAATTAGCATCAATCATACATGGTTTTCTTATGAAAGCATTTCTTTAAAAATGACCTACATTTTGAAAAGAAAAAGCACATATCTGTTTAGACAAGATTTTGGGGTAGGAAAGAACTTAACTTAGAAACCTTATTTGGGAATGATGGATTTTCACATTTTCTGTCTGAATAACAATAGTTGCTTAGTATACACTACCAGACTAGTTGTAAACCAAAGGGGAGGGCCTATTTAAATAATAAGGATAAGTTCTAAGTTTCAAGTGCCAGGACGTTTGTACAGAAAATTGAAGTCAAAATTAGTTCAAAGGGTGCCTGGGTGGCTCAGGTGGTTAAACGTCTGCCTTGGCTCAGGTCATGATCTTGGAGTCCTGGGATCGAGCCCCACGGTGAGCTCCCTACTCAGCAAGGAGCCTGCTTCTCCCTCTCCCTCTGCCTGCTGCTCCCCCTGCTTGTCCTCTCTCTCTGTCAAATAAATAAAATCTTTAAAAGAAAAATTAGTTCATCAAAAAATGTTTTATACAAGCTACTATGTTATGAATACTCAGAATGTCAGTTTTTTGACACAAATATGACTTTTGAAAGCCTTATTACTCCAAAAAATATGTTAATTCTAAAAGACATCCGAGTACCGAATTATTTAAATGTTATCCTAGTTGGGATTTACAAAGAATATATTTAGCCAAGTAGTATTTACTGAGCTAAAAACATGACAGCAAGATATCCTTCCTGGTATTACGCTTTTATTTATCTTTTTCCAAGTTTTATTCATTTTCTGCCTCTTATACATTTTAATATTTTACTTTAGACATACAAGAGATTACATGTAAATATGAATCATTTAAGAAGCTTATTTTCAAAGGAATACCTGTGAACCCATTCCCTCCTTAAGAATTAGAAAAAATACCAATACATTTTTGTTCCTTACTTATCTATCTCTTGTTTCTTCCCCAGAAGTGACTTCTATGCTGAATTTTCCATTAATCATTCTCTTTAAAAAATAATTTCCCTGGATCATCTGGGTGGCTCAGTTGGTTAAGCATCTGCCTTTGGTTCAGGTCATGATCTCAGGGTCCTGGGATCGAGCCCCCTCTGTTGGGCTCTCTGCTCAGCAGGGAGTCTGCTTCTCCTTCTCCCTTTCCCTCTCCCTCTGTGCACACTCTCCCTTCCTCTCTCAGCAAAAAAGAATTTTAATGTGTAGCCATATGAATTGAGATAAGATATTATTTAGTTCCTTGTATTTTGAGCTTTATAAAAATGGTTTCATAATGTATGTATCTAGTCTTTTTCTACTAGATACTCTTTCTAAGATAATATATATTAATGTTTAGTGGTAGGTCATTCTTTTCATTGTTGTGTAATATTAACTTTGAGGATGTATCAAAATTTGTCCACTCCTTTGTAAGTGGATATTTGGTTTCTGTGATTTTTTTATGTTTTTGTGAAACATGCTACTCTGAACATTCTAGTACTCGTGATGCACAAAGAGATTTTCTAGGTTGTGTATATTTTGGAATGGAATAACAAATGATCAACTTTTCAAAACAGATCAAGTTATTTTCCACTGTATAGTTTTTATCTTCCTATAAGCACTGCATATAAAATTCCATTGATCCATATCTTGGTTTTGTTAGTTGTCTTAATTTTTGTTAAAAATAAGTATAATATTGTTATCTTAATTTGAAGTTACTTGAGTATTGCTAGAGTTGATCTTTTTTTTTTTTTTTAAGATTTTATTTATTTATTTGACAGAGAGAGAGACAGCCAGCGAGAGAGGGAACACAAGCAGGGGGAGTGGGAGAGGAAGAAGCAGGCTCATAGTGGAGGAGCCTGATGTGGGGCTCGATCCCATAACGCCGGGATCACGCCCTGAGCCGAAGGCAGACGCTTAACCGCTGTGCCACCCAGGCGCCCCTGATCATTTTTTTATATGTTTATTGACCATTTGTGTTTCCCCCTCTGTGAAGTATTCGTTCCTCCTTTTGCTTACTATTCTATAGGGTTGTTTGTTTTTTCTTAATATATTTCACTTTCCATTTAAGGACTTTATTACTTACTGATTTTTTCCCCCTAATTACTTTCTAAACAGAGAATACATCTAATCTTATATTAGGTATGGGTTCTCTTGGTAGTGGCAGAGTGGCTTATATCAGATCAACATTCCAGTGGTAACTATTATACACACACCCACCCAATATACACATAATTTTATACACATACACACACACAGATGCATACACACATGTTGTATGTGAATATATATATATATATATATATATATAAAACAACTATCTGAAGCTACTGGAGGACAAGCAAAGGTGGGCAGAAACTGGAGAAACATTGGTACTTGGAAACAGAATAGTGCCCAGTGAACTTCCCATATTTAGTGCTTGTCACCTGAGGGCAGCTCCAGTCAGCACTGTATTCAGTGTTACCATAGCAACTTGAGAGTGAGGTTGAAAATCCCAGAAAGGAGAGAAACACAGAAGGAGAGCCCCAAATTCTGCATGTTAACTCTGTCCAAATATCTGGTTGACCTGTGAGGTATGCATGTGTGGTAGGAAAGAGTTTGAAGGGATTGAACAGAAAGTGCAGCTGCTGACCACCACAGGGCAAACACAATTTGGAGTTTAAGTTTGCCGAGGTATCTTCCTGTGAAAACAAACAAAACATCAGTAATCTCCAGAGAAATGTAATGTATTCTCTACAAGATTCAGGCTGCAAAACAAAATGACCAAATATGAGGAAAACAGAAGGTGATACCCGTGCTAAAGAGCAAAGGTAATCGGTAGAGAATTACTCCAAGAAATTGGAATTAGCAGACAAGATTTTAAAGCAGCTATTACAACTATATAAAAATGTAAAGAAAAATATGATCACAGTAAGTCAGTAGAGAAAATTCCAACAGAGAAATAAAAACTCTAAAAAAGAATCAAATGGAAACTGTAGAACTAAAAAATACAATATATGAAAGGAAAAAAAAAACCACTAGATGCGTTTAAGAGCAAATTGAAGATGGCAGAAAGAATCAATGAACTTGAAGATAAATAATAGCAATTAATCTAAATAACAGAGAGGGAAAAGATTTAAAATCAAAATGAACAGAGACTCTGTCACTTGTAGGACAATATCAGAAGGTCTAACATGAATGTAAGTGGAGTCTGAAAGGAGAAAACAATGCAGAAAAAAGATTTGAGGAAACAACTACCTAAAAGTTCCAAAATTTTAAGACAGATATATTTGGTATTATTACCAAATCTTGTCAGTTCTATTGCCAGAAATCTCTGTGAATCCAGCCTCTCTTTTCCACCCTCCAGCTGCCATTCATTTGCAACAGCCTCCTGTCTTGTCGTCTGGACATCTGCTCCTCCCCATTTTAGTGTATCATTCACATTGTCACCAGAATTATCTACCTAAAATTAGTCTTTTTCAAAATCAAAGCTGATAATGACATTATAAATAAGATAAAACCTTAAACTCTTTAGCATGACCTTTACACTAGGACCCAATCTACCCTTCCTGTCTCAGAGCCCTCTGTTACCCTGAGCTGCTCATTATTCCCTGACAGGACAAATCCTTTCATACCTTCATGCCATCTCACAGGGGTTCCTTAGTGCCCTTACCTTTCTTTCCCTTTCCTGAGAGACTCCTGTTATGTCTTCAGTGAAGTCCTCTTCAGTGGTGCAGTCAGGGTTAGTGCTCTGTTCTCTGTGTTTCCACGGCACATGATAAGCATTGCTGTTAGATCATATACCTGGGGAGAAAGCAACTGTACTGTATACTCCTCTAGTGCAGGGACTCTTCCTCCTTGTACCTTACATGCAAGGAGGCTTGTTGCTGACATAAAGTAGGTGCCAAGTAAGTACATGTTGAATAAATAGAATGTCTAATATATATACACACACACACACACACACATATGTATTTATCAGTACGTATTACGTTAGATCATAGGAAACCTCTGATATTTGACAATTTTTCAGTATAAAAATAGCAATTTCCTATGGTTCAGCACTCACCCACACATGCAGGAGCTTATATCTATTAACAAATTAACAAATTAAATAGATATAGGCCCAATATTCATGGTACTTAGAATTTAGTAAGGTAAGCAGACTTGAAACAATTTTTATAAGCTAATAAACAAAGACTTTATTACAATTGTGATAAATCCCATCAGCTGTCATTAGCAGTCATCATGGGTCAGTGGAAATATAAGCACATCCTAAGGATAGAGTTAAAGTCTGTTCCTATAATCCTCTCACCCGTATATTGAATCTCTAACATGTCAAGATTCTGATTCTGAGCTGGGAATTAAAAAGTAATAATAAAACTTTATTGACTTCTTTTTTTTAGTTTAGAGAAAAATGCAGAGTTTTGGCTGACAAAACTCTTTTTAAGAATTTGTCAAACAAAAGCATAAAGTAGGAATCAACCAACATTTCTATCTATGCATAGGTCAGTAATGGTCCTAAAACTCCTTTCTGGTGCATTTCTTTTGGCTATGTCCAGATAGATAGCTTTATCACATCCCCTCTTGCAGGTGAGCGTTATGAGGTCTTTGGAGCCCTCATACCTGTGTCCTTGCATAGGCTTTTGAAAACTGTCCAGCTGAGTCTGAGCAATGAGAGGTGGCCAGGGAGTGTACCTCCTGGGGGGTGGGTGGGGATTGAGGTAAACAGAGCTATAAAACAGGATGGGATTGTCTTAAATTCCATCACTTCAGGTGGATCTCACTTCTAATTATAGCTTCCTTCCTTCTTGAGACTTGACTCTTGGACAGTTTGTTGTGGGGAGATCAGAAGTGTTGGGAGGTTGGAGGTTGTTTTTTTTTCCAGGCACTTATGGGGTTTTGTGTCCCTGCCTCCCAGAATCCTGAACACTTATGGCTCTGTAAGTCATCAGTTAAGATAACAGGTCACTGGATCAGAGACTACCATTAAGTGGTGGTAGGAGACACTCTTTCCTCTTTTCAGTAATCTACAAGCCAACTATTATGGGTGAATTGTGTTTCCCAAAAAGATATGTTGAAGTTCCAATCTCTGGAACCTGTGAATATGACTTATTTGGAAATAGGGTCTTTACAGGCATAATCAAGTTAAGATGAAGTCACATGGATTCGTGTGAGCCCTAATCTAATGACTGATGACTGGTATCCATATAAGAGGGACATTTGGACATAGACACACACAGAAGAGAAGACCATGTAAAGGCAGAGGCAAAGATTGGAGTGATGTGTCTACAAGCCAAAGAACATGAAGGATTGCCAGCAATCACAACAAGTTAGAAGAAGCTAGAAGGATTCTTTCCCCAAAGCCTTCAAAGAGAGCATGGTTCTGCCAACACCTCAATTTTGGACTTCTAGCCTCTAGAACTTTGGAGAGAATTAATTTCTGTTGTGTTAACTTACCCAGTTTGTTACAGTGGTCCTAGGAAACTAATACACCAAGCAGTAGACAAAGAATCATCTGACTCTTAAGATGAAGACCGGAAACCTTTCTGTCTTTCCACATCCTTCCAGATCTAAGCAGGAGCTCTGTCCCAGCCTCTGGAACAGCTAGTAGCTTCATCTTCTACTACAGTCCTTTCTGTGCAAGTGCTCCAGAACAAATCAGGCCTCTCCCGGGACCTGGGCAGGCAGGCTCCAGAGGTTTCGCTCCGAGTGTATCCATAGGTCTCCTGAGGTGAAGTTTGCTCCAGGAGCTACTGGGTCAACGTTGTTATCCAGCCTCCCAACTGAGGCCTGTGCTCCAGCCAACCACAGATTCGGAAGCAGTCCCTGACCTCAGAGAGCCTTCTATGCACCTACAGCTCTTCTAACTTGTTCGCTGCAGTCAGACCATTGTATTATATCCTAGAATGTAAATTACAGACCAGAAAAGAACCAAGTATTTTGGGGTAGTATAGTGTTGCACTTTTACACACACACACACACACACACACACATGCATGCATGTAGGTAGACATGTATATGTATATTTTACTCCCTGTTCAAATACTTTTACTATTCCTTGGTGAATAGTCTAAAATAAGCTATTCAGCTGGCATTCAAGGTTAGCCGCTATATTGCCTGACAACTCTGTTTACGTAATCTGTAATCTAGCTGAGCTCGTACTGAGCCACTTCCCATCTTTCAAAACCCAGATCAAATATTAACTCCCATGAGAAGGCAATCTTTCCTCATTTCCACAACCTATTTCAAGTGACTATAATACTTTGTTTTTGCCATTCTAATCATGTTAGTCATTGTATTGTATGTTTTTGTACACTTGCCTGGCCCCGTTTGCCTGGCAGGAAGAAAGCTTCCTGCTACTAAAAGTGAAATTGATAGCATAATACGTTGTGGAAAGTGAAAGCACAGCAGTCTTGGAATGTTTTCATACGTAGAAGGGTCTTTGGTGGTACTGTCATTGTTGCAGTAGCTAACACTTACTGAGGACTTAGCATGTGCCAGGCAATGAGGTAAGCATGCTACATCAATTATTTTAGGTTTTTCCACTCATGCATGCCAATTTCCTTATTTATCTTTGTGTCCAGCATAGCACATGGCACGGTTGTAGATACCCATTAAGTGTTTGGTGAGAGGTGAATGTAGAAAGCAGATGCACGTTGAACATGAGACCTTCTTGAGCCTTTTCTCTTGATCTCCATACATATGTCATCTTTATGAAAATTATGGCTGAGTTGATCTGTTAGGGAAATTAACATTAACCTCTATCTTGGAGTATATTCTGAACTAAAGAGAATTGGGAGTGATGCTGTGATAACGAAGCAAAATTGTGAATCATAATCCTAAAGTCCTTCCTATTATAGTGTCCCTGTATCTATATGGGACACAAATCTAAAATAAACTCTGCATTATTTTAAACCATAGTCCTTGTGATACATACAGAAAACATACTGGAAGCCATATTCAAAATGCAGAGTATGAACTATTTTATATGTTTAATCCCACCATTTTATATAGACTTTATGGAGAACTAATATATGCAACTCTAAACAACAGCTATGAAGTTTGTCTGTAAGAACCGAAATTGTACGTGGTGAACATTGGTATAAAGAACTAAGCATGTATGCCTTTCAATAATGTTTTCTTTCCTATCATGTCCCAGCATCATGAACATGGCCACTGATGACTGCGTAGAGCTTAACACAACTCACAAAAGACCCTAAAAACCAAGCCGCCTTGTGGACTTGGCATTAAATTCAGACGACTTTGGAAAGCAGTTCCAATCTTCTGTTTTCTTTTCTTTCTTACTTTATATTTCTTTCCGTAAGAAAGCTGGGTCTGACCTATTTTTAGGATTTGGCCCGTAGAATTGAACTTGGTGGTTTTAGTTTCACTGTTGTTGTTTTTCTTCTTTTAGGTAAAAAAATAAAGCATAGGAGTCCTTGGTGCCATGACTAGAAAAGCACTAAGGCTTTCTTCCTTTAATTATACACTTACAGGCACACTAGGCTAGACGCGTGCTTTATGTTTCCTGGAAACTGCAAGTTCTTACTTCCCCTAAATCCTTCTAACCTTTCTCTTTAAATAACTCAGTGACTTCTAATGCCCCTAAAAGAATGACATCATCGAAACACCCCAAATTAATCTACCTGAATATTAGTTCCCATTTTGTTTGTGGGTATTTTTTTTACCCATTAAGAATTCCGCCCCCCACCCCGGTATTATTCTCCATCCTATCCTTTGTCTATAGCCCTCTCTCTTTAGCTGAAGAGGATTGACATAAACTCCTTTATCACTCCAAGATCTTCGTGCAAACTAGTGGGAAATCACTGGGCATGGAGATTCTTCCATCAGAACAAGATGGCCCTCATGCCCTTTCCAGACTCTCCTGGCCTTCTTGTGAATTCTTATGAGAGTGGGTATTAGTGGCAATAAATAAAACATAATTTGTTATCAATTACTAATCTATTACTTCTGTTACTAGAGTTACTGAATGTTAGATGTGTAGCCTTAAAGTTTTCAAGTCTGGCAAGGTTTGGATGCTCCTATATGTTCCATTGCCTTGGGCAGATAGAGGATTTCAGTGCTGGAAATCAGGATTACAAATACAAGGCAAACACAATAGGCAATTAAAATGTTTAATCACCAAAACCCTAGAAATTAGGGCAGGTTGACCATCTCAATAGACAGAAGGAGCACAAACTGAGTGCCAAAAAATTGCTACCGTCACTTTTGTTCCAGAATTGGTTTTAGAGTTTCAGTAGCACCCACTGAACTTTTCCTCTATCTTAACACATCTTTCTCGTATTTGAGAGTCTGGCCAGGATTGGAAACAGAGGTGTGAAAGAATTACAAGAGTGGCTGTTTTTGCAGTACTTTTGGCTAGAAGTAAAATAAGCAGGAAATTCTAAAATGTCTTGAGAAAATTTGTCCTCTAGAAAATTCTAGCTTGATTTAAAAAAAAATGGGATTCAGACATTTAGGTTAATATTCAAATAAGAATGGTACTTATATGGATAACAACAGAAATGACAACTAATTTAATGTCTTAATGTCTATATGATACTTTCTAGGGTTGTCCGTATTCTTTCATATGCTTTTTCCTCCCCTGGTGGCTATAAACACCTTATCAGGCACAAGAATTTGGTGGTGTTACTTCCATTTTACAAATGAGACTGCTGAAACACAATGTTCATAGCAAAGTTGATTTTGTTGCTTTGCCTAGGCAGTACCTTTGACCTCATAGGTGCTCACAAATACTTTTAAATTTCTCCATCAAGGTTGTTCTGAAACACAGAGTGCTGAGGTGTGTTTCCAGTACCATCTGTGAGTACAAATGCAACCCCTCAGTTTATTAATAATCTGAAAAAGATATATTAAATGCTTAACTATGAATGTTGCTCTGCTCATTTTGTGCTCTCTAGAATCAAGAGATTCAGCAAGTTCAGCTATTTCTGACTTTATAGGAAATATGTTGATTTGAAAGTATAGAAGCAATCAGACAAATCCAAATTCCTAGAAAAGTGATAGTTTAGGATTAATGTGAAGAAGGATTTGGATTCCAGCATTTAGAGGAGTGTTGTGGATGACTATAGCTGTAGCAAATAAGAGTAAACAAAAATGNATGGAAACTGTAGAACTAAAAAATACAATATATGAAAGGAAAAAAAAAACCACTAGATGCGTTTAAGAGCAAATTGAAGATGGCAGAAAGAATCAATGAACTTGAAGATAAATAATAGCAATTAATCTAAATAACAGAGAGGGAAAAGATTTAAAATCAAAATGAACAGAGACTCTGTCACTTGTAGGACAATATCAGAAGGTCTAACATGAATGTAAGTGGAGTCTGAAAGGAGAAAACAATGCAGAAAAAAGATTTGAGGAAACAACTACCTAAAAGTTCCAAAATTTTAAGACAGATATATTTGGTATTATTACCAAATCTTGTCAGTTCTATTGCCAGAAATCTCTGTGAATCCAGCCTCTCTTTTCCACCCTCCAGCTGCCATTCATTTGCAACAGCCTCCTGTCTTGTCGTCTGGACATCTGCTCCTCCCCATTTTAGTGTATCATTCACATTGTCACCAGAATTATCTACCTAAAATTAGTCTTTTTCAAAATCAAAGCTGATAATGACATTATAAATAAGATAAAACCTTAAACTCTTTAGCATGACCTTTACACTAGGACCCAATCTACCCTTCCTGTCTCAGAGCCCTCTGTTACCCTGAGCTGCTCATTATTCCCTGACAGGACAAATCCTTTCATACCTTCATGCCATCTCACAGGGGTTCCTTAGTGCCCTTACCTTTCTTTCCCTTTCCTGAGAGACTCCTGTTATGTCTTCAGTGAAGTCCTCTTCAGTGGTGCAGTCAGGGTTAGTGCTCTGTTCTCTGTGTTTCCACGGCACATGATAAGCATTGCTGTTAGATCATATACCTGGGGAGAAAGCAACTGTACTGTATACTCCTCTAGTGCAGGGACTCTTCCTCCTTGTACCTTACATGCAAGGAGGCTTGTTGCTGACATAAAGTAGGTGCCAAGTAAGTACATGTTGAATAAATAGAATGTCTAATATATATACACACACACACACACACACATATGTATTTATCAGTACGTATTACGTTAGATCATAGGAAACCTCTGATATTTGACAATTTTTCAGTATAAAAATAGCAATTTCCTATGGTTCAGCACTCACCCACACATGCAGGAGCTTATATCTATTAACAAATTAACAAATTAAATAGATATAGGCCCAATATTCATGGTACTTAGAATTTAGTAAGGTAAGCAGACTTGAAACAATTTTTATAAGCTAATAAACAAAGACTTTATTACAATTGTGATAAATCCCATCAGCTGTCATTAGCAGTCATCATGGGTCAGTGGAAATATAAGCACATCCTAAGGATAGAGTTAAAGTCTGTTCCTATAATCCTCTCACCCGTATATTGAATCTCTAACATGTCAAGATTCTGATTCTGAGCTGGGAATTAAAAAGTAATAATAAAACTTTATTGACTTCTTTTTTTTAGTTTAGAGAAAAATGCAGAGTTTTGGCTGACAAAACTCTTTTTAAGAATTTGTCAAACAAAAGCATAAAGTAGGAATCAACCAACATTTCTATCTATGCATAGGTCAGTAATGGTCCTAAAACTCCTTTCTGGTGCATTTCTTTTGGCTATGTCCAGATAGATAGCTTTATCACATCCCCTCTTGCAGGTGAGCGTTATGAGGTCTTTGGAGCCCTCATACCTGTGTCCTTGCATAGGCTTTTGAAAACTGTCCAGCTGAGTCTGAGCAATGAGAGGTGGCCAGGGAGTGTACCTCCTGGGGGGTGGGTGGGGATTGAGGTAAACAGAGCTATAAAACAGGATGGGATTGTCTTAAATTCCATCACTTCAGGTGGATCTCACTTCTAATTATAGCTTCCTTCCTTCTTGAGACTTGACTCTTGGACAGTTTGTTGTGGGGAGATCAGAAGTGTTGGGAGGTTGGAGGTTGTTTTTTTTTCCAGGCACTTATGGGGTTTTGTGTCCCTGCCTCCCAGAATCCTGAACACTTATGGCTCTGTAAGTCATCAGTTAAGATAACAGGTCACTGGATCAGAGACTACCATTAAGTGGTGGTAGGAGACACTCTTTCCTCTTTTCAGTAATCTACAAGCCAACTATTATGGGTGAATTGTGTTTCCCAAAAAGATATGTTGAAGTTCCAATCTCTGGAACCTGTGAATATGACTTATTTGGAAATAGGGTCTTTACAGGCATAATCAAGTTAAGATGAAGTCACATGGATTCGTGTGAGCCCTAATCTAATGACTGATGACTGGTATCCATATAAGAGGGACATTTGGACATAGACACACACAGAAGAGAAGACCATGTAAAGGCAGAGGCAAAGATTGGAGTGATGTGTCTACAAGCCAAAGAACATGAAGGATTGCCAGCAATCACAACAAGTTAGAAGAAGCTAGAAGGATTCTTTCCCCAAAGCCTTCAAAGAGAGCATGGTTCTGCCAACACCTCAATTTTGGACTTCTAGTCTCTAGAACTTTGGAGAGAATTAATTTCTGTTGTGTTAACTTACCCAGTTTGTTACAGTGGTCCTAGGAAACTAATACACCAAGCAGTAGACAAAGAATCATCTGACTCTTAAGATGAAGACCGGAAACCTTTCTGTCTTTCCACATCCTTCCAGATCTAAGCAGGAGCTCTGTCCCAGCCTCTGGAACAGCTAGTAGCTTCATCTTCTACTACAGTCCTTTCTGTGCAAGTGCTCCAGAACAAATCAGGCCTCTCCCGGGACCTGGGCAGGCAGGCTCCAGAGGTTTCGCTCCGAGTGTATCCATAGGTCTCCTGAGGTGAAGTTTGCTCCAGGAGCTACTGGGTCAACGTTGTTATCCAGCCTCCCAACTGAGGCCTGTGCTCCAGCCAACCACAGATTCGGAAGCAGTCCCTGACCTCAGAGAGCCTTCTATGCACCTACAGCTCTTCTAACTTGTTCGCTGCAGTCAGACCATTGTATTATATCCTAGAATGTAAATTACAGACCAGAAAAGAACCAAGTATTTTGGGGTAGTATAGTGTTGCACTTTTACACACACACACACACACACACACACATGCATGCATGTAGGTAGACATGTATATGTATATTTTACTCCCTGTTCAAATACTTTTACTATTCCTTGGTGAATAGTCTAAAATAAGCTATTCAGCTGGCATTCAAGGTTAGCCGCTATATTGCCTGACAACTCTGTTTACGTAATCTGTAATCTAGCTGAGCTCGTACTGAGCCACTTCCCATCTTTCAAAACCCAGATCAAATATTAACTCCCATGAGAAGGCAATCTTTCCTCATTTCCACAACCTATTTCAAGTGACTATAATACTTTGTTTTTGCCATTCTAATCATGTTAGTCATTGTATTGTATGTTTTTGTACACTTGCCTGGCCCCGTTTGCCTGGCAGGAAGAAAGCTTCCTGCTACTAAAAGTGAAATTGATAGCATAATACGTTGTGGAAAGTGAAAGCACAGCAGTCTTGGAATGTTTTCATACGTAGAAGGGTCTTTGGTGGTACTGTCATTGTTGCAGTAGCTAACACTTACTGAGGACTTAGCATGTGCCAGGCAATGAGGTAAGCATGCTACATCAATTATTTTAGGTTTTTCCACTCATGCATGCCAATTTCCTTATTTATCTTTGTGTCCAGCATAGCACATGGCACGGTTGTAGATACCCATTAAGTGTTTGGTGAGAGGTGAATGTAGAAAGCAGATGCACGTTGAACATGAGACCTTCTTGAGCCTTTTCTCTTGATCTCCATACATATGTCATCTTTATGAAAATTATGGCTGAGTTGATCTGTTAGGGAAATTAACATTAACCTCTATCTTGGAGTATATTCTGAACTAAAGAGAATTGGGAGTGATGCTGTGATAACGAAGCAAAATTGTGAATCATAATCCTAAAGTCCTTCCTATTATAGTGTCCCTGTATCTATATGGGACACAAATCTAAAATAAACTCTGCATTATTTTAAACCATAGTCCTTGTGATACATACAGAAAACATACTGGAAGCCATATTCAAAATGCAGAGTATGAACTATTTTATATGTTTAATCCCACCATTTTATATAGACTTTATGGAGAACTAATATATGCAACTCTAAACAACAGCTATGAAGTTTGTCTGTAAGAACCGAAATTGTACGTGGTGAACATTGGTATAAAGAACTAAGCATGTATGCCTTTCAATAATGTTTTCTTTCCTATCATGTCCCAGCATCATGAACATGGCCACTGATGACTGCGTAGAGCTTAACACAACTCACAAAAGACCCTAAAAACCAAGCCGCCTTGTGGACTTGGCATTAAATTCAGACGACTTTGGAAAGCAGTTCCAATCTTCTGTTTTCTTTTCTTTCTTACTTTATATTTCTTTCCGTAAGAAAGCTGGGTCTGACCTATTTTTAGGATTTGGCCCGTAGAATTGAACTTGGTGGTTTTAGTTTCACTGTTGTTGTTTTTCTTCTTTTAGGTAAAAAAATAAAGCATAGGAGTCCTTGGTGCCATGACTAGAAAAGCACTAAGGCTTTCTTCCTTTAATTATACACTTACAGGCACACTAGGCTAGACGCGTGCTTTATGTTTCCTGGAAACTGCAAGTTCTTACTTCCCCTAAATCCTTCTAACCTTTCTCTTTAAATAACTCAGTGACTTCTAATGCCCCTAAAAGAATGACATCATCGAAACACCCCAAATTAATCTACCTGAATATTAGTTCCCATTTTGTTTGTGGGTATTTTTTTTACCATTAAGAATTCCGCCCCCCACCCCGGTATTATTCTCCATCCTATCCTTTGTCTATAGCCCTCTCTCTTTAGCTGAAGAGGATTGACATAAACTCCTTTATCACTCCAAGATCTTCGTGCAAACTAGTGGGAAATCACTGGGCATGGAGATTCTTCCATCAGAACAAGATGGCCCTCATGCCCTTTCCAGACTCTCCTGGCCTTCTTGTGAATTCTTATGAGAGTGGGTATTAGTGGCAATAAATAAAACATAATTTGTTATCAATTACTAATCTATTACTTCTGTTACTAGAGTTACTGAATGTTAGATGTGTAGCCTTAAAGTTTTCAAGTCTGGCAAGGTTTGGATGCTCCTATATGTTCCATTGCCTTGGGCAGATAGAGGATTTCAGTGCTGGAAATCAGGATTACAAATACAAGGCAAACACAATAGGCAATTAAAATGTTTAATCACCAAAACCCTAGAAATTAGGGCAGGTTGACCATCTCAATAGACAGAAGGAGCACAAACTGAGTGCCAAAAAATTGCTACCGTCACTTTTGTTCCAGAATTGGTTTTAGAGTTTCAGTAGCACCCACTGAACTTTTCCTCTGACTATCTTAACACATCTTTCTCGTATTTGAGAGTCTGGCCAGGATTGGAAACAGAGGTGTGAAAGAATTACAAGAGTGGCTGTTTTTGCAGTACTTTTGGCTAGAAGTAAAATAAGCAGGAAATTCTAAAATGTCTTGAGAAAATTTGTCCTCTAGAAAATTCTAGCTTGATTTAAAAAAAAATGGGATTCAGACATTTAGGTTAATATTCAAATAAGAATGGTACTTATATGGATAACAACAGAAATGACAACTAATTTAATGTCTTAATGTCTATATGATACTTTCTAGGGTTGTCCGTATTCTTTCATATGCTTTTTCCTCCCCTGGTGGCTATAAACACCTTATCAGGCACAAGAATTTGGTGGTGTTACTTCCATTTTACAAATGAGACTGCTGAAACACAATGTTCATAGCAAAGTTGATTTTGTTGCTTTGCCTAGGCAGTACCTTTGACCTCATAGGTGCTCACAAATACTTTTAAATTTCTCCATCAAGGTTGTTCTGAAACACAGAGTGCTGAGGTGTGTTTCCAGTACCATCTGTGAGTACAAATGCAACCCCTCAGTTTATTAATAATCTGAAAAAGATATATTAAATGCTTAACTATGAATGTTGCTCTGCTCATTTTGTGCTCTCTAGAATCAAGAGATTCAGCAAGTTCAGCTATTTCTGACTTTATAGGAAATATGTTGATTTGAAAGTATAGAAGCAATCAGACAAATCCAAATTCCTAGAAAAGTGATAGTTTAGGATTAATGTGAAGAAGGATTTGGATTCCAGCATTTAGAGGAGTGTTGTGGATGACTATAGCTGTAGCAAATAAGAGTAAACAAAAATGTTATTATTCAGAGTTTAACTGAATAGAACTCATTAGCTTAAAACCTGGCTTGTAAGAGCTCTCTTGCATGTTTTATGTGTTTCAAAGACATTAGAACTAAGTGATAATACAATGCTTGAATCAATTTGACAGTGCTTTCTAGATATTTGAATATCATCCTTTACAGGTATATGCATATGCCACATACCTTTTATTTATTCACTTACTTGTGGATAAAGCATATCTATACAGAATCCACATGAAAATGCAGGTGTTTACATGGATTTTTTTCTGCCTTGTAATAAACATGAATGTGCTTCTGAACATTTGATGATTGTTCTTATGCTTGTTGGAAAGTAGAATGTGGAAAGAACATATAAGTATAGGGGATGTGGAACATACGGGTACGGAGAATGTAGTTCAAGACCTCATAACTTAAGAAGTGATGTTTCTACTCTTCAGCTACAGCAATATACAAAGGTACATATATATATATAGAGAGAGAGAGAGAGAGAGAGAACATTGTATGATTACAGTGTTCAATTTTCATGATCTAGACATGAAAATTACAAAGAAATAGATTTCAACTTAATAGAAGAAAGAACCTTCCAGTGAAAATAATTGTTGGAAGTTTGGTTAGACTGCCTCCGGAGGTAGCCAGTTTTCATTCAATAAAGATGATCAAACAGATGTTGTAGTGGGGATTCGAGCATTCTTTAGGTTTGACTAGATTATTTGGGAAGTCCCCATGATTCACTGCTAATGGAGGATATTGGCTCAAGAGACAATGTCAGAATTTTACCTTTGGGAGCTTCAAAAATTGTTTACTTTCACTCATTTACTTTTCAGAAGAGGAAACTGAGCCCCAAGGAAAGATATAGCTAATATGTTTTAGGGGGTTTGTTTGACAGGAGTCTATCCTTTTGACTTTATGTAGAAGCTAGTAAAATGTAACTGTATTCTCAGTAAACTATCTGCTTGTGCAGTGTCAGGAAAAATGGACATCTGACTGCAGGAAGTCTTTTATCTCAGGTTAATAATCTGACAGGTATAACTCATAAAGAACAAGTTTTGTGCATGAATAATTGAGAGCACTAGTTTTAAACTTCCACTTATTTTTAAAAATTGATACATTTCTTTAGCCATGGGGATGGGTCTCATAGGGTTTCTAATGTAAGGATCTTCTAGAAAGAGTAAAGGGGAAGATCAGGATTAGTTTGCAAATGAGAGGTAAGTGCTAAGAGTTCTAAATTCACTTCCCTGTGTTACCAGCAATTCCTTGTGGGATATGAGGGAAGATAAGCAAGGCAGATACCAGTTTCTAAGTACAGGAAGAGCCATTCTGGTTGGCAAAGACTAAGTAAGTGTTCCCATGATGACTGATGACTGGCCGTTGCTGTGAGCCTTCTGAATGCCACACTCCCATCCTCCCCCTGCCTTCTTCGGCAGCTCCACCCCTGCACAGACCACAGGCTTCCTGATGTTGGAGCAGCTGAAACGTTAACATCTCTTACTTAGTTGATTGGATATTGAAAATTAATTTCTAGCTAAAATGATGTGCTGTTTGTTCGACAAACTTACCTCAGGCCACCCAAGGCAGTTTCCAGAATCTCTTCTTTCAGTGAGTCAGGCTATTTGTTAATGACCACGAAATAGAAGGAAAATAATTTCACCTCTGCCACAGTTAGGGGACATTATGAAGGCCTTTTGTTAAGTCTTCAAAGTATCTTATTGTACTTAAAAGTATTTTCAGAGCATTCCTTAGATTAGTTCATAATTAGGTAATTCAGATGATGAAGGAGTTTTTTGTTTGTTTTCAATTTTCTGGTTGGTTGAAAGGATTAGATGAAATTAAATACTTTTTTTTCTCTTAGAACCTTGGATCTTACGTATATGAGGCACTGAAATAATAAAACAGCTACCATTTCTGGAGTGCTTACTATGTGCCAAGTGCTGCTGTGTCCGTTATATATATCATCTCATTTAATTCTTATGATAACCCTATGCGATATGTCCTTTTATCATTCCTATTTTATAGCTGAGGAGACTAGAAGTTTAGAGCAATGACTTATATAAATAACATCATTAGCTCATAAGCCGTAGAACTACAGATGTAAACCTTGATCTATCTGGTGCTATTGGGAGTGGTAAGGAAACAGAGCCTGGGTTCCATTTCAGTCTGCCAGGAACAGCTGAGCCTGGGTCCCTTCACAGTGCCGTTCCAAGGATCCTCAGCCTATAAACTCAGCCTTGGTCCAAGGGTTGGAGTCTAGTTCAACAGTCAATCGGGCTATGTAATATCTGTTTAGAAACTTTAAGGCTGAAGAGTTCAGGAGCCGCAGAGCTGGGTGATACCTCTATTGATATGGGCGGTAGGGAGACCTCTACAACTCAGAATGTCTGGTTAATTCCTTCAATTGTTAATACTAGCCAGTCCTACCTCACCTTACTCATTATCATATCCTTCTGTTCCCGCTCCATCATTCTGTTTCTGTCTCATCTACCTTCATCTACATCCTACATCTAGATCTTTCTTGATCATCATTGGTATATATGTGACAATATAAAAAAAACATAAATTGAATAATGAAGGGATTGGAGGCTCCATATATTCTCCTTTTCTTCCTTCACAGGATTATCTCAGTGCTTTGGACATAATAGACATTCAAAAAGTATATGTGGATGGATGGATTTATTTTATAGTTTTAAGAGGAAATACGTCATGGGGTGGTAGTGATATTCAGAGAAGTCTTTGGAAGATTTTTCTGATTGATGTAGAAAGATTCAGAAGTACTATCAGATTTATTACCTATACTTATTGGCTTCATTGGGAGTAAAAGGGGGATAGTTTAATCTTAAATTTGATTTAAGAATGAAGCAAAGTTCTTATTCACTAAACAGGTGTATTGCAAATCATTTCAACTTATATTTAAGAACTTGTTCCTTAGTTCTGGGAAACCTTAATTTACTTTTCCCATGCTGTGGTAGTCATTGAGTAAAACAGATGAAAGGCAGCTTTTCTTGATGCTGTGCAATATGTATATTTTACACGCACTCCTGCCAGATAGCTGGAGGATATGCCTCTGATAGGACTATGTGCCAGTTACCTCTGGGGAGCACCATTTCTAACAATATTTTACCTGAGATAAGTAACAGTAATTACTGTAATAAATTGCCAAATCCCCATGGCTTAATATCTGATAACAGGGTGGGCCAGCAAGCAGCCTATCTTGTGGTCATTAAGACCAGTCTTCCTTCACCATCTTAGGACCTCAGAGACTTCTAATGGCTTCTCCATGGCCAGCCAGAAAATGAGGTAACAGAGAATCACATGGGAGGTTTCTTAATGCTTCAGTCTGAGCTATAGGATAGACTCATGCAAGAGGACCTAGTGATGCAGCCATGGCCCTAAGTGCAAGGGGAATGGCAATGTCATCTAACTGCGTGCTCAGAACGGGGGAGAGTCTTGGAACCACAGAGCCGCCAGGCGTTCTCTGTTTTAATAGCAGTTAGCTTTAACGGTGCTTCCCTTACAACACTGGGATTTCAGAATCAGAAAAAGAGAAATAGCTTCTTAAATAATTCTCTCTACTTTCTTCCACCTTTGTTATAAATGAGTTTTCCTTCAAACTTTGAAAAGTGAATCAAACAAGTCTAGAGATGTAATGAACTCTCACCAAGAAAACAGGCCATGTGGTCTTTGCCAAGAAGTTCACAGAATGTAGGAATCCTGGTGCCAAAAATTAGATAAAAACTCAAGTTATACACATTGAATAATCACGAAAATGGCATTGTTATTGAGTTTGTTTATATAGTAACTTGACTTAATTTTAAAGAAGGTAGAAGGCTTGTTGTTGCTTTCTTCTATAGAGGGTTTTGGGGTTTTTTTTTTTTTTTTTTTTTTTTTTTTTTGGNTTTTTAGGAAATATGCTTTTAAAAAGAAAAGATGCTCTGAGCAACCTAACAAATGGGAGAAGATATTTAAAAACCGTATATCTGATAAGGAGTTAATAATCAAAATATATAAAGAATTCATACAACTTAAGAGCAAAAAAACTAAAAACCAAAAACCAAACAATTAACAAGTGGGGAGAGGGTCTGAATATTTTTCCGAAGAAGACATACAGATGGCCAACAGGTACATGGAAAGGTGCTCAACATTTCTAATCATCAGGAAAATGCAAATCAAAACCACAATGAGATGTCACCTTATATCTGTTAGACTATTATCAAAAAGATAAGAAGCAACAAGTGTCGGCAAAGATGTAGAGAAAAGGGAACCTTGTGCAGTGTTGGTGGAATGTAAGTTGGTACAGCCACTCTGGAAAAGGGTATGGAGGTTCCTCAAAACACAGAACTACCATGTGATTTAGCAATTCCACGTCTGGATATTTATCAGAAGGAAATGAAAACAGTAACTTGAAGAGATATGTGCATCCCGTGTTCATCGCAGCATTATTTATAATAACCAAGAAAAACATGGTAGCAACCTAAATGTCCATTAATGGATGAATGGATAAAAATGTGGTATATATACATATATATGCAGTGTTATTATACAGCCATATAAAAGGATGAAATCTTACCATTTGTGACAACATGAATGGACCTTGACGGCATTATACTAAGTGAAGTTAGTCCGACAGTGAAAGAGAAATACCACGTGCTCTCACTTATATGTGGAATCTGAAGAAAAAGCAAACTGAAATAAAACAAACCCAAACCCAAAGATACAGAGAACAGATTGGTGATTGCGGATGTGGGGAAGAAGGGGATAGATGAAATGGGTGGAGGTGGTCAAAAGGTATAACATTCCTGTTATATATAAGTCCTGGGAATGTAAAGTACAGCATGATGACTACAGTTAATAATATTGTATATTTAATAATATTGTATATTTAAAAATTGCTAAGAGTAAATCTGAAACGTTCTCATTACAAGGAAAAATATTTGTGATTGTGTATAGTGATGGACGTTATCTAGATTTACTGCAGTGATCATTTTGCAATGTGTACAAATATCAAGTCATTATGTTGTACAACTGAAACTAATATAATGTTATATGTTGGGGCACCTGGGTGACACAGTGGTTAAGCATCTGCCTTTGGCTCAGGGCGTGATCCCGGCGTTATGGGATCGAGCCCCACATCAGGCTCCTCTGCTATGAGCCTGCTTCTTCCTCTCCCACTCCCCCTGCTTGTGTTCCCTCTCTCGCTGGCTGTCTCTATCTCTGTCAAATAAATAAATAAA
>NC_048227.1:78664609-78673903 GCF_002007445.2 Ailuropoda melanoleuca
AAAAAAAAAAAAAAAAAAAAAAAAAAAGGAAAGAAAAGAAAAGAAAAGATGCTTTGCTTTACTCTACAGGCAGATCTATGAGCATTTTGGTAACAGGGGTCCTTTCCTAGCAAGCATCTGAAACAAGTCTCGTAATGAAAAATACTTCACTTGGTATGTCTTCTGGAATGAAAATGATTTCAGAGATATCCGAATGGGAAATTTTGACGATGGAGACCATGATGTAGTTAGAGCAGTAAAACAGTACTGTACTTAGCAACTGGCTCATTTCCTGGCAGTTACTAAGCTGACCACATTTATTCATTCAATTCACTTGTTAGACACTATGTCCCAGGCACTGTTTCAAGTGCTGGAGACGCAGCAATGAACAAAGTGGGAAAATATCCCTGTCTTCATGGAACTTAACATTGAATATAAGTTGTAAAAAATGTTATGTGATGATAAATGTTATAGAGGACAGCTGAGAAGGGGAGATAGGAGGAGGTAGAGGGTAGAGCTCTTAACTACAGGATTCAGGGAAGGGCTCACTGAGTGAAGACTTAAAGGAGGTGAGGTAATAAACCATGTTTCTATTTTAGATAAAAATGCTATTCCTGGCAATAGGTCACAGCAAGTGCAAAGGTCCTGAGGTGAGAGTGCACCTGGCTTATTCTAGGTTATTGTGGCAGGAACAGAGCTAGAGAAGGGTAATGTAGTAGGAGACAAGGTCAGAGAGGAAACTTGGATGTTGAAGGGGGCATGATAATAGGGATGCTCTTGGAGGTCATAATAAGGATTTTCCTTTGTTCACAGTGAGTGACATAGGAATCAATTCAAGATTTTGAGCAGAGCAGTGACATGACCCAACATTTTTTGAAAGATCATTCTGTCAGCTGTGTTGAGAGTATAGTGAGTGAAGGGACAAGGGGAAAGAAAGAAGACCTGTTAGGTGTTTGCAGTAAGCCTAAAGAAAGCGGTGGTGGTATGGACCAGGGTAGTAGCAGCAAAAGTAGTAAACGCTGGTCAGGTTCTGTGTATATTTAGAAAACAGAGTCAACAGGGCTTTCTGATGGATTCAACACGGGGTAGGGGGCAGTGAAAGAAAGAAAGGAGCCAAGGAAAGCTCCAGAATTTATTGGCCTGAGCCAGTGGATGGATGGAATAGCCATTTACTGAAGTGTGAAAGACTGGGAGTAGAGTAGAGAGGAGCTTAGTTTATACCAGTTACATTTGTGATACCTGTTAGATGTCCTGCTGTGGGTGTCAAGTATGTAGCTGGATATTCAAGTCTGGAGGTCCAAGAAGAGGTCAGGAAATATAAATCTGGGAAAACTTAGCAAAGAGAAGCTATTAAAGCCATGTCCCTGGATGAGATTATCTAGAGAGTAAGTAAACATAGAGTGAAGTACCAAGGACTGACTGAATCCTGGGGAACTTCTTATTGGGAGAGGTGATGGAACCAGGAAAAGAGACTGAGAAGAAGTGGACAGTTAGGCCGGAGGAAAACCAGAAGAGTAGCCCTGACTAAGATGTCAAGTAAGAAGTGTTTTCAGGAGGAGGGAGTGGCTGAGTATGTTAAATGTTGAAAACTGACCAATTAGGATCAAGGAATGACTATTAGGTTTAGCAATGTAGAGGTTCTTGTTGCAGCTTCTTGGAGTGGTGTGGGTCCGCGTCGCTCTTTAAAGTGAGATCGAGAGAATGGGAAGAGTGGATTGGAGGCAGTAAGATAAGAATAGACAACACTTGGAGTTTTGGCACAGAGGGAAGAGAAATAAGGTAGTACCTGGAGAGGTAAGAGCTGTTAAGAGAAGATTTTGAAAGATGAGAGGACTAGTGCGTTTGTTTTTGAATAATAGTGAGTAGAATGGAGAAAAATGAGCAATGAAAGAGAGAGAAGGAAGATTTGGCCAAGAGGGATTAGGAGCTGGGCACAAGTGGAGGGGTTGGCATTATCCAGAGTCGTAGGCAGCCCCCAGACTGATGGCAGAGAATATAGGAGGGATAAAGGTTTAAGAAGAAAAATGGAGAAGGTATGAAAGAGCTCTTTAAGAGAGAGAATAGGAGAATTTACACATTAAGAAAATCTGATGGCTTATTAGGGAAATTCAAATCAAAACCACTTTGAGATACCACCTTACACCAGTTAGAATGGCAAAAATTGACAAGGCAAGAAACAACAAATGTTGGAGAGAATGTGGAGAAAGGGGATCCCTTTTACACTGTTGGTGGGAATGCAAGTTGGTACAGCCACTTTGGAAAACAGTGTGGAGGTCCCTTAAAAAATTAACAATTGAGCCACCCTATGATCCAGCAATTGCACGACTGGGTATTTACCCCAAAGATACAGACGTAGTGAAGAGAAGGGCCATATGCACCCCAATGTTCATAGCAGCATTGTCCACAATAGCTAAATCGTGGAAGGAGCCGAGAAGCCCTTCAACAGATGACTGCATTAAGAAGATGTGGTCCATATATACAATGGAATATTACTCGGCCATCAGAAAGAACGATTTCACAACATTTGCAGCAACATAGACGGGACTGGAGGAGATTATGCTAAGTGAAATAAGTCAAGCAGAGAAAGACATATCATGTGGTTTCACTTATTTATGGAACATAAGAAATAGGAAGATCGGTAGGAGAAGGAAGGGAAGAATGAAAGGGGGGTAAACAGAAGGGGGAATGAACCATGAGAGACTGTGGACTCTGGGAAACAAACTGAAGACTTCAGAGGGGAGGGGTGTGGGGGATTGGGATAGGCCGGTGATGGGTATTAAGGAGGGCACATATTGCATGGTGCACTGGGTGTTATATGCAAATAATGAATCATGGAACATTGCATCAAGAACTGGGGATGTAGTGTATGGTGACTAATATAACAAAATAAAAATTATTAAAAAAAAAACCTGATGGCTTGATTCCATTGTGCTTCAAAGATTGTTGGAGTCAGAAATCTTGAAAGAGTATGATGAAAATAAAAAGTGGTGAATAACTGTCTTATAAATGAATGGCAATTAATCTGTTTCCAGCTGAGTTGTGAGGCAGAAGGGTATTGAACATTTCCCTGAGATTTAAAAGTATCATGAGACGTGTTTGGGAACTGTAGGCTTGTGCATTTAGTGGAGCCATGTATACTTATCCGGGAAGGGCAGATTAAGGTTGACATAGACTTCCGCACAGTATGTGGCAAGACTAAATGAATGGTCTTGGCCAGTAGATTTTGCACTTAAAATATGAGCCAGTGAAGGGAGTGGGACAAGTTGGATAAAATACAGCCCCCAGGGAGGGCTGGAGCAAGAGACCTGTGCGTTATGCCTTCCAGACCTGAAATGGGAAGTCGGGCTTTAATAGCTTTGACTTACAAAATTAGTACCCTCCAAAGAAAATTCACCTGTTGCCAAATCTAATGCCAGGGTTTGGATGCTCACGGTTCCTTCAAGTCTCTTGTTTGTTTTCATTTCTTTCACTTTCCTTGTTCTTTCTCTCCTCCTTCTTGCCAAGGTTTTCTGACCTTTTAGGCATGAATACTAAAGGGCTTGCAATCTGTCTTCTTGATGAATTGTATAATCAGAAGGCCATAATGAGAGGGGAAGAGGGTGGTTAACGCTTTGGTTTAAAATGCATTTCTCCAGGCTATGGATTTCCCTAAATTCTTTGTGTACATATAAACACACTGTTTATGTCTTGCAATCTGGCCCACTTATTTTGAAATTCAACTCTTCAGAACATTCCTTTTTAGTTAGGTAAGGTTGACAAACAACACTTCTGTCAGAAGAAGTTCTGTTGACCTAGGTGCCAAGGACTTCTTATTTTTTTTCCATATACCTTCAGTTTTAGAATTAGATACCCGAAAGCTGCTCCACTGGATCTGTCACACAGTCAGATGTCAGTATTTAGCAAATGCTGTTGCCACTAATGGTTTTTACACTTGCGTTGTTTCGCAAAGTCTACTTTTAAACCTTGTGAATTAAAGTTTCCATTCAGTATCACCAACAAAAAGGCAAGAAACAAAGACGTAGTTTTCTTATAAAGAGGGTCTTAAAATATTCACTACCATACACTGTTTTTGGTGTTCCCTGGTGTTAAGAAGAAAAGGATTTAAAGATCAACTCTTAAGATTTGGCCGGAAAAAAATATGAAGGGATTCGATATAGGAGTGTTGAGATAGATTCCTTTTAATTTTTATTAGGTAATTTTTAAGATGAGCTCTTTTCTTTTTTTTTTCGTATTGCTTTGAGTTTTGACTGAGTTCAAGAATGGAGAAATGAAGATATATTATTATTATTACTTTGATGGAGAATGGCTTTTTTCTAATCATGAATGTAATACATGCTCATTGTAAAATAGTCTATAAATAGAGAAATGTGTAAACTACAAAGTACAAGTCCTCCGCACAGTCCCACCTCCCAGAGATAACCAAATTCACCAATTTAATTTTTATCCTTCCAGGTTTGTTTCTACATATGTGTATGTATGTTTATCTTTAGTTCTTAAAACAAAACGAGCTCTAATATAATCATTTTAGCCTCAGTGTTTATTTTGTTAGCCAATTATGAATCTATTTTCATACATACTTACCTGATTTATTTTATTGTATGAATGACCTAATATTTATTTCAATATTGGGGATTATTTACATTTCTAATTTTTACTATTACAAGGATTGCTGCTATTCACACCTTGCTACAATGGGATAACGTCACCTACCCATTGATTTATTGGAATTAATACATAAATATACCAATACATTTGAAGTGTCTAAAGGAATATGAGACATACAAATGCTTCAGAAAATTATTATTTATTATTCTACTTATTACTAGTGAATATGTCCATTTGAGAAACTCCTAGAAATGGAATTATTCAGCTGATAAATATTACCAAATTGCCCTTGAAAAAGGTTCTACGAAGGCACGCACCCATCATCAGTGAATACAGCATATTTGTTTCCCCACACTACTTAATTATGCTTCAATAGAAGCATCATATACATATACAAAAATAAATGCATATCATAAGTAATGACTCAACAAAGTGAATTCAGGGGATGCCTGGGTGGTTAAGCATCCAACTCTTGATCTCAGCTCAGGTCTTGATCTCAGGGCTGTGAGTTCAAGTCCTGCATTGGGCTCCATGGTGGGTGTAGAACCTACTTAAAAAAATAAAATAAAAGTTAAAACAAAATAGGGGTGCCTGGGTGGCACAGCGGTTAAGTGTCTGCCTTCGACTCAGGGCATGATCCCGGCGTTATGGGATCGAGCCCCACATCAGGCTCCTCTGCTATGAGCCTGCTTCTTCCTCTCCCACCCTCTGCTTGTGTTCCCTCTCTCGCTGGCTGTCTATATCTCTGTCAAATAAATAAATAAAATCTTAAAAAAAAAAGTTAAAACAAAACAAAACAAAACCCAAAGTGAATTCATTTGGCATTTCCTACCCCAAAGGTAAGCTCCATCCTGTTTCTATCACCGTATACTAGTTAGTATTCTAGACCTCTGTCTAGCTTCTTCCACTCAATATTACGCTTGTGTTTGATGACTGTCTGTGTTGCTACAGCTTTCAATATCTCATTCATCTCTGTGGTGTGCTATTTTAGAAATATATTATAAATTACCCACTGTATTGTTGATGGACATTTTATGTGTTTGTTAGAAATAACACTATTTTGATTCTTCCATGTGCTTTTGATGTACGTATCTGTGTATGTGTATATATATATACACATGCATTTAATTTATATGTTGTGTGTTTATATATATATAAACACACACATAATATATTATGTATACATACACATTTATGTTGGAAATTTACCTCAGAGTAGAATTGCTAGCTCATAGGGTAGGTGTGCATTTAATTTTAGAAGTTTTCCAAATTGTGCAGTTTATCACAATGACAGCAATGTAAGCTACTACCGGTTGTACAATCCTGGCCAGTTTCTGGCATTATTTATTTTTAAGATTTTGGTCATTCTGATGGGTGTGTAGTGGTATACAGTTGTGTGGGGTTTTTTAAAAGATTTTATTTATTTACTTATTTATTTATTTATTTATCTATCAGAGAGAGAGAGAGCGCACACAAGCAAGGGGTAGTGGCAGGCAGAGGGAGAAGCAGGCTCCCCGCTGAGCAAGGAGCCCTATGCAGAACTGGATCCCAGGATTCTGGGATCATGACCTGAGCTGAGGACAGTTGTTTAATTGACCAAGCCACCCAGGTGTCCCTACAATTGTGGTTTTAATTGTATTTTCTCAATAACTAATAGAGGTAGCACCTTTTCATATGATTATCAGTCATTTGGGTGTCTTTTGTGAAGTACCTTTTCAAGGTTTTTTATCCATTTTAAAAAAAATCAGTTGTCTTTTTCTTATTTTTTTAGTAGGAATTATTTTTCTGGGTAGGTATCCTTGATGTATATAATATCCCTTATTAGATGTTTTCATATCTAATTTTAATTGGAGATATTTTTCTCTTAATTGTGTCTTTAAATAAACAAATCCTTAATTTTATGAGGTTTGTTTTTTCAACCTTTCCATTTATAATTAGTGCCTGTTCTTGCTCAAGAAATCTTGGCCTACTCAAGGCATTCTCTATGTTTTTGATAGGAACTGTATTGTCTCACCTTTCATTGTCGGATCTATAATTCATTGTAAATTGATTTCATGTGGTATAATAAAGCAGCCAGTACTCATATTTTCCCCATATAAATAGCCAATTGACTGCACCATTTATTGAAAAGTGCTACAGTGGCATCTATGTTGTAAATCAGATGACTCTATATGTCTCTTTTTCTGGACTATCCTGTTTTACTGGTCAATTTATCTGTCTTTTTTTGTCAAAACCGCAGGCTTGATAGCAGGTGCTCATCTGGTAGTGCAAGCCTTCTTGGATTTTGATTGCAATTGCATTGAATATGTAATACAGTACTTGGGAGAATTTACAGTCAGATAGATTAAGTCCTTTAATCCATAACGCGGTATAACTCTCCATTCATTTAGGTTTCTCAGTAGTAGAGCTAGTAGAAGTCTTGGATATATTTAATCATATTTATTCTTAAGTTTTCAGTGTTATTTGTATTTTATATTAAATGTATTTTACATTTAATATGTTTTTAAAATTTCAGCTTTATTGAGGTATAATTGACAAATAAAATTGTAAGATACTTAGAGTGTACATCGTGGTGATTTGACATGTGTATTCATTGTGAAAGGATTCCCTCCATCTAGTTAATAACACATCCATCACCTCATATATTTATCTTTTTTTTCTTGGTGAAAACATATAAGTTCTACCTTCTTAGCAAATATGTATACATATTGCAGATATATATATATATATATCATATACATATAAAACTGTATGTATATATATAAACCATGTATATATATAGAACATACTGTATGTTCTATATATGTGTGTGTGTATATACATAACTACTGCTAGTATGTAACAAGAATTTGTTTTTTACTATAATCAGTAGACATGATACCACGATATAGTATCATTCCTTTGAAACTTTTTGAGATTTGCCTTATGGCTGAGAATATTGTAAATTTCGAAGAACGTCTCATTTGCAGTTGGAAAGAATATATATCTTCAAGTTGTTAGGTGGGGTGTTCTGTTGACATTCCAAATTGCTAATCCTTTGTTTATAATCTATATTTTTATTGATTATTTTGTCAATTTTTTTTTACCAGTTATTGCAAGAGGCATTTAAAATATGTATCTGTTATTGTGGATTTATCTATTTCTCCTTTTATTTTTATTTTTTGCTTTATATATTTTGAGCCTATGTTACCAGATGCATATATATATATATATATATATATATATATATAGTTTATCATTACAAATGATAGCTTTTACTTGAAATAATTCTTCCTTTAATATTTTTGTCTTTGTCTAATATTAATACAGATATACCAGCTTTCATTCCTTAACTATTTAATAGTATACCTTTTTCATCTCTTTACTTCATGCTTTTTCTGTCCTTTATTTAAGGCTAGTCTTTTAAACGGTATATAGCTGTTTTGACACTCTTTATCATGAATTAGAATATTTAGTTTATATACATTTAATAAAATTACCACCATATTTGGGCTTAAATCTGCTGTAACACTATTTTTTTTTTCTTTTTATTGGCTAGCTCTTTGGTTTTTTTTTTCTCTCTGATCCCTTTTTTTAGATTGAATATATTATTTTGTTTTCTTACTTTTTTAAGCATGTTATTTATGCCGTCCTTTATTGTTCATTTTGAAGTTACCCTAGAACTTACGATATTCATCTTTACCTTATTAGAGAAACTTTACCACATTGTGGAAAACGAAAGGACGTTAAAACATTTCGTTCCATTTGTCACCTTCCTACTTCTCTGATTTTCTCTTTTTTCAGGAGTCTTGGATCCTCAAATTCTATTTTCCTTGGTAGCTCTGAACTCTAATTTTTGTCTCATCTGCTCCATTATAATGGGAAAAGCTCTAGAGCATAACTTTCTGCTTGACCTCAGATTCCTGAACCAAGTATTGGCTGATTTGGCTGCCCTTTGACACCTTCAAGCTGTTTTCAGATATATTTTATCAAACTTATCTTGGGGCGCCTGGGTGGCACAGCAGTTAAGCATCTGCCTTTGGCTCAGGGCGTGATCCCGGCGTTCTGGGATCGAGCCCCACATCAGGCTCCTCCGCTATGAGCCTGCTTCTTCCTCTCCCACTCCCCCTGCTTGTGTTCCCTCTCTCGCTGGCTGTCTCTATCTCTGTCAAATAAATAAATAAAATNTAAAAAAAAAAAAAAGAGGCAACTCTTTAAAAAAAAAAAACTTATCTAGATGATCTTGGTATGGATATTGGTCTGATGCAAAGTAATCCATCATGGTCTGAAGTGGAAGATACTTCCTATCCTTTCACCAGAGTTTGCATGTTAGCTACCTTTTTATTTGCTAATTTGATGTCCAAAAAATTAGCATAGTGTCTTAATCAGTTATATGGCTGGCTTGTATTGGTTCGCTGTGAGTCCCATCTTTTAAGCCATATTTAATTAGTTCAGGTGTGGGTACCTGATTAAAGTTGCATCAGCGAGTCCCTTGCCTGGGACTTTTGGGCTTGGGACTAGAGGGAATTTGAAGCTCTGAGTATAAAACTCAGGAGCCACTTGACATTGGTGCTTTCTACTAAAATATGTTTTGTAGTAAAGATAAATAAAATCAAAATGCAGAGAAATGCAATGAAAAGACATGGAAAGAGAGATCGGGCTCTGTTAGGGTTTTTGATTCGGGTGATTCAGTAATCCCAGATGCATCTCTGTTTTTCTTATGGATTTTTT
>NC_048227.1:78676912-78922208 GCF_002007445.2 Ailuropoda melanoleuca
CCTCCGCTATGAGCCTGCTTCTTCCTCTCCCACTCCCCCTGCTTGTGTTCCCTCTCTCGCTGGCTGTCTCTATCTCTGTCAAATAAATAAATAAAATCTAAAAAAAAAAAAAAGAGGCAACTCTTTAAAAAAAAAAAATATCTAGATGATCTTGGTATGGATATTGGTCTGATGCAAAGTAATCCATCATGGTCTGAAGTGGAAGATACTTCCTATCCTTTCACCAGAGTTTGCATGTTAGCTACCTTTTTATTTGCTAATTTGATGTCCAAAAAATTAGCATAGTGTCTTAATCAGTTATATGGCTGGCTTGTATTGGTTCGCTGTGAGTCCCATCTTTTAAGCCATATTTAATTAGTTCAGGTGTGGGTACCTGATTAAAGTTGCATCAGCGAGTCCCTTGCCTGGGACTTTTGGGCTTGGGACTAGAGGGAATTTGAAGCTCTGAGTATAAAACTCAGGAGCCACTTGACATTGGTGCTTTCTACTAAAATATGTTTTGTAGTAAAGATAAATAAAATCAAAATGCAGAGAAATGCAATGAAAAGACATGGAAAGAGAGATCGGGCTCTGTTAGGGTTTTTGATTCGGGTGATTCAGTAATCCCAGATGCATCTCTGTTTTTCTTATGGATTTTTTAATTATAAAATATGCATTACACAAAATTTACCATTTTAACCATTTTGGAGTGTACAGCTCAATGGCCTTAAGTGCGTTCACACTGTTGTACAACCATTCCCACTAACCATCTCCGGAACTTTGTTTTCTAATCTTCCCAAACTGAAATTCCATACCTATTAAACAATAATTTCTGTTCCTCCCTCTTCCCAGGGCCCGGTAACTGCCATTTTGCTTGCTGTCTGTATGAATTTGACTATTCTAGGTACCTCATGGAAGTGGAATCATGCAAAATTTGTCCTTTTGTGACTGGCTTATTTCACTTAGCATAATGTCTTCAAGGTTCATCTATATTGTGCATTTGTCAGAATTTCCTTACTTTTTAAGGTTGGGTAATCTTTTGTTGTATGTTATACCACATTTTGTTTATCTGTTTGTCTCTTGATAGACATGTGGTTTGCTTCCACCTTTTGACTATTGTAAATAATGTTGCTATGATCACGGGTATACACAGATTGATTTTTACATTTTTCTTTTGCTTGATGAATTTTTTTGGTTTTATTTAAGCAAATTAGACTTCCAGTGCTACTCGTAACCCAAAAGGTCCCAGCTAGCATGCATGGATCTATTCCCAGACTCCCTATTTTACTCCTTTGATCTACCATCCCTTTTACTGAACCAATAGCACACTGTCTTAATTATTTTAACTTTATAGTACGTTTCTGAGGTCTGGTAAACAAGCTTTCCCCTCATTACTCTTTTACAAAAATGTGTTGGCTGCATTTTCAGCATTTTTTTCCAGATGATCAATTGTCAAGTTCTAAAAAGAAAACAAATGGAGTTTTGTTTTGTTTTGCATTGCACTTTTAGCTAATTTGGGGAGAATTAACATTAAACCTTTTGGAAGTTATATGTGTGGCATACTCTTTCTTTCTTTCTTTCTTTCTTTGTGTTTAAAGAGCCAAATAGTAGTAGTATTGGCACCCTTTCCAGTTGTCCTTATCCCAGTTTGATATTGTCCAGGAAAGACTCCCCTTTCTCCTCTACTTAGAATACTTTCTTGATGGCCACCAAATGTGTGTAGGTTTCCCCACATAAAGCAATTCTGCGATACCAGTGGGGTGTCCTACATTTCACTTCAGTTCTGACACTAGTCAGGGTTAGTGCAGATCCCACAGGTTATGGGCTTTTTCCTACAAGACTGCCTTCCCCCACTTTAGACTCCGTTCCAGTGTCTGGGTAGTCACCTACACATCTGACCATCTAGCTATGAATTGGGATCCCTCCGTGGCCCCCTCCTTGGGTTCAATAATTTGCTGGAATGGTTCACAGAACTCAGAGATCCATGTACTCAAGTTTACTGGCTGATTACAAAGTATGTAAGTGATACAGATGAAGAGATATATAGCGTGAGGTCTGGGAGGGTCCCAAATGGAGAAGTTTCTTTCCTCATGGAGCTGGGGTGTGCTGTCCTCCCAGCACATGGATGTGTTCACCATCCTGGAAGCTCTCTGAACCCTGTACTTTTGGGATTTTTGTGGAAGCTTCATCTTGTAGGCAATGATCAGTCAACTCAAATTCTAGCACTTTCCTGTTATGGAGGATGGGGTCTGGGGATGAAAGTACCAGGCTTCTAATCATGGTTTGGTCTTCCTGGTGACCAGCCCCTATCCTGAGGCTGTCCAGGACCCCACCAAGAACTGCCTCATTTAGAACAGAAAACACTCATATCATCCAGGAAATTCCAAGGGAGTTAGGAGCTCTGTGTCAGGAATCAGAAACAGAGATCAATGTATAGATTTTCTGTTATTTCGCAGATGTGTAGTCTTCTCTATGTTACTCACCTCATTTGTTCTTATTTTTATTTTCCTTTTTAGAAAACTCGAATGATATGTGGCATGTATTTTTCTTTAATGTTTTTATTTGAGATCTATCTGTGTCCACAAGGATATATCCTCTTCATTCTTTTGATTTGCTGTAGGGCATTCCATTGTATGCACATGCTTTATTTATCTAAAAAATAAACAGACCTGCTGGACAGAATTTCAGGGCATTACTGTTTTTCAATATTATAGCAAAATTATCTTGAAGCATACTTTTTTGTTCACATTTCTCAAAGAAGCTACCAAGAAAGCAGATTGCTGTTTGAGGAAATGTACATTTGATTGTAAAACTATTATCGAATTATCCTTGAGGAAGTCAGTACCAATTTATACCCCTAAGAGGCAATAATACCCATATCCCTGCCTCCTTATGAACTCAAGAGGATTATTACTAAAATTTCTGCCCATTCCGAGCAGAAGAAAAGTTATTTTTATTTTATTTATAGCTTTACTTATTCATTTGGTCATTTGCATTTACATGTCTGGAGAAAGCCAGTTTATACTATTGCCTATTTTTCAGTTTTTCTCATTGTTTTTTCCATTGATTTGGTCTAATTGATTTTGGCTATATGTTTTAAGTATTAATATTTTCTCTGTAATATATATAATTAAAATATTTCCCTACATGCTGTCCATTGTCTTTTAACATTGTATATATCTTTTGCTATACAGAAGTTTTACGGTTGATGTAGTCAGATTGACCGATCATTTATTGCTTTTTAATAATATATCTTGTGTAGGAAGGCTTCCTTACTCTAGGGTTATAAAATATTTTCCTTCATTTTATCCTAATAATTTTATACTTTTTAATTTTATATATAATTCTTCGATATCTAATATTATTTTTTGTGCTTCTATGTATTAAGGCTACCATATAACTTACTTCCCCATTTGTACTACCATGTCTGAAAGTTATCTGATCATATTTTTTACTCATTTTTCAAGTGGGTTATTGAAGGCTATATTCCACATCCGTCCCCCCTCAATGTTGGAATAGCTAATTCCATCCTTTCCTCCTTGAACTGTGAAATGTCGTCTTTATCATATACCAAATTATCTTTTAGTCATGGCTCTATGCACACACTATTCTAACCCACTTGATTACTTTTATGCTAATATCACAATTTTATTTACTGTGGGTTTTAAAAATAGTATTTTTTTCTTTAAAAAATAATCTCCACTTTACGGATGTATTAAAATCAACTTGTCACATGTCATCTACAGTCTTATTGGAAGTGCGTTGCATTTATAGATTAATTTGGAGACAGTTTACATCTTTATAATAGTAGGACCTTTTAGAAACATGTATCTCCACTTAGGACTTTTGGTATGTGATACATTAATGTTTTATAGTTCTTTTTTTAAATATGAGTTTTACCCATTCATGGTAAGCTTATTTCTAGTCATTTAAATTATTTTTGCTAGTGTGAATGGAAATTTTCTAGTTATTCCAGTAACTAGTTATTTTTGGTATAAAAAGAAAAGTGTTAACTGTTAAAAATATTTATCTTAAACATGAATAGCTTACTGAAATGAATTTATTTGATTCTCATGAATTTTCTTGATGTATAATCATGATGTCTGCAGAAGTGACTTGTTGCTTTCTTTTCAATGTGTATACTCTTTTTATTGCTGTCTTTTGCATTAGCCAGAGCCTCCTGAATAATGTTCAATGCTGTGTTGATAATATACATCTGAATCTTTCTTCTGTCTTTAATGGTAACGCCTTTAATATTTATTTTTAATGTGGTATTTCCTGTTGGTGGCTGATAAAGAATTTTTATATTATACACAGGTACACATTATACATGTTGTAACACAGATATGGTGTATGTGGGCATATCAAGGTCTGGAGTAAAGAATGGAGCACAGTGCGTTGTATTGAGCACAATGTGTTGAGGAAAGACCTCAGCTCTTGGAATAATGAGGTTGAAATCCTGGCTCCATCACTTATTAGCAGTGTGAGACATTGAGAACGATTCTTTTTATTCTACAAATTTGTTTCTACATCTAAAATGGGAAGATAACAATACACAAAGGAATAGCGTTATTATGAGCAACAAAAGAGACAATATATGTCAACAGGATCATAGATGCTTGATGTAGACTGGACTCAATAAATCTAGATTCCCTCCCAGTTCACAGAGGACTTGGACAACAGAAAAAGCCGAGTAAAAATAGCAGGATGCCATTCGTTGTATTTCTCTTATCCTCTCACTCTTAGTTGAGAGCCTATGATCTGTTAACAGGTATACAATGTGTAGTTTGTATTTGTGTATTTAATTTCACTAAAATGACTCCTATGGAATCTTCAAGGTTGAAGCCACACTATAACTAAATCAAGGATACAACAAATGAAGATTGACATTTTCTTAATTTACAAATAACTAAAAAAGAAACAACTTCTTTCAGAATCTTATGAAGTTGATTAACTCTGTATAGCTATAAAAAAATCTCATTACACTAAACCTTTTTATTTAAAGTCTGAATGGCTTCATCCGTATGTGAGAAGTCATGCAGGAGTGTTCAAAACCAAGGTCCGGGCCACTGTACTATGGAGAAGGTTCATCAGTGTTGCTGGGTCAAGTTATTGCTGAATTAATAAATAGAATTAAAATAGAAACCAGTGAACCTCTTATGAAGTACTTTATACATGTTCAGATTTTGATAACTTAGAGAAGCAGAAGCCAGTCCCCACTTGGACAAAAGTTTATTTCTTCTACTTTACTCCGGTCAGAGCTAATAATCAAAAAGGTTTGAATGGCCTTACCTAGTTTTCCCAATTTGGATGGGTCCCATCCTGTCATTTGTAATTTAGATGGCAAATCTCTACACATGTACCTTATTAGCTGTTGTTAGTTATAACCTTGCGTGACACTGTGATTCTGTGGGTTTGGAGGAGATGCTTATTTCACATAAGTCTCAGATTTCAAATATAAAGCACGAAACAAGGGAGATATGTTTTAATCCACCCAGGTCAGTTATAAGTCTCTTTGTGGCATGGACCATGTTTTCTGTGACTTGTCCCCACATAAAATTCGGCCTAGAATTTAAAATGTGATATGTGTTTCCGTAGATATTTTAATGGCCGTTAATGAAAATGATATTTGAGTGGTGTAGGGACTGTGAATGGCAAGCATTACAATGTATAGTTGTGAAGTCCATTTTTCCAAAGAGATTTTGTGCTTCTTGATGATAGGAATGTAATATATTTATGTCCGTAATAGCAACAAGTGCTGGTGAAGTAAGAGCAAAACAACAATTTGACAGTTATCAAAATAAAGTTTATTGAGTGAACCACAATTAAATACAAAATGGTGTAAGAGTACAAAGAAATACAAACTTAAAAATAATTCCCATTATTAGAAGAACTCTGAGCTAATAAACTCTCTTAGGGGAATGGAATGTATTTCCATCTTGTTAGAAAATTGTTATGTAAATGAGTAACATATATAATGGTTGGTAGTTTAGCTTTAAAAAGTCAATGGGCCAAGAGAATGCTCCCAAGGATGTTCAGTGTCTTTACATCTAAAAAGCTCAATGGCCCTGTCTTTGAGGGATGGGAACATTTTCTTTTGTTCTCTGAATGCACACTCACACATACTGATCTGGAACCACTGAGATTAGTGGCAGTGTCCGTCTCAAAAGCCTGAAGCCATCAATAGATGTTCATATATTGAAAACCAAGTGTGTTTTAAGAGTGTGGTGGGCCCTTGAAGTGTGAGCACTGAGAATACTGTAGGGCAAAATCCCCAAAGGAAAAAGAAATGGCTTTATTTTTTACATATCCTATCAGAGGCCAGTTTTGCTGCTTTCAAGAAAATCAAGATAATTATAGGTGACTTACTGCTGCGAGTGTGTGTGTGTGTGTGTGTGTGTGTGTGTACATCAGCAGGATCTTTCTCTTTCCAAGCGGACAGATATTTCTATATTCACTTAATGAGACTTGATTTCCTGAACTTGCAGTCCAGCTGGGAAGTTTGCTCTTTTTCCATGTGTCCCCAGACACAGGAGAGGTCTGCAGGAGCGTGACGCAGGCAGGGGCCCATGGCCTGGTTTCTCCCCCCTCACTGCCTGCCTTTTGGGGCCTGGCCTGGTGTGTGGCTGCTGTTTGTACCTGCTGTGTGCTTTCTGTGTTTGAGTTGGCGCTGCCAGGTTACATGCTAGAGCCCCAAGCTGTTCATGAGGTCTGTCCCGGAGCTTTGAAACCTAGGAGCTGGCGGCTGGGGCGAGAGAATGTCTCTCTCAGTTTTTGGGTGAACTCCATGTTTTTTCCAAGAGGTTAGATCACTGTCCACAGTCCAGGCTTGCTAGACAGAATGTAACAGTTACTGTTTGAGACACCCTGAACTTTTAAAGGCAAAAGGCGGAGGGGGAAGGGAACGAAAAAGCCCAAGGTCAACTTCACAGCTTGAAAATGAACATTTTTATATCTGGTAAACAAAGATTTTTACTGAACTGGAAAGCTTTATCACCAAAGAAGGAAAAAATAACACTTCTTGTTATGGCAAGAGGATATGTTGTTCCAAACTTACCAGGTTCATCTCAAGTCATCTTTGAGACTCAACCAGATTACTCAGCAGTTGTGGTAGGGGTATTAGAAGTGATGTAATTTTTGTAGAAATGTACTTGGCCATGTCCCTGGTTCTTTCAACGGTTCATAAAGACTTTTAGATTTCTCTGCTCCGCAACTAGCAAAATTAGGAACACTCTGACATCTGCTTATCTCCCTGCCCACACTTCTGTGTTCTTTCTTCCTGTTGCCCCCCCCCCCCGTTTGTCATATTAGGAATATCGCTGACTGTTTTTTGCCTAAGATTTCTCTCCCCTCATCTCTTTCTGTGGGAAATCTTGGTTCATGGGAGAGATTCTATTTTGGTTATATAAGCTCGAATGTGGCTAGAATTATATATTTTACTTCCATTTGGGTGTGTGTGTGTGTGTGTGAATGAGCATGGTACAGATATATAAAAGACATCATACCTGAGAAGCTAGTCAATTATTTGAAAGTTTCACACCGAAGTGTAACAACTTCCAAGTAAAAAAAGCAGACACATGGAAGAATTAAGTTTAGAGCTGGATATGACTGAATTCCGAGGTTCATAGCAACTTTGTTTATAGGAAAACATAGAAGAGCCCTTGTTACTTCCTCTCCCCCCACCAACCCCAAACAAGCACAAAGTCTATGTTTTTATAAATATGTTAAGAATTTCATCTGTAATGTTTGTCTATGAAGAACATAAAAATGCCTTTGAATGGGGTTTGTGCCAGTCTTATTTCACCAAGCCAAGGGAAAAAAAATTACCTCTCTTGGGTTTCCACCTAGAGAAATGCTAGTGAGAAATGAATAGCCTCTCCCAGACTCCTTAAGGTGTATTTATTCTTGGGTCAAACTCAGTGGTCTTCCATTCTGCAGTGACAGCTTCTTTCTGCCCCTCCTTCTTTATACCTCATTCCCTGACTCATGCCATTTGCCTAATAAGGCAGAAGGATGTACAAACGGAACATTTAGTTTGACCTTGACTAGAAGCAATGCCATTAGAGACTCATGTTGTCTCTAATTTCAGTGTGATAATGTTCCATCCTATAGGATGGCTTTGTTGGTCATTCAAGAGATTTATTGATGCAATGTGTGTTCCCTGGTCCTTTCTTGAAAAAATGTTTATACCTGTGGGCATGTCCAGATGGTAGTGAATGACTTGCATTCATGCGAACAGCATTCAGCAATTCACGGTTGCCAAGATAAGCAGCAAAGGCATGCCCTCTGCCACTCTATTGCCTTGTAAAGAAACAGTCTCTAAGGTAACAGACTAGCACCCTTGAGGCCAGAGTCCCTAGTGTTATGGTGGGGAGGGGGGGGAAAGGGGAGAGAGACAACGTGAAATAATACCAAGAAAAGCACTTTTTGTTATTATTCCGGCAATTTAGGGGAAAGAGTTAGGGGAAGGGAGGTTTCAGAATTTTCCATTTTGGGTCTCAATAGAGATTTACTTCAGGTCTGCCCTGGGCATTGTGAGCAGAATGCTCCTTTCAGAGGTTAATTTCAGGGACATAGGCAACTCATGGTCCAAGGCATGACCAGAGGGTCAGGCTCTGGGCTGTCACAGGCTGTGATTGGCAGGTGGTGAATAGGCAGGCGCTCTGATTCTCTTGGAATTTGTGGCATTTTTAGGATTGATTCTTTCTTTTTTTCTCTACTGTATCCCCTTCATGCTATCAGTGGAATGGAAAATATCACCTGAACAAGTGTTCTCAAGAAGATATTGCTGCCCTGGATTTAACAGTCTTGATGGGAGGGCTTTTTTCTTTGGACCACCTCCAAGTGCAGAAAAATCTCAGGTGACAGCTCCTGGCTGTTGCAGCCAGGTGGAGTGTAGATGGTGAACCCAGTAGGAATATTGGGATATTATGTCCTTTATAGAATTTGGCACATTGTTACTGCTTAATACCTGATACGTTAGGGGCTGGGAAGGGGGGAGGCTTTTTTCATGGATGGGGAAAACAGCTTCAGAATTAGAGAGGTTTTCACATTAAGAGAGAAGAATGGTTTCTGATAACTTTGTGTTTCTGTGTTACTGGAGAAAAAGTAGTGTTTCTAAACATCACCATTGGAGCCTGGGTTATAGAAGCATAATAGCTTGTTTTTGCTAGCTCTCATCTTGTTAATATTGTTCAGGCATTATTGAAATGGCATGCGGGGAAGGACAGGGATTGGCATGTATGTTACTTTTTTTTTTATTTTATTTTATTTTATTATATTATGTTAATCACCATACAGTACATCCCTGGTTTTTGATGTAAAGTTTGATGCTTCATTAGTTGCGTATAACACCCAGTGCACCATGCAATACGTGCCCTCCTTACTACCCATCACCAGTCTATCCCATTCCCCCACCCCCCCCTGAAGTCTTCAGTTTGTTTCTCATAGTCCATAGTCTCTCATGTTTCATTCCTCCTTCTGATTACCCCCCTTTTCTTTATCCCTTTCTTCCCCTACCGATCATCCTAGTTCTTATGTTCCATAGATGAGAGAAATCATATGATAATTGTCTTTCTCTGCTTGACTTATTTCACTTAGCATTATCTCCTCCAGTGCCGTCCATGTTGCAGCAAATGTTGAGAATTCGTTCTTTCTGATAGCTGAGTAATATTCCATCGTATATATGGACCACAGCTTCTTAATCCAGTCATCTGTTGAAGGGCATCTCGGCTCCTTCCATGATTTGGCTATTGTGGACAATGCAGCTATGAACATTGGGGTGCATATGGCCCTTCTCTTTACTACGTCTGTATCTTTGGGGTAAACACCCAGTAGTGCAATGGCTGGGTCACAGGGTAGCTCAATTTTAAACTTTTTAAGGGACCTCCACACTGTTTTCCATAGTGGCTGTACCAACTTGCATTCCCACCAACAATGTAGGAGGGGATCCCCTTTCTCCACATCCTCTCCAACAATTGTTGTTTCTTGCCTTGTCTATCTTTGCCATTCTAACTGGCGTAAGGTGGTATCTCAGTGTGGTTTTGATTTGAATTTCCCTGATGGCTAATGATTTTGAACATTTTTTCATGTGTCTGTTAGCCATTTGTATGTCTTCATTGGAAAAGTGTCTGTTCATATCTTCTGCCCATTTTATGATTTGTTTATTTGTTTCTCGTGTATTGAGTTTGAGAAGTTCTTTGTAGATCTTGGATACCAGTCCTTTATCTGTGGTGTCCTTTGCAAATATATTCTCCCATTCCGTGGGCTGTCTCTTAGTTTTTTTGACTGTTTCCTTGGCTGTGCAGAAGCTCTTTATCCTGATAAAGTCCCATAAGTTCATTTTATCTTTTATTTCTCTTGCCTTTGGAGATGTGTCGTGAAAAAGGTTGCTCTGGCCGATGTCATAGAAGTTGTTGCCTATGTTCTCCTCTAGAATTTTGATGGATTCCTGTCTCACATTGAGGTCTTTCATCCATTTGGAGTTTATTTTTGTGTATGGTGTGAGAGAGTGGTCAAGTTTCATTCTTTTGCATGTAGCTGTCCAATTTTCCCAGCACCATTTATTGAAGAGACTGTCTTTTTTCCACCGGATGTTTTTTCCTGCTTTATCAAAGATTAGTTGCCCAAAGAGCCGAGGGTCCATTTCTGGGTTCTCTATTCTGTTCCATTGGTCGATGTGTCTGTTTTTGTGCCAGTACCATGCTGTCTTTGTGATCACAGCTTTGTAGTACAGCTCGAAATCCGGCATTGTGATGCCCCCAGCTTTGTTTTTCCTTTTCAACAGTTCCTTGGAGATTCGGGGCCTTTTCTGGTTCCATACAAATTTAAGGACTATTTGTTCCAGTTCTTTGAAAAATGTCCTCGGTATTTTGATCGGGATAGCATTGAAAGTGTAGATTGCTCTGGGTAGTATGGACATTTTAACTATGTTAATTCTTCCAATCCATGAGCATGGAATATTTTTCCATCTTTTTATGTCTTCCTCAATATCTTTCAAAAGTGATCTATAGTTTCTAGCATATAGGTCCTTTACGTCTCTGGTTAAGTTAATTCCAAGGTAACGCATGGTTTTTGGTGTTATTGTAAATGGGATGGATTCCCTAATTTCTCTTTCTTCAGTCTCGTTATTCGTGTATAGAAATGCAACTGATTTCTGGGCATTGATTTTGTATCCTGCCACCTTACTGAATTGTTCTATAACTTCTAATAGTTTGGGAGTGGATTCCTTTGGGTTTTCCATATAGAGTATCATGTCATCTGCAAAGAGAGACAGTTTGACTTCTTCTTTGCCGATTTGGATACCTTTGATCCCTTTTTGTCTTCTGATTGCTGTTGCAAGGACTTCTAGTACTATGTTGAATAATAGTGGCGAGAGTGGGCATCCTTGTCGTGTTCCTGATCTTAAGGGAAAGGCTTCCAGCTTTTCCCCATTGAGAATAATGCTTGCAGTAGGCTTTTCATAGATGGCTTTTATGAGATTGAGAAATGTACCCTCTATTCCTACACTCTGAAGGGTTTTAATCAGGAAAGGATGCTGTATTTTGTCAAATGCTTTTTCTGCATCAATTGAGAGGATCATATGGTTCTTGAGTCTTTTCTTGTTGATATGATGTATCACATTGATTGATTTGCGAGTGTTGAACCATGCTTGCATCCCAGGTATGAATCCCACTTGGTCATGATGGATAATCCTTTTAATGTACTGTTGGATTCTATTAGCAAGGATCTTGTTGAGGATTTTGGCATCCATATTCATTAGAGAAATCGGTCTGTAATTCTCCTTTTTGAGGGGGTCTTTGCCTGGTTTGGGGATCAAGGTAATATTAGCCTCATAGAATGAGTTTGGTAGCTTTCCTTCTGTTTCTATTTTTTGAAATAGCTTTAGGAGAATAGGTATTATTTCTTCTTTGAATGTTTGGTAGAATTCCCCAGGAAAACCGTCTGGGCCTGGAGTTTTATTATTTGGAAGGTTGTTTATCACTGACTCAATTTCTTCATAGTTAATTGGCCTATTTAAGAAATCTATTTCTTCCTGTTTCAGTCTTGGTAGTTTATAGGTTTCCAGGAAGGCCTCCATCTCTTCCAGATTGTTTAGTTTTTTGGCATATAGCTGTTGATAAAAGTTTCTAATAATCCTTGCAATTTCAATGGTGCTGGTCGTGACCTCTCCCTTTTCAGTCATAATTTTAATAATCTCAGTCCTTTCTCTTTGTTTTTGGACAAGTTTTGCCAGTGGTCTATCAATTTTATGGATTCTCTCAAAGAACCAGCTTCTAGTCCTGTTGATCTGCTCTACTGTGGTTCTGGTCTCTAATTCATTGATTTCTGCTCTAATCTTGGTCAACTCCTTCCTTGTCAGTGGGTTAGGCCTGTCCCTCTGTTGCTGTTCCAGTTTCTTGAGGTGAGAATATAGAAACTGCATTTTAGATTTTTCTATTCTTTTGAGTGAGGCTTGGATGGCTATGTATTTCCCCCTTAGGACTGCCTTTGCAGTATCCCATAGGTTTTGGACCGTTGTGTATTCATTCTCGTTGGTCTCCATAAATTGTTTAATTTGTTTTTTGATTTCCTGGTTTATCGAGTCATTCTTGAGCAGGATGGTTCTTAGCCTCCAAGTGTTTGAGTTTCTTCCAGGTTTTTCCTTGTGGTTGAGTTCCAATTTCAGAGCGTTGTGGTCTGAGAATATGCAGGGGATAATTTCAATCTTTTGGTATTGGCTGAGACCTGTTTTGTGTCCCAGAGCATGATCTATTCTTGAGAATGTTCCATGGGCATTTGAATAGAATGAGTATTCTTTGGTTCTGGGGTGTAGTGTTCTATATATATCTATGAGGTCCAACTCGTCGAGTATGGCATTCAAAGCCTTTGATTCTTTGCTTAGTTTTTGCCAGGGTGTTCTGTCTATTTCTGATAGTGGGGTGTTGAGGTCCCCTACTATTACTGTGTTCTTATCTATATGTCTCTTTATTTTGGTTAAGAGTTGGCTTGTGTATCTTGCTGCTCCCCTGTTGGGGGCATATATATTAATAATTGTCATATCCACTTGTTGAATACTTCCTTTAAGAATAATATAGTGCCCTTCTGTATCTCTCTCTATGGCCTCTAGTTTAAAATCCAGTCTATCTGATATGAGAATTGCTACTCCAGCTTTCTTTTGAGGTCCATTTGCGTGGAAGATGGTACTCCATCCCCTTACTCTAAGTCTGAATGCATCTTTGGGTTCAAAATGAGTCTCTTGTAGACAGCAAATGGATGGGTCATGTCTTTTTATCCAATCTGCAACCCTGTGGCGTTTTATGGGAGAGTTTAAGCCATTTAGATTGATAGAGATTATTGACAGATATGATTTTAATGATGCCATTTCTCTTTAAAGTCTTTGTATCGGTTGTGACTTGCTGCTCTGTATCACTCTTGGGGCCTTTTTACCTTTATAGAGCCCCCCTTAATATCTCCTGTAGGGCTGGTTTCGTGGTTACGAAATTGGTTAATGATTGGCGATTTTGGAACGTCTTTATTTCTCCATCAATTCTGAATGACAGCTTTGCTGGATAAAGGATCCTTGGCTGCATGTTTTTCTCTGAAAGAGCTTTAAAAATGCCCCCCCAAGCCTTTCTCTCATTCCAGGTCTCTGTAGACAGGTCTGACGTAATCCTGATACCTTTGCCTTGGTACGTGAGAAATTTCTTTGCCCTGGCCGCTTTCAATACTGTATCCTTGGATCTAATATTTGCGAATTGCACTATGACATGCCGTGGCGTAGGTTTGTCCTGGTTGAGCTTGGATGGGGTCCTCTCTGCCTCTTGGACACGAATGCTTGTTTCCCTTGCTAGATTAGGGAAGTTTTCAGCTACAATTTGTTCAAATATCTCTTCTAGACCTCTGTTTTTCTCCACCCCTTCAGGGATGCCGATGATTCTGACATTGGATCGTTTCATAGAGTCAGTAATCTCCCGTAATCTACATTCGTGGGCGTGGATTTTTTTAAGACCAGCTTCTATTTTCGTTTTTTCTTCTACTAACCCATCCTCCAATTCGCTAACGCGTTCCTCTGCCTCGGTGACCCTGGCCGTCAGAGCCTCTAGTTTTGACTGTATTTGGCCCACTGAGTTTTTAATTTCTGTCAGATTCGCTCTCATTTCTGCCCTTAGGGATTCTATATTCTCAGCAACGCTTTCTCTGATGCTTTTTTCAAGTTTACTCATCATCTTGACCATTGTTGCTCTGAATTCCATTTCTGATAATTGGGATACATCCATATGTATTAATTCTGTGGCCGAGGCCAATTCTGTGGCAGAGGCCACAGACTCATTATCTTTTCTTTGCTGGGGGGGACTTCTCCTTCTCGTCATTCTGATGAAGAGAGATTGCAGGGTTGTCCAGAGCCCAAGTGTTGACTGGGACCCAGGCCGTGCGCCCTTGTTTTATAGAGATCTTAGGGATGTGGGCTTCTTCCTTAAAGAGTTTATTTATTTATTTGAGAGAGAGAGAGACAGTCAGCAAGAAAGGGAACCCAAGCAGAGGAGTGGGAGAGGAAGAAGCAGGTTCCCGGTGGAGAAGCCCGATGAAGGACTCCTTACGGAGCGTTGTGATCACACCCTAATCCGAAGACAGGTGCTTGGTGACTGCGCCACTCAGGCGCTCCGGGTTGTGGGCTTCTTGATTTTTCAGCCTGCCTTCTGGGGGAGGGGCCTGCCTGCAGGTACTCAGAAAACCCTGTTTGGGTAGAGTCTCTGTGTCCCTTGCGAGGGGGGATGGGGATGGGCACCCTGTGAGCCGGTATTTCCGGGCTTTTGTTCTCTGGCGGCTTTCCCTGGCGGTTTGCTATGCCTCTTCTGAGAGAGCAGCAGCGGCTGAAATTCAGCCTCTGTCTCAGAACAGAGGGATCGCGGATCGTTCTCCACTGATGTTCTGGCCACTTTAACTCTGTTTCTGTTGGTGCTGCTCAACCCTGCAGCATCCCGGGCTGTGCGCCCCACACCCGGCGTCCCAGCCCTCACTTCCAGGGCCGGCACGTCTCTGTCCTTTGTGTTTCCAACCCCGCCCGCCGCCAGCCGCCCCGCGCGGGCTCCCGGAGCTCCCCGTCTCAGTCTGGTGTCTCACGGGTGCTGACCGCGAGTCCGCCTGCTCCCCCGTGCAGGTGGCCCTCCAGCCGCCAGCCGCCCCGCGGACGCTCCCGGAGCTCCCGGTCTCAGCCTCGATCCAGTGAGCACACCGGAGCTCCGGAGCTCCGTGAGATGCTTGGTGGTGCACGCTCCCGGCTCACGGACTCAGTCTGCCGTTTCCAGAGTGCGGGTCCGCGGTCCGCCCGCTCCCCGGTGCAGGTGGCCCGCCAGCCGCCCTGCGCGCGCGCTCCTGGAGCTCGCGTTCTAAGTCTGTTGTCTCGCGGGTGCCGTCCGCGAGTCCGCCTGCTCCCCCGTGCAGGTGGCCCGCCAACCGCCAGCCGTCCCGCGTGCGCTCCCGGAGCTCCCTTCTCAGCCTGCTGTCTCAAGCGTGCGGGTCCGCGGTCTGTCCGCTCCCCCTTGCAGGTGGCTACCGCTTCCCGGCGCCCTGACACGGCGGCTCCCTCCCCCTTCTGTTTAGCTTCCGATATCTGTGCGCGGTTTCACGGCTCCCCGCTTCGTACCTCGATACTCAGCGCTGGAGATGTTCATTTGTAGAGATCCAGATGTATCTTCCTGCGTCTCAGGCTGATTCCGTGGATGTTCCTGCTGGTCTGGTACCTATCCAGCTCAACTCAGGGGACCGGCTGAAAAAGGGGTCCCCTACTCCTCCCTGGCATGTATGTTACTTTCTAATCCCAAATAGACTGTGATGAACACATCTGGTTGGATTAGCATAATGTCAACCCAGTCGGAACCCCAATTGTTAAATGTCCTAGGCCAGGCAAACAAAGAGTTGATCTGGGTTAGCAGAACTTCTGTTCATTCAAATTCTTTCCCTCTGGTTTATTATTAAACCAAGCAGCGTATTGGATATTTAACAGAGAAGGACACAATGAATAGATTGGCTCGTTAGCCCTCCCTGATGTGATGATATAACAGAGGGTCAGTGGAGAGGTCAGTGCAGCCTTGACAGGGACCCACAAGGTCACAAGGGCAACGAAACTGCCCCCTTTTCATTAACCCCTTTGAATGGGGTTACTGCAGACGCCTGCGTTTATACTAACAGGCTGGGAGGGAGGGACTCATTAACACTCACAGAATCTACTGCCATCTAAGAGACTCCTTGCCATGAATCAGTTAATATACTATAGTGGGCTTCTTCTCCCGTGGTTCTCTAGCTACCATGGGCCTGAGCCGTGTCCACTGCAGCACGATTATAGTAACCACAAGAGGCCCAAGAAACCATCAGTCATTTCCGATCTTGAAATGCTATCCATTCCCTGAAATGTTATATTAGGTAGCAGGAAGTTCAGCTGAAATAAAGCCTTCATGAGGTCAAAAATGGGGAAGGCTAGAGAGGTACCCTCTTAAGAGCCTGATCGCTAAACTGGTATAAGAATTGGATAATAGGGCTCATAGGAACCTCATAAAATTCTATTGTTTAATAGTCAATCTTTAAGCAGGTGACTATTTAAGTCATCCAGAAAAGGGAATTCGTTGTTCCTTTCTTAAAATTTTCAGAGGGAAATGCTACACATAATCCCCTGAAAGGGAATTCCATCTTTTGGCTCCAAAAGACATTTTGTATCAAAAAAAAAATCCTGAAAATCAAGCTTATTTCTTACTGTTTATTAGCTGTGTATAAAGAGAACAATCTATCATTCTATTCAATACAAATTGAACATATTCCTAAAATTTTCTGTCATACAAATTTGTAGGAGTTCCCAACTAGTGTACAGATTCCACTTTCTAAGGCTATTTATAAATTTGCAACCGATGTAGAAATGTTATCTTATATAATAATAATAACAATGGTAATGGTATCTGTTGCATGCTTACCACGTGCATAATAATAATAACAATGGTAATGGTATCTGTTGCGTGCTTACCAGGTGCCAGATACAGTTCTAAGTGTTGTCGTTTCTCTTTAACAACGATATTAGGTAGGTACCATCTTTCACAGATTATTAAAATTGAGACACAAGGAGAAGAAGTAGCTTTTTCACATGGATAGCAAACAGGATTTGAGAATTAAACCCATCCTGGCTTGAGAGCTAGTGAAGACTGGGTTCATCAGGTCCTCAGCCTCACCCAGAAGGCCTTTCAAATAGATTAAGCTCCTGAAATACAGCATTCCACTAATAGTTATAAACTCTATCATGATGTTTAAGTTGTGCGTGTGTGTAAATGTTTTCAAATTTCCTCAGTCCCAGAGTTTGGTTTTTATTTTTCTTTTACTTAGAACGTGTGGAACACAAAAGGCATATAAAAGCTTTTCCTCTATCCTCCTCATCTCTGTTTTGGTTGTTTTTGTGTTTGTTACTTAGATCCTAATGGAGAGACACAGTTGTATATTGACAAGGTTTGGGGTGCATAAAGGATTAGAACGGAAAAGCGGGCTCAGGGGTCCCAGACTTTTCAGAGGCAGAGCAGGCTTAGAAAGGACTGGCCCATGCCCCCCCCCCCCAGTAGAGCAGGTGACAGGGCGCTGGAGGGAGGGTAGCGTCATGAGCAGGGAGGAAGCAAGAAATAATTTGTTTGAGCTCACATTTCTTTACTCTTTCCATTTCTTCATCTCATGCTATTAGACTTGTCACAAATAACTCCACGTGGAAGAGAGAGATGAAAAAAAAGATAAAAGCTTAGAGATGTAAGATTTGTAGAAAGAAGGGGTTGGGATGGGAAAAACATCAGGGACAATTTTAGTGAGGAAAGGGGTCTGACTGGATGTGACTGGATGGGTCATTTTTCCCCTTTTTATAATCATCTGCTACAGCTTCCAGGGAGGTGGCGTTCAGAAATGAGCGTCCAAACCCAACTTGCCAAGAAACTGCTTTGGCAGAACCCGCAAAATATAATGATCTCTTTAGTACTTCACAAATATTATTTTACATGGAGTATCCCCACAAGAGGTAGAGAATTTAAGATCAGTCCAGAGTCTTATCAACAAGGACTAGACCATAGGGAATGTGTAGGAAAAGTAAAGCAAGTAGGACTAGCAGAAGGCAGATGGATGATTCTAGGGCTGTACTTTCTGCTCACAGAAGTGCCTTCCTAAACTGGTAAGTCTTGTGGTAAGTCTTGTGGAAAAGATGAGTGGCCTCTCTTGTCAGCATCGAGGGGTTGATAGATTGTGCCCTTTGTCTTTGGTTTTCAAACATAGCTGGTATTAAGTGATCTCTGAGTATGTCTAGGAGCCAAGCTAGCTTTGAACTAGCCATCTTTGTGGTCCACTAGCCGCCTTGTAAGTGCGGATGCTCTTGGTCTCTTACCTATAGCTGCCTGGGTCACCGTGGGGAGTGGATCCTGGAAGAGGGCTCCTTTCAAAGCGAGGTCCAGAACCTTGTGCTGGGACCTTCATCTTCCAGCTGTCAGAATGTGGAAGGACATCATGCTCTCCTGTAATGGGAGCAGTGTCATCATTGACTATGAAAGCTCTGGGCTTTTTTCCATATCCTACAAAGGGAACTCACTTTTTGCAGTTGGTTTCCTTTCAGGTGTTGGAGTTCACAGCCTTGCTATGATTGACTACAGGTTACTCTAAAATGTTGATCCCAGGGATCCTTAGTGCAAGTGCTGGCTACCCTCACCCATATAGTGGGTAGACTTAACAGATATAAAAATCAGTTAACCTTAATATCAATGTTGATGCTAAGATGTGACTGGACATAGGTAGACCATTTATATTAATGTTGTGTTTAGAACTGAGACTTAAGCCATTCAACAGGTTTATAAAAAAAAAATGAAGAGACTGTATTTGGGACTCTCAGTGAATCTAAAGGAATAAATGAATTTGTAGTCTAATCTATACATTTTCTCTCTGGCCCAAATAAATATCATGGAAAATATTCCTAATATTTATAATCCAGAAATCTGATTAGATAACAATATGTTCCTTATCTGAATGAAGGATACCAGAAGATTCCCCTTAGTTCCACATATAATTGCCTGGAACTTTATTTTTATAAATAATAATGCAGGGGCATAATGATGAAGCATGTAAGTCAAACTATCTTTTCTACATTTCTGTCTCTAACTGTGCTAATCATAGCATCAGCATAGAATGCAGACTTTTAAAAAATTCACCTTTTGAGTGTGAGTTGATTTAGAGGACATCTGAGAGGCTTTACCTCAAGTGTATGTAAAAATTAAAATCACATAGGCATAGGGAATGCTTGACTTCAAAGATGAATTTTATCCTGATTACTGACATGAGTCATTCCCAATCAGAAATGGCTGGGAGACCTGAGTACAGAGTCATATAGACTCTGTAGCCCCATTTAAATGCTTTTTCAGTACTACTGATTAACAATAATAGAAACTGTTAGCATGTTTCTACAAGTTTCCTCAATTACTTTATATTATATTCATTGGCCCAGTTAGAAATGAACAAATTTCTCTTTAGCTTTAGAGAATCTGTCATTAATAAAGTCATATTAGGTGGAATGTGATAAAATACATTTTGGTGTTTGTCCTTACATTTCTGTGTTACTTAGGGTCAGGCACTAGAAGTACACTGACATCAAATGATAGGTATTTCCATGAAGTGGATTGTGTTTGACGTTTCATGTGGTAATGATGGATTTTCTCACTAGACTCTCAGCGATCCCATTCTGCATGTGGACTGGGAAACAGAGGCTTCTATTACTCCCTTGCCAGCAATCCTACCTACTTCCCACTTGACTTGGACACTCACAAGCTTGGACCTTCGTTTCTTTTCTTGTTTTCATTGTATAGGCATTGACCTATAATTCTTTCAACTTCAAAGCTTTTTTATTCCATTTAAATTTTGTCCAAGGGATTCTTTATTTATTCCTCTAGGTTTAAGGCCTCCTTTCGAGGTCTGTGTGACTAGAAGGGTATGAAAGCGGGATGCTTTTATATAACACTCTTCTACTTATGGCCTTCTGTAAAAGTGAAGAGACTGTTTCACCATCATCATCATCATCGTCGTCTCTAAAATCTTAAAAGAGACTTGTGTCCATTGTGTCAATATTAATAACAATTGCCAGTATTAAGATAGCACTTATTGTCATTATTTCAAATTACTACTTTAGGTAGAAGTGGACCCTTTTATAATAAAAAAAATAGGTTACTTTTTGTTGATTAGCAAAATTGTTTTGGGAATTCCTGAAAAAAATTGAACTTTAGTTTTTCTTTAGTTTTCAAAAAAATCCTAGCCCATGTCCCTTTCATCCCATTTGAGAGATTATTGGAAAATATTTTTCCAGTTGTTAAGTTCATGTCTACTATGAGGCCAGCAATTTTGTATGTAGAAAAAACACACAGTATTGAATGTTGAGCATATTTCCAAAGTCCACAGCTTTGCTGGTGTTTCATCCCATGAGGAAGAACTCCAGATAAAAATGTATGACCTATTGCACCCAAAATGAATTATGGAAGACTACAGCAAACTCTGACTGTCCCAAGGAAGTAAAGACTTCCATATGGAGAGAAAGGATCTGGGCATCTGAGTTCCTGAAGCATCTGAGTTCCTACCTCTTGTTCTGTAGAGGAGGTTCTAACATCCAAGGAGCCATGTAATTTTTGGTAAAACATCTGTCTAGTCTCTTGACAATTAAGATAATTTATTGTTAAAAAGCCCTTAGAAAAACCCATTAAGGAGTCTGTTATGCTCATCAATAACGTACTCTGAGAGGCTGTGTCTATGTGAGGATGAACCATGGAATGAAAACAGAAAGGTTGCTTCCAAGTTAAAGTACGTACTTTATCCCGTGGTTTTTATCATCACATTTTCGATCATTTCATTTTTTTACTGTGGGGAAAAAATGTACAATTATAAAATTTGCCATTTTAAGGTGTATAGTAGTTCAATAGCCTCACACACATTCGTATTCCTGTGCAGCCATCACCGCATTTAAACATCCCATACTGAGACTCTCTGCCCATTGAACAATAGCTCCCCATTCCCTCCTCCCCTAGCCCCCAGTAACCACTGTTCTACCTTCTGTCTCTGTATTTGACAATTCTAGGTTCTTCCTGTAAATGGAATCATACAATAATTTTCCTTTTGTACTGGCTTATTTCACTCAGCATAATGTCTTGAAGGTTCATCCATGTTGTAACAGGTATCAAAATCCATAATAAAGTTGTCTGAAGTCTGCAGAATAAAAGATCTTCATACTAAGAAAGATCTTGTGGAAGAAATTGTTGGTAATGGTAATTGTATGTGTCCTATTTTTTAAGAAAAGCAGATTAAAATTATGGTTCAAGAATGATGTCATATTCCTCCCCTTCACTTCAGTCAGAAGAGCAAAGAAAATCACAACCTCAAATCTAACACTATGCAAAATAATGTGCTGTGTTCTCTTTGTTTCCTTGGCTCTCACTTTATTTAATAGGCATTCCCAGGATACCATTGTCGTAGCAGCCTATCCCCTTTATTTAAAACTTATTTTATTTTATTTTGAAATAGAGAGAGAGAGAGAGGGCGATCATGTGCAGGGGGAGGGGCAGAGGGAGAGAGAGAGAGAATCCCAAGCCGCCTCCACACCCAGCATGGAGCCTGACCTGGAGCTTGATCTCATGACCATGAGATCATGACCTGAGCCAAAATCAAGAGTTGGATACTTCATCGACTGAGCCACCCAGGTGCGCCTCAAACTGCTTTTAAAAAAGTATTTTTATGATTTAATTTAAACCAATAAATATTGGTTAGTATCAACCATGAGCTCAAGGCTATGTTACATTGAGGGTATGGTCCTTTCTCTTGAAGAGCTGAAAAATTTTGAGGAGAAACAAAGTACAAGGTGATGAAACTGTTAATAATAAAACATGAGAGAAGAGAATTAAGTGGCAGCGTTTGGATGCTGATGATAAATTGCCTGGATCCAGGACCTTGAGTCTGGTTTGGACCCTGCTCATATTTAGTTGTGAAACCTTGGGCAAGTCATTACTGACCTCATTACTCCCACTATAAAATGAGGAAGTGATACTGGATGAGCCTGAAGGGTCCTCCTGGCCTTTGAGCCAGAAGAGATCATGTGAGTTTAAAGGGAGGACAGTCACTCAAGAGTTCAGGAAGGAAGCAGGATGTAAGCTGGGACTTCAGGCAAATTCACACCACAAGGAAAAGCATGGAGTTAAATCGAAAATTTTTAAAAATTAGCGGCGCCTAGATGGCTTAGTTAAGCATCTGCCTTCCCCTGAGGTCATGATCTCGGGATCCTGGGATGGAGTCCTTGGTCCCTGCTCAGCGGGGAGCCTGCTCTCTTTCCCCCTGCCCCTCCCCCTGTTCATGCTTGCTCTCTCGCTCTCTCAAGTGAATAAATAAAATCTTCAAAAATTTTTTTTTAAATTGCCTTTCAGCATACAGGAAACGACAGAATAATCACAGTAATGAGGTTGCAAAGATCTGAGTTTCATTATTGAATTCTCGATGTGTATCCCTTTAATTGGTTCACATAAAACTTCCTGTAGAAAAAAGTCTTTGTTCTATGTTTCTCAATAATGACCAAAGATGTGCAAGTTTATGGGTGATGATAACTGCATATAGAATGGGTCAAGTCCAGAGTGCTTATTGCATTAGTAGAACCTTCCTTTCCTTTTCCCTAGCTTTCCATTTAGTTTTATTCTTTGGTGTCAGACTAAGAAGCTGAGTCATTGTCAGGGGGGTTAGGACTAGATCAGGAAATATTTTAGTACACTTCCAGACTGGTTTAGAAGCTTAGGAAGTCCAGATAAGTATCCTAATTTTAATGTTTATGTTAGTAGCTTCTCAAGTATGTATCACTTGATGTTTTCTCATCCACTCCAAAAAAATAATTTTGTCCTTTTAATGACATTGTGGGTCTTGGTATAAGAGTATCTCTAGTATTTTTCAGCTCTTTTTAGGTATATGTCAATATAATTTACTAATTATTATAATTTTGGACAAGTACAGTATATAATTATGAGGTCTGAATTATAAGATCTTTTAAATGAAGTAGAATTGTATCACTTTTAAACTCATAACCATAACAGACAAATAGTAGAACTGTTTGAGGAGAAATCAAAATCTTGTAATTAACATGTTAATTATTTATCAGAAAACGTATATTTTAAAAATACTTTATGGCAGTTCAAGATAATTTGTTTTCCTAGTCAAACACATTCAGTGAACATTCATTTGGCCCTTGTTATGCCTAAGGTTCGGGACAAGAATGGTGTCTGTGTTCTCTGTACCAGCAAGAGAAGCAAGGACATATAAGTTGCTTTGATTGAAGCTCTGTATTGTGAGCTAATCTATAATTTTGCTGAGGCACCAATTTTATTGGGAGGCTGGTGTGTGGAGGAACCACTGGGCTACTATTTCAGCCTGGTCACGTCAGCTCTGTTGCAGAATTTTATAGATGGTACCTCTTATTGAAAAGTTTAGGTGAGAATTTAAGTGACCTTGGGGGAAGGCGGTCTGTGACTATCAATAGAAATGATCTTTCAGAGGAAGTCAGAAGCCTTTGAAAATGTTTGTGAGATTGGGGATTTATGAGCTTTTGTTTATGTGGGTTATACTTACATTTCCCATATTTGAAATTATGTTCAAAAAAATGTTAAATTTGTATGTGTTAATTTATTTAAAAACAATAAACTCATTTCATGGAAACATAACATTTTATGAAAAAACTATATTCCAAGACAAAATTCGTGAGAAAGGTGGCGCTGTTTTTTATTCCAAAAATATCTTTAAAATGCTTGGTTTAAGAGCAGATAGCAGTATTCTCGTATCTGCTTCTGCAGTTTTTGTGTGTATGTGTGATACTGCACACCACTTGGGCAGATAAAGTCTTAGTAGTATTATGAAAGTATTTTGATCTCAAAGAACCCCTGAAAGGGTCTCCGGGCCCCCAGAGGTGCCAGGACTTCAGTTAGAGAGACACCCCTCCTTACACTCAAGGGCCCGCTGAACAAGTGGCAGTCTTAGGACGCAGGTCATGATAATGGCCTAAAATAGGCACAAATGATAAATAACAGAAAAAAATGATTAAATGAGTATAACTTAAAAATAAAACAGAAAACACCCAAAGCTTGTGCAGATTGGATTAAAGGTGACATTTTCAACTTTCGTATGCCTCATTTTTCTCATTTTTGATAGAAGCAATAATGATAAGAGGAACAATACAGGATTGTTGCAAGGCTCACATGGGATAAGAGATATTAAGCATTTCGAGCACTGCCTGGCCCAAAGGAGCACCTCCACTAATGATCACAGTTACTTTTGTTAAATTCAACCAGTGGAGGTGGAGGGAAGGATGCGCATGGGAGAAGGGCAAAGGCTCAGAGGCAAGATGGGTGGGATGCATTTTGGGAATTGTGTATGTTACGCTAGCCTAGGTAGGTTGATTTGGGGAAGAAGCAAAAGGTCAGACTGTTGAGGCTCTTTCAGGGCAGATCAGGTGGTTTGGATTTTATTCCCATGGAACAGGGAAACCATTGACATTTGGGAGGACGAAGTAGCCAAATTATATCTATGCTCACAGCAAGCCTAGAATCAAACTCTGCTTGTGTCCTATTTACCTAATTCATTTACCTAGCTAGTTCTTTCTTTTAGTGTGGGCAGAGAGAAACTTTAAGCCTCTGTCTGTATTCCCAATCAAGTATGAAGTTAAAATTAGCACTGTTATTTCTGTTTTGCCACTGGGCAGCTCAGTTATTGAAACTCCTACCCTCCCTTGGTGGTACAGTCACATCTGGGGCCCCAGATACTCACTCCTGTGTTTAACTGGGTGATGGATTAAGAACTCTTGTCTGGTGGTCTAGGGACTGGAGGGTGGTTTTAAGGGAAGTGGGGGACAAGGTCAAGGACAAGAAGAGCTTCTGGAAAAAATAAACAAATAATTTGCATTCAGGGTATATTTTAAAAATCCCCCCGCCCCCCCCCCCAGCAGGATGAGAAAATCATTCTAGTATTGCCAGTGCTTTATTGCAGATCTTTTAGCCAGACCCCAAATAGCAATCTGCCTTAACCATAATTCCTGCATTCATTTACTTGTGCATTGCTTTTTCTTACTCGTGGTCAGCTTTGAGCCTTTGAAACTGTGGTATGTGAATAGCTTTAATACTTCAGGTTTTTTTTTTTTTTTTTAATAAGTAAGTCATATTTTAACTTTATTTTGAAAGCCTCCCAAAGGCCTAAGGATCTGCATCTTTATTGCCTCAAAGTGATATTGTGAGGATAAAGTGAGATAATATATGTAAAAGTATTTTCAATGTTTATAGATAGGGAGGTGGTATATATATATATATATGTGTGTTTCTTTTGTCTTTAGTAGTTTGGGGCTTCAAAGAAAAGCAGCTTGTATGCAGTAAGATTTTTCAGTTAATTTAGAAACCTAAGCTGTACCTAATTCCATGGAACAGACTCAAGAGGCTCTTTTTTTTTTTTTTTTTTTTTTTTTTTTTTTTTTTGACATGTTAGTAGGTTATGGTTGAGAGAAGTATACCAGTGGCTATGGATGGGAATGTTTTAATGTCCTTGCAAAGAAAAACAAAAACAAGAAACACCAAAAAAAAAAAAAAAGAAAGAAATGAATCATTTTCTCTTTATGTATCTTTTTCTTATTTTCAGTTAATGGACTTGGAAGTTTTAAAACTGTTTTTGTTTGTTTGTTTTAGCAATAGCAGTAGGGTGCCCTTGAGGGATGTCTTTGGCATTACGGTGAAGAATGTGCTAAAGGCAACATTTCAGATACACAAGTGGGGAAGGAGTTCTGTAACTTCAGCAGCTTTCAATACAGAGCTACAGTTCTCAAATTGCTGTATGTTTAAAAAATGCAATTGGGCAGATAAAGCAAGAAGATGTCAGTTATTCTAGTTATGTACCAATATTTTTTATTCTCAATATATGTTCTTCTCTGATTATAAAAATAATACATGTCCTTGTTAGAACTTTATACACACACAAAAGTATAAAGAAAAAAAATGAAAATTACTTACCACTTTCTTACCAGGCAAGAATAATTTCTTTGGCCTTTCCATATATTTCCTTCTAACGTTTCCTATTCATATGTATTTGACTGGTTAGCAAAACCTGGATAATGCCACACATAAATTTTTATGTAATGATTTTCCCTCCTAATAGAATGTAAGCATATTCTGCATCATGAAAGAGAATTTGAAAACATTTCAATGACTAACTCATGTTCTGCTGTATGGATAGATGGGCGAGGTAGTAAGTGTAGGAACTAAGACCAAGGGTTCTGGAATCAGACTGCCTGGGTTTGAATCCCAGCTCTGCGGCTTGCCAGCTGGGTGCCTTTGGGCATGTTACTTAACCTCTCAGTATCTCCATTTCCACTTCTAAAATGAGGTAAAAATGGTACAGAATTCATGGGCTTGTTATAAGGATTAAATGGATTAATCTGTATTTATCAAAGCATTTAGAATGATTCCTGGCACAAAGTAAGTTTTATCATCTAATAATAAAATAAGGCATCATAAATTATTATTAATAATTATTAGTAATTAATATTTATCATTACTATTATTACATAATAATAGAGTAGTCCGTTACTATTGATATAAGCATGATTAATGTAATTAGGCTGTTTCTTATTTTTGTCATTAAAAATTAAGCCATGATGAACATTCTTATAACTGTCTTTTTCCATCTGATTGTTTCCTTAGGATGATTTCCTTAGAAGTGGAATTTCAGAGCCAAACATATTAAATATATGACTAAATTGCATTCCAGAAAGATTGCAAGACTTTACCTTCCCACTTCCAATTTATGAGTGTGTCTATTTCACCACACTGATGACAAAACTGAGAATTTCTATTTAAAACATTTTATACTAATATTTTAGTAAATTAAATTTGTATTTCTTTGAGTACTCTTATAGAAGTTCTTAAAAATATATATATTTTTATTTATACACTTTTCTCCTGTAAGTTGCCTATTCATTTCCTTTTCCTGAATTGTAAAAATTTTTGATATATTAATATTTCAACTTGTGATCTGTCATAGTTTTGGCAACTGTTTTCCCGTTTTTTCTTTTTTTTTTTTTAATTTTGTTTGGGATGCTTTTTTGTGATTTATATATATTTTACTTTTTAAAGACAATTTTACTGACCTTTGATCTTTGTGGTTTTTTTTTTTTTGTCTTGGCATTTTATGTTTAGTAAATTTAAAAGATCTCCATACTTATCTTTAGTTCTAGGTCTTTTTTTTTTTTTTTAACATTTAACTCTTAAGCCCATCTGGAATGTATATTGATTTTGATTTGAGGTAGGAATTGATGGTATGTATTCTCTAAATAGCTGATTTTCACAGAATTACTTACTAAGTTAACATTCCTTTCTTTATAGGCGTAGAAACTCATCTCTATAATATGCTAAGCATATTATAATATGCTAAATATAATTACTGAGCCAGTCTGTTTCTGGCTTTTTTTTTTTTTTTTGCTTCTGTACCATTGAAACTGTATATAGTACATTTTAATATTTGACAGTACAAGTCACATACTTCCAATTCATGTCACACACTATAGCTGTGAGGTCCCCAGACCATTCCCAATCTCCTTTTCCTATATTTGCCTCTACCTTGGATGCTGAGAAGGCTACTTCTCACTCTTCTGACTTCCCTTGCACCTGTCCATGGTCATGTGCCCAAGGTGAAGCTACAGAGCCAGGAGCAGAAGCCTATAGGGGATTTTCTAGGAAAGCTTTCTGGGACATCCTAGTTTTCTTTTGTTATGGTCTTCCAGAGGTGGAAGACTTAGAATCCTGTTGTCATTCTTTTCTCCTAATGGAACCATAACAAGTATGAAACCTTGTTAGGCACTATTTCCTATGGCAATATTTCCCATATAACATTCTTTAGGTGTTAATAGATACTTGCTGAAGAAAGGAGTCCACGGTCATCTGGCAGTGACATCCTATACCCTTAGCGATACCTCTTGTACCTTAGCTTATTGAAGCATCTGAATATAAACATGTTAACATTGTTTTAAACCAATATTTTCAAAACCAGGATAAGCATATGAAGCCACTCCCTCTTCTTTTTCTGAGGAACAGCTCCTAAAGGGGCTCAACATTTTAAGGAAGCGTGCTATAGGGACTGTAAACTATTTTGCTTTCACTGGATAAATGACTAAAACTATATAATATTTCCACTTGATTCAAATCACATCTCTGTCAGTAATTAAGAAAGATGTACTCTTTAGTACAGTTTTTTTTAAGTAACCTTGAATTCAGAGCCCCAAGATTAAGAATCACATGTTCTACCGACTAAGCCCATCAGGCACCCCTCTTTAGTACAGTTTGTATCCAAGAATGAAAGAGCTGTGTTGTTAGCTCTCTAGCAGTTTATCATACCATAGCAGTCATATTGTACAAACAACATATGTGTAAAGCTACAGGTGGTTTCATTTTTTTGGTGAAACTTGAAGAGACACTGCCCAAATATCCATGTCCTCATGTTTTTGGATGTATTCTCTTTTACTCTGGTTTGCATTCTGTTTCTCTATTCCTTGCCAGTCCATATTGGATTAGTCACTATTGCCAAATTGTCAGTCTCTGTTGTCATTCTTTGGCGATCACTGTTGCCAAGTTCTTAGTCTGTGTGTCTGCAACAGCCAACTTTCAATTGGATAATTTGTATTTATTGTGAACCACATTTTATGAATAATGTTCTTTGTTCTTAAATTTTTTTCTCCCTCTGTTAATTATGTCGAGATGGGGGTGGGGGTGGGGAAGAGGCATTTGCCTCCTGTGAAAGCACTACTTTCCTTGCTGTAAGATGCCTGGGTATGGTTTGCCTAGGAACTTATGACCTCAGTCTCAGTTTGACTAGGTGAGGGTTCCCTGGAAGATTCTTCACTCATACTCAGAAAGCTCTGCTTCCATAATATAGCTTTCAGTCTCCCTTGTATCCCATTCTCTTTTATTGCAGTAACTAGAAGTACAGCAGTCTACTTACTGTGATGTGGATACTTAAGAGGCTAAAATTCTAGGCTTTAGAGAACCAAGTTTTATGGTATATACCTTCCCAGTTACATAATGAGGCACTTAATCAGTGATTCCTGGTGATGTCAAGATAGGGAACTGAGCGAAGGCAGCTCAAATCGTCGCCCACTGTGAGAGAGAGTCATTGGCAGCCTTGCCATGGGAACTGACTGTCAAGGTTTGGAACATGGAGACTATTGCCTTTGATTTCAAAGAGTTGAGTGATGATTATGCTTTTCTCAATTTCAGAGGAAGTACCATTTAATGTAGTAGCCCATAGGTGGGATGAGCCCAAGGATTTATTGTAAGGAATCTGCAACAATACATGTATATTGTTTGTCATGTCTGTAGGCTGAATATAGATATGGTACAAATAGATACTTCAAGTATACCATGGCTAACAAAGTAGGTAGGTGCCCTGCTTATATTCTTTTTGGGGGAGTGGGGGAAAGACAGGCAATAAATGAATGAACAATAGAAATAGTAGATACAGATAAAATTGCTATGCAGAGGAGTAAAAGGAGGAAATGTGATAGAGAGTGACTGCATGGCTGTTTAAATTGGGTGACCAGGGAAGGACTTTCTGAAGTGGTGTCATTTAAACTGAGATGTGATGACTCAAGAGGAGGCAGCCATGTGCAGATCTAGAAGAAACATCTGCCAGGTGGAAGATTAGCCAGGGCAATGGTCCTGCAGAGGCTAGAAGCTGAATCTGAGGATCAGAAAGAAAGCCGAAGGGTCAGGCAGGGGCCAGATCATGAAAGGCATTGTAGGCTTGGTCAAGAAGTTGGTATTTTACTCTTGGCTTGGTAGGAATACTTAAATAAATTTGTGTTTTATGACCTGATCAGAATCAGTGATCACTCCTTCTGCTGTGTGCTTTGTAGAGGGACAAGATTAGAAGCTGGGAGGTCATGTGAGTTTGTATGTTTGGGGTAAGAATAGTGTCAACAATAATCATAGCCAGTGTTTATTCTGTGCTATTAGGTATAGGCATCATGCTAGACATAACATGCATTATCTAGTTTAGTCAACTATGGATGATTTTTTTTCAAAGATATGAGGGGCTCTCGTGATCCAAAAAAATATAAATTAGATTAAAAATACTCCTAATGGTACTTTTTATTACCCAATAAAAAGTGTTAAAATTATAGTTACACATGGAAGGATTTGAGTAATTTCTTCACCATAAAGTGGCCTTTATATTTGAAAATACTGGGAGGAAATATGTGAGGTGGAAAAGAATATTCATTCGTACTCAGTGCCCATCAGGAATGGCTCCCAGGAGGGTCCCACAACAACGTGGAAACCAGGAGAAGCCTGAAGGGACTAAGCTTAGCAGAAGGAAGTAATGGAGGCAGGACCAGCTATAGATCCTTCCATCTCAGCAAAGGGACTGCAATCTACAAAACCCAAAATTCAGGGAGTATGGCAAAAATGCCATTCCAATATAGGCAGGTACCAACCTCTAGGGTTGGAGGGCCTTATCTGAGGAGATGAGCTGGGGACAAGGTCTGAGGGGCTTTTTGCAGTAGCCAAACACTAAGACAAGTGTAGTTTGAGTTGTTAACTAGGGAAGGTAGTCTGACTTAGGCTAAGGGAATAGGAGTTACATTTTAGTTCTAGGAGGCAAGAGTATAGTAGACATGAAGAAAGTAAGTAGGCCCCATATCAACCATCTCAGTGGGACACTAGAATGCCACCTGATGCAGAATCAGGGCACAGAAGGAGCTCCACAGTGGGAGACATAGCAACAGAACAGGAAGATTGACCAGACTTTCCAAGGTAGAGCCAAGAGTTTACCGACCTGAAGGTAATCCCAGTGCCCCAGGCTTCCTAATTCCTTGGCTTGTTGGTCACTAGACGTAGGTCATGAAGGTGTCTAGAACTCAAGTACACTCGGGAGGGGAAGGAGATCCCTTTTTGATACACTCTGTTGGTTCTGGAGTGGGGACAGGGTGGCATGATCAGGCTTAAACCTGTGTTCAGGGACACCATCAAGTTGGTTGAACTGCACACCATGAGTCGGCACAATTCACAGGTGACTGGATACGATACCTAGTTCCAGGAGGTATCATTTTATGTGAAAATTTCTCTCAGTGTTTTGTGACAGCAATCTTCATGATTATTGCAGATGGCTAATACAGCAAGGACTATGCAGCAGGACTGGTAATCCACTCTAGTTTACCTTGAAAATAATATCAGAACTCTACGTTCACTCCCCTTCCTTAAAATAAGCCATGCTGAAAATATGTGACAGGGAAAAGAGTCAGTGGCTTGTGTTAGCTGGAGCCACAGGGTGTCAACCACAGTGTGCATCTGCGTCCACACAGTATTTTCAGGTCAATAGAAAGTCTGACTTCCTTTTTGAATTCAAAATCACAAGCTGATGTTATCTTGTTTTTTGCTTATAAACTTTGAAAGCTGGTTTAACAAAAGATCTAAGGAACTGTTTTACTATACTGTTGAGTACCTCCACAACAGTTTAAAAGTGGATTGCTGCCTTGCCTTTATCTACTTCAAGCAAAAGTTTAAGCCAAACCAGTAACTTGGACGTGAAAGCATCATAAAGCCCATAGTGACAGGTATCATTTCCCAGGCTAGTGTTCCACTTAGAGTGTTAGTCTGATATGAAATTAAAATTGAGGCATAGCTTCAGGAAGTAATGTTGAAAAACTTATTTGAGTTCAGGTATTTTCAGGTTTCTCCACCTTTTTTGAAGTATTTAAAACAAACTGTTCAATTATAAAACCCTTCCTATGACAGGATTTCCATAGAGTGTGGTCAGATTTCTGGGAAAATTAGATTGAGATCAAGAATTTTGAAACCTGAACTTCAAGCTTGCTGGATTTCCAGTTGGTTTAAGATTTTCTTTCAAAAGTTTTATTGCACATTGACTCAGCATTCTCAAGAAATCAAAATATAATAACAAGGGTAACAGGTATACTATGTAAAGTACACCCATCTGGAATTCATTTTATTCTAGAAGAGCATATCTTCAATGTTAAACCAAGTTTTGGAAAATTCTTTTGCTTGAATTATAATTATGAATTATTTGGGTCTTTCTATTTTCTTCTGCAAAATATTTTAAAATTCCTCTTGATCACCAAGACCGTTTCTCTGAAATTTAATAGGATTCAGGTGTCTCCAGCAACTCCTCTAATATTAAGAAAATTCCTTTTCCTCCCTCCTTTCTATACCCTTCCTTTTACTTTTTTTGAATGCATGCTACTGAATGCACACATTCTGAAAGCCAAGGCAGGCTCCTGTTCCACACCCTCCTGCCCTTGATATCGACACCACAGCAAGCTTTCCTCCACACAGATTCCTTTTTAGCCACAGTAACCATGAGAGTTTAGCAATTCGTCTTTACCTTTCTCTCTTTGGTCTTCAAGCCAGGTATGAGCTATAAATTGAGGTAGAATGTACAGCTGGGTCAATAAAGGGTGGGGACAAAAAAGAAATAGGTTTCCTATCATTTTTCACTAAGTTTGAAAAACAGAGTTGGCAAAGAGGAAAAAAATAAAACAGGAAGCAGGATTACACATATAAATTAAATATTTTCACCCCAAACCTTTTTAGATAGCCCAGGGGTATTAGGAGTGTGTGTGTTTTGGATGGGCTCTGCAAGCATTCCAACAGTAAATGGCTTCCTGTTCAGCGTGTTCGAAGTCAGGCTGTCTTTTGGGGTTGGTTAAAAATATGTGTGAAATATGTACTTTTATTTCAAGCCAAGTCAAATGTTTTCAGTCATCCCCCCTTACTTGCTTCTCCTCTCTTCCCATCCTGTCATTTCTTGCCCCCCAGACAGTAAAATATACTCCAAAATGTGTTTGTTTTCCCCAAAAGGAAGTTTAGTGATTAATTATGAGTTGCATGCAAACATATATTATTGCCCTCGAAGGTATTCACCAAGAACCTGGCTGCTGTCACTCCTGGCTGGCATTTTTGAGTGTTAGATCTTGGTGAGTAGAAGCTAGAGAAGCATGCAAAGAAACCAGGTATTTGGCTCAGGAACAACAGGGAACCAATGGATAATTGAGGGTGAGAAATGGTCTATAACTTTTCACCCCAGTGGTGATGAACCTATAATTCCCAAATTGTTTGTGTAATTTTCTATTTCTACCACATCAGTGACAAATATTATTTTGTACTGTGTGTTCCTTGTGGATTTTTTTTTTTCATCAGCAAGTTCCAATTAGGATGCCTGAAAGGAAAATAACATACCTGGGCCCATCATACCTGGTAAGAAATGCCACAGATGTACCCAGGAGGAAAAATATAGACTTCTGGAGGAAGCCACAAAGTCCCTTCTGCAATATGCTACTCTGATGTTGATAGACATTAAAAATATATGTCATATGATCTAATTAGAGGAAGCTCTCAGATATTCAAATTTGACACCATGCTGTCGAGGAACCTTTTATGTTTGGCATGGGCTTCTGAGGCTGCAAATACTCTCTACAAAATGTGTAGGTAGTGGCTTTGTTTCCCCATTCCTCCATTAGTCTGAGCCTATTTAATTTAGGAGCGTTCTTAGGCAACTATGTTTACTAATGGTGTTAGGTATCAGAGTTCACCCTTTCCATATTTTAAAATTTATTTAGTATAAGAGGTGATTTTTTGAAAAACTCCTTTGTGAGTTACATGGCTTGTGTGTGTGTGGGGGAAGTGGAGAAGTCAACCTTTCCAAGTGAATCTCTAAGGATAATTTATTCAAAGAATGTTTCTTGACATGTAATTCCAGTTTTTTTGGTGTTTGCTGTTTTCAAATCGGTTTAAGTCAGTAAACACTTATTAAATTGCTGACTGCACAAAGCTCAATGCTGTTTAAAGGATATTAATGACTTGGAAGTAATTCACATTGAAAAAGTTCTAACACTTTTTTATTATGAGAACTGTCAGAAAATTAGGATGAAAAGGGAACTTCTGCTACATGATAAAACAGCATTTATAAACAAACAAATGAACAAACAAACAAAAAACAATCCACAGCTAGCATCACACTCAATGGTGGAAGAATGAAATCTTCCCTCATCAGATCAGGAACAAGACAGGGATCTCTAGTTTTACCATTGCTATTCAACATTGTTCTGGAAGTTCTAGCTAAAGCAATTAGACAAGAAAACATAAATAAAAGGATTCAAGTTGGGAAGGAAGAAGTGAGTGTATTTCTGTTCACAAATGACGTGATGCTACATATAGAAAATCCTAAAGAATACACAAGAAAACTACAAGAGGTAATAAGTAATAAATTCAACAAAGTTGCAGTTGCTCCACTTTTTTGTCATAGTTTAGCATTTCAGTATCATCACTAAATAAGTCTAATGGCTTGTCCTCAGGGCAACATTTAATGTTTTAGAAAGTGAATATGTAAAAAAATGTGACTATGGAAGATCTCTTATTTTATGGTGAAAAATAATTTTATTTTCCTCATGTTCAGCCTCATGTGTAAAATTCTCATGAGATTACTTCGGCAGTAGGTCAGATTTTGATTGGGTTCCAAATACTTATGAAACTAGTAGCCCATAAAGCCTTGTTATACCTTGAAAAAGATTCATTATTAGATTATCTCCTGAAAACAGATGATACTGGCTAAAAAATAGAGGGAGGAGAGTAAAGATTACCTTTCAAGTTGAGTCTGGGGGGAGGGACAGAGACATGAGAGAAGCATTAAAGGAAGGTGAGGAAAGTAGGGACAGAGGAATCAACAAACAAAACATACCCTAGACCTTCACTGTTCATTATGGTAGCCATGAGCCATATCTGACTATTTAAATTTAAATTAATTAAAATTAAATGAAATAAAAATTAAGTTCCTTAGTTGTATTGGCCATATTTCTAATGTGTGGTTATTCTGTGTGGCTAGAGACTACCATCTTGAACAGCATAGATACAGAATATTTATGTCACCAAAGAAAATTTCTTGAAGAGTTCTGCTATAGGGAATGTTTTGTCTTTATTTCACTCAATAATATATAGCAAATATGTTTTTTTGTTGAAAATGATCTTGAATTCAATTTTCAATGATTGGATAGTATTTGATTATGTGAACAGATGTATGATTTTTAAAAATCATCCATTACAAAAATAGCTTTTATGTAACTTTATGTTATGGTAAATATGACTATGATTTTTAAAAAGCCCTTGTAGCAGAATTTTTGCACTCACCTTAAAGTATTTATTTAGAATAAATTCTTGGAAATAAATTGCCTGGATCAAGTGTTATGAACATTTTTTAAGGCTTTTGATATGTGTGGCCAAATTCCTCTCTGGAAAGTTTGTCTGTTTACATACCATAAGCACAAGTGACAGGAGAGGCATTTGATTTTGAAAGAAAAAAAAAACTATACCTGAAAGAGCAAAAACAAAACAAAAGAGAGCAGTTGCATAGCTGCCTCTGTGAAGAAGAGAATTTCAAATTTGGGTAGGAAATAACTATGAGGAGTTAAGCTGTAAAGCACAATAACAACAAAGTAATAAGTAACCATTTTCACTGTATTCCTACTTGGTGGGCACTATTTAGGCATTTTATATGTTAGCTTAATCCTCAGATAACCTTGTGAGTTAGGTACTACCGTTATTGCCTTCCTATAGATAGAGGAAAACAAAACAAAACAAAACAAAAAAACAGACAAGGACAAGAGCAGCAGCAAACTGAGGCACATGGAGTTAAGTTACTTGTTTGAGATCACACAGTAGGCAGCAAAGTTAGGACTTGAATTCACCTGAGTTCATCCAGACTGGTAAGTGTTCAAGAGTCCCTGCCTCTAACCATTAGACTCCATGGCCTCTCATCCATTTTATTCAAATCCCAATCAAATATTATGGATCGGATTGTGTCTCTCAAAAAGATATGTTGAAGTCTTAGCCCCCAGTGCTTCAGAATGTGGCTTGATTTGGGAAGAAGGTCACTACAGAGGTAATTAGTTAAAAGGAGGTCATAAGTACAGTGGACTCCTAATCCAATACGACTAGTGTCCTTATAAGAAGATAGCTCTGTGAAGACTTAGACACACAAGGACAGCCTGTGATGATAAACACAGATTGGAGTTATGCACATGTGATCAAGGAATGCCAAAGATTGCCAGCAGACCATCAGAAGCTAGGAATAGGCAAGGAAAGAGTCCCCTACAGGTTTTAGAGGGAGGATAGCCTTGCCAAAACCCTAATTTCAGACCTCTAAACCTCCAAGTCTGAGATGATAATTTTCTGTTGTTGTAAGCCACTAAGTTTGTGGTACTTTGTTGCAGCAATCATAGGAAACGAAGACACCAAGTAACTTAGGAAGACATTCCAGCATCTGACCAGATGCCCATTAGCCCATGGGCACATCTCTCCTACTTTTTTGCCTCACGATCACATCTGTCAGATAACTACTTGGTGTCCAATCACATGGGCTGAAGGCCAAAGACAATATGTTTGCAATTGAGACTGCACGTCTTGGAAATATCAAAGAACGCTCTGACTCACAAAGAATATTTTATTGAACTTGCCAACATTTTATTCACTTTCTGGGAAGCTGATAATTGTATATTTTTGTTTGTTTGGAAGGGCAGTGATTCACTAAGACAGTATGAAGTATGTTGGTATCATGTTGCAGCATTTAGATGTATCTACATTGTAGGAAAAACTGAGGTTTAAAGGGCTATAGATTATACATGAATTTGTCCTTTTGTCCTGATTTGCACTGCCATATTCAGTCATATTGTAGTTTACCCACTTTTGGAAATGGAGTATGCTTCTTGGCTTAAAAGGTAAACTAATAGTTTATTCTTTAATAAATCTTTACAGTGAAAATAACTGGAAATTATCTTATGTTGGAGGAACATCTGAAATATGATTTTCAAATATTGAAAACATGATTTTCTAATTTTCCTTTTATAGAATCAGAAAGAGAGAAGAGTCTGGAAGTATCTGGAATTTCACAGGATACCTTGCTCTTAAACATAGTCCCCCCCTCCCCCATCAGTTCATAACCCTGATTCATTCACCTCCTCTGAAGGGATACCCTCTCCTGCCTGTGAGGGGTGCCTGAAATTCTAAAAGCAGTCCTTTTTTTTTTTTTAAATTAAGCATTACCTTCTCCTAGCAGACATGATTTAAAAGAAAAATTAACAATAACTTCTTTGCAATGCCTTTACAATGCCAAGCATTGTGCTAATCACTGCACTTGAACTTCATAAAATCTCTCTGAAGAGTAGTAAGCTAGGTATTGATGAGGAATCCAAAGCTCAAATGAAGTGATGTTGCAAGGTCTGGTAAATGGCACTTCAGATTTCAAATCCCAGTATGTTTGAATCACAGTGTATTTCCATGCTCTAGGCTTGCTTGTTTTCCTACAGCGAGAGTGTGGACAGCAAAACACTGGGACCCTGAAAGAGGAAGTAGGAAGATGTCTCAATGGAGAAAAGAGAGAAGAGGAGCATTGAGGACAATCTTTTGGCTCCTTCTCATTTTGCCTGGGGCTTTTCTTGAATTTTTTAGGTATGCTCTGGCTAGTAGGGTAGCCATTAGATGTTTGGGACTATTGAGCACTTGCAATGAGGCTAATGCAGATTGAGCTGTGCTAGGAGTATAAAATGCTTACTGGATTTTGAAGACTTAAGATGAAAAAAAGAATGCAAAGTATCTCAATATTTTTATTTTGGTTACATGGTGGATGATAATAGTTAGCTACATTGGCTTAAATAAAATATGTTGTTATTTATTTTACCTGTTTCTTTTTACTTTTCTAAAAATGTGGCTTCTGTTAAAAATGTGAAATTATGTATGTGAATCCCATTAATTTGCTATCAGACAACAGCGCTTAGATGTCCAGATAATCTGGACACCCTGAATAATGTTAATCTAATTTAAATGAAAAGATAGGTCTTAACTTTTTAAGAAAGGTTAATAGTACTATAATTCAAAACTAATACAATTTTTAAAGCACAAAAAACGTTTTCGTCTTCAAGGTAATACCATTGTTCAAATTTTAAGCCCACTTCCTAAAAAAGTTATAATAGTGGAATATGAAGGTTTTAGTCTTTGTGGTAGATTGTTTGCAAAACTAGACTCCCTCCTTTGATTTGAGCTGCTTGGCAGCTCCTCTCAGTAGGAGGTGGGATCTATTTTCCTACTCCTTAAATCTCCAACCATGATGGTTGGTCTTGTGAGTTGGTTTGGCCAACAGAATATAGGCAGAACGATGATGTGCCAATTTGGGGCTTAGATGTAGCAACAGGCCTTGCACTCTACCCAGTCACTCTCTTGGGATCCTCCCCACTTTTTATCTGAGGAAGACCGGAAGATTGCCTGCTGGAGGATGAGAAACCATGTGGAGTAGAGACAGATTCTCCCAGCTGAGACCATCTATATTAGTTTTCTATGGCTCCTCTAACAAATTACCACAAATTTAGTGGCTTAAAATAACACCAATTTATCATCTCCCAATTCTGTATGTCAAGTCCAAGACAGATCTCACTGGACTTAAATCAAGGTATCACCAGGGCTGTGTTCTTTTCTGGAAGCTCTAGAAGAGAATCCTTTTCCTTACCTTTCTAGCTTCTAGAGGCTGCCCTCATTCCTCGGCTTATAGTCCCTTCTTTTATCTCCAAAGCCAGCAACTGCAGTTGGAGTCTCTCTCAGTTCACTTCACTCTGACCTCCTCTTTTGACTCCCTCTTACACTTTTGAGGACCCTTGTTCTTATCCAGCATTGGGGAGGTGGGTCATTATTCTGTTCACCATATCATCCTTGACTAGCTGGCACGGAACTAACCCCCAGAGCTGATTGGAGATGCTGAGTGAGTCTAGCTGTAACCAGAACTGCCCTGTTGAGTCCCACCCAAATTGGTGACCTACAAAATGAATAATTAAATAAAGGTTGGTTGAGCGCCAACCCAAAGTTGGTTGGGTGGTTTGTCGTGTGACAAAAGAAAACTGATACAGTCCTTGAAAAGGCCCCACAAAGGCTAACTGACTTCTTATGATTATGTAAAATATTCTCAGATCTAATTTTTAAAGCAATCCTGGTCATTTGAGGCACTCCATTTTTTTTTTATTGAAGTATGGTTGACATGCAATGTTACATTAATTTGAGGTGTACAACATACTAATTCCATTGAGGCACTCCATTTTTATTCAGCTGTTTTCTTAATAATTTCTGCTATTTTTTAAGGTAATGGTAATATTATTGGGACAAACTCTGTCTCCCTACTGAATTATTTGCAGTGTAGGAAATCATCTTTGCCTAGCCTTCCCTACCAACATCCTCAAATCTGCTTTTAGAAGATGATTTCTATCAACAAGAGGAAGACTTAATCTTCAGGTCCTTGCTGTTTGAAATAATAATGACTTGGGGCTTGGGCCAAATTTCCATTAGTGAATAAATAACATTCCTTTAACAACCTCTCAAGCTGTTTCATAATACTTCCAGTTCTTTTTTTAAGTGGATTCAACATGCAGTAACTTACTTTTGGTTTGCACTCTGTGGTGTAGATTACACAATCAACTTTTGGAGGACTCAAAGTTTTATTTACCATTAGCGGAAAACCTTGATATGCCTCACAGTGTAAATTCTCTGTTTCATAGCTGAAACAGGGAAAAAAAGTAAAAATAGCTTCCTGTGGGGCATAACATTTTAGCCTCGTGAGTAAAACCTCAGAGAAACTGGGACTAAAAAAAGTTTCAAATGGAAGATATGAACCAAGCAGAATAATTTCTAATTGAGGCACATGAAGTTTTCACCTTGTAATGTTTGATCTATGATTCCAAGATTTCCATTCCAAGTATTTACTAGCATAATGTGAAGGAGCGCTGGGTCAGCATCATCAGTTTGGTGTCAGAGCCTCATAAATGGTACCCATCTGCCTACTATAGCCTCATGCTGTAAAAGTTCCACCAGATGTGTGTGTGTGTCAGTGGTATGGGGTTGTTGGTTACCAGCAAAATTTATTAGTAAAGTTCCTGAAACTGGAAAGGAATAAACAAGGTAATTATTTGGCAACCTACCAAAATCCACACATTTAAAACTCTTGGAAGTTTAAGCCACCTGCTAATGATTCCCCGGATAAGAAGTAAAATAAGGAAATATATTTAGGGATAAAAAAATGAGTTGCATCATTGAAATTTCTTGGGTTTTTGTTTGTTTGTTTTGTTTTTCCTTTCTTCTTAAGAGTGTTTTGAACTTTGTCAGCAAGATCTCTTCTGAGAGGGATATAAAAGAATTTCCATTGTTTTCTACGTTTTCCCATAGAGAACCAAATGGATCTGGAGTGACCTAGGAAATTCTACCGTGTACATTGGGTACATACTGAGATATATCTGTTTCTTAATATTATTATTGTGTTTCTGTTGGGAATCATGGAACCAGGTTTCGGTGTCAGGAGGATGTCACAATGTCTTCTGAACTGTAAATCAGATAAAGGCTTCTTTTCTTCTGACGTGGCTAAACATATTCCTTTTGGAAAATGACGTAGTTTTCACTGTATCACTGAAAATAGCTGTGCTGCTCACCGGCAATTAAGACACAAGATATTTCATGTAGGCGGTACGTTGGGACACGGGGGAGCTCTAAACAAAACTGCGCTGTAGTGATGCTGCCTGAATCTGAGTACTGTTTACTGGCAGGAACTAGATGGGGCAACTCTCATATCAGCACATATGTGTGGTGTGTGTGCCTGTATGCATGTGTGCACTCACGCCTGTTGGACAATGAGGTGAAAAGAGGTGTATTTTCCTACTTACAGAAAAAGGTCAATGTGCTTAGTGGGTCTTCGGAGTGTTTTCATGTACATATTAAAACAATATTAATTCAATTTAATTAATAAGTTCAAATGCTAGATAATGAAGATGAACAGGGAGATGGGAGGAGGAAATACACTTACTGAACATCTCTAGTGTGTGCACCTCCAAATATAGCACCCCACTATATTGAATGTTGGCACTAATAGGTGTTATATATTTGTAGCATATGGGTAAAGAAACGGTTCAGGGAGATCAAACCGCTTTATATGTCAGAGCTAGGATTCAAACGCTAGTGTGATTCCAAATCATGTGTCACGACCACTATTCTGTGATGCCTCTTCACCCAGTAGGAGTTAATAGTTTAGTCCAATGTAATGTTCATGGACATTTACAGACACTTTCTGGAGTATGATATAGGAAGATTTTGCAACTGTCAGAAATGATGGAAGAAAAAAAAAGTTATAAGAAATATCTTTATGGAATTCACAGTCACCAACATGTTTTCATAAAAAAGAGGCTCATAATTAAGTTTTAAAAGCTCTACACCTGCTTCTTTCTGTGATGTTTAATCAGGACTGGACTGAATATAGCGGACGTAAAGGTATCACTTAAGGTCCTTTAAAGAGATCGTATTAGCGTTCACATTTATTTGATATTGTTTAACTTTTAAAATGTGTTTCTTAAAACAAATTTAGAACAGCCTTTAAGGATAAGACCATAAATATTGTCCTTTATAAAGTATCTACCCCTTATTTTGAAAATGCAAAATACTTGGCTCATATATATCTTCTATTTAATCCTTTTAACTACTCTGAATGGTAGGCATTAATATCCAGTTCTTAAAATGAGAATCTCAAGGCTGTAGAGATTAAGTAGCTTATAAACATTTGCACTAGGTGTAAGCCAGTCTTACTGAAGACCCACACTTTTCCTCAGATACCACACATTGCCTTCTCATATACAGACTTGGATATCTTTTTTTTTTTTTTTAATTGAGAGAGAGAGAGAGAGTGACTGTGTGAGGGTGGGGGGCAGTCAGAGGGAGAGGGAGAGAAAATCTTAAGCCACAAACTCTGAGATCATGACCTGAGCCGAATCAAGAGTCGGACTCATAAGCAAATGAGCCATCCAGGTGCCCCCAGGCTTGAATATCTTGAATAAGGTTTATCATTGACGCTACTAAGAGAAATGGCTACATTGACCTAGAAAGTTCAGAGAATGGACAACAGAATGAGAAACACTATAGTTGTTGTTGCTGTTGTTTGAAATTACTGGGTTGGAATTGCAGAAGAAAAGAATTCAGGAGACAAAAAGTAGTTTTAAGTGGTAATTAGCTAGCTATCTCAAAGTAGCTATGGGAATGACATCACCAGGGAAGAAAATGGTAAATATTTCAGCAGATGATCTACCTCAAGGCTAAAAGATCTAAAACAAAAGGGTCATTGATAATCGTCCAATTCCTTTTCCAGGCCGTAATGCTGGAAAGAGCTACAGGAGCATAAGGCTGGATTGTTTTGCAAGGGCCGGCTGACCTGCAGCTGGTTCATGGTTAATTGCTGGACCCTCATTGGAGATATAAGTAGTTAGTCTTTGCGTTTCACATACCTGAAGAACACAAATGTTGATATAGTGAGTCAGGGAGAAGTTCATTTCTTGGAACTTTTTTTTACATATTCACCATATGAATATTGAACAACTATGATTTGCATGGAAAAATGTGTTGAATGACAGAGAAACAAACGTATGTAGGAGTTCTTGAGCTCTTGATTCTGTGTCACAAAAAAGAATTCTATCCCTTCTGCCCCACTGACTAGTTTCAGGATTTCCTGTCAGTGCAATGTATGTAAGGTTCTTGGGACAGGGTTCTTGTATACGTTAAATCAGTGCATGTACAGCTGACCTTGGGACAACACGGGTTTGAACTGCATGGGTCTGCTTGTAGACAGATTTTTTTTTTTTTTGATAAATATAGTACAGTATTGTAAACCTATATTCTCTTCCTTATGACTTCCTTAAAAACATTTTTCTCTAGCTTACTTTACTGTATGAATACAGGATTTAATACATTATAACATATAAAATATGTGTTAATCTACTGTTTATATTATCAGTAAGGTTTCCAGTAAATAATAGGCATTTAGTAGTTAATTTTGTGAGAAGTCAAAAGTTACAGGAGGATTTCCAGCTGTGCGGGAGGTCAGCACTCCTAACCCACACATTGTTTACAGGTCAACTATATATAAAACACTTGGCATGGTGCCTAGCACAGAGTAAGAAACCAAACAGTAGTTGCTATTAATACCTATGTTGTAAGATGTAGCGTTCTGATCTCTGACTCTTTCAAAAGGAAAGCAACATCCAGATTGTCTCAAGCGAGTCTTCGTCTCCCATTATTGATCCCAGGAGGCCACTAAGCAGGGTCAAATGGGAGAAAACCAGCGTCTGACTTGTAGCTGCCGAAAGCTAGTATTTAGGTTTGGTCCCCTTTAATCTGGCCAACCTGGTGCTTCACCAGCATAAAACTACTTCCTCCCAAGGTTTTCATTTGCAGAAACAAGAAGACCCTTGAGGCCAATAACTAGATATTTATTTTTAAATGTTTTAAAATAAAAATAATAGTGTGAGGCTTTTGCTTCAGCTTTCTTTCTGAAATGACCCTTGACAGGAACTGGAAATAGTTCTTGTCAATGCAGCCATTATCTCTTGTGACCAAACGGAATGTGGGAGGCAGAGTGGAATTTCTGAGTTCTTTGTACATAGGAATAAAATGTCTGTCATTTAGTTAAAATAAATTATTGATTTTTAAATCAAATCAAAATATTGAGTCAAACAAGCAGGTACTGTACTTGAATTTCCCCTTATTTGTAAGAACTGTTTTTCACTGTTTATGAATAGTGGGGAAAAATAGGGGGCTATAAATAACAAAAACGCATTTTGGGTTCCATGAAACCCATACAGGCAAATAATTATAGGACAGCCTGGGAAAAAAAAGCTTAAATTACCATCTTTTCCTAGGAAAATGATTCTCATTCTTGCCTTATCAGGTAAGCAAGCTGACAAAATGCTCAGAGGACTTAGGTCCCCTTCTCACCGGAGGCCTGTGCACCAAGCTCAAACCATTCCATCCACACTCCAGTGCTTTCTCCTCTTCCTGGGGAACCAGGGTGTTAAGTGTCCTCAGCATCTCCCAGGGCTCAGTCTTGGGAAACTGGAGAGCACAACGAATGACTGGGTTAGTGGGAAGGGAGATAGAGGAAGCTGGACACAAGATGTTTGCCATTATTTAGTGGGTCAAGGTTTGATTTCTTCCAGTGATTGAGATGATACAATTTGGGGTTACTGTGTTGTTGCTTCAAGACCTGCAAAATTTAAATATCTATGGCCTGGGAAGAAAGAAAGGAAAAGAATGGGCAATGCATGATCATATTAGCTTCTTGTTTAAATTTCCCCCAAATCTCTAATTGTTTCAAGAAATAACTTCCAAATCCTCCGCATGAGAATCGGGGAGTTTTCTTGCTCTGGCTTCTACCTGCTTATCCAGTTCCTATGGTTGTCTTTCTCTCTTTGAACCTTGGGCTTCACATGTTTTACTCATAAAAATAGCAGTATCACTGCTGTGTATCAGAAATGTGTTTTTCTGCTTTGAATGCCCTCCTTCCAGAATGCTCCTACTTCCTTTATTTCCTAGGCTAACTGATCAGTCATTTAAAACATGCTGCTCAGCCCTGAGTCTGGGTGTGTGTACTTTCTATGTTATTTCAAAATATTCTTTACTTTTGTCAGTCATTTCATTTATCATATTGTAATCCTCTGTTTTATTGCCTGCATCTTCCACCAGACCAGTGTCTTTGACTTTATTGGTTTCGTGCAATAGGTGGAGCCTCATCAGTGGTCTGTTTTAAAAGCTCCCTGGTGATTCTGGTTCACAGCAAGGATTAAAACCCATGGAACTAGAATGAACGCTCCGCGAAGACAGGACGGTTGACTGTCTAGTTCACTGCCATACCCCATTTTCTAGCTCAGTGTCAGAAACATAGTAAATGCTCAAGAAATATCTATGGATCAGGGGCGCCTGGGTGGCACAGCGGTTAAGCGTCTGCCTTCAGCTCAGGGCGTGATCCTGGCGTTATGGGATCGAGCCCCACATTAGGCTCCTCTGCTATGGGCCTGCTTATTCCTCTCCCACTCCTGCTTGTGTTCCCTCTCTCTGTCAAATAAATAAATAAAATCTTAAAAAAAAAAAAAGAAAGAAATATCTATGGATCAAATGTCATTGTAGCCCCAATGCTTGATACAGTGTCAAACATAATTGTTGTTACACGAATGAATGAATGAATGAATGTGTGAATACATTAAATTCTACAAGGATTATACAAATTAGTAAATCACAGACTTTATTTTTGGAAAGTTTTAGTTGGAGGGGAATGAGGGGACTTGGAAAAGCACATATTCTGGTATAATCACTTATACAACCAATGACAGAAATATTTACAGTGGTTGTGATGATTTCTTAGGGAGAATCTCTCTTGTGTTGAGAATCCTTCTTCTTTCTGAATGCAGAAATTTTCCAAGTGGTTTGGCAGATGTCCAGTTAATCGAAGCTTTGCACAAACTCTGTTTTAAGTTTTTAAGAAAACTGCTAAATCTTCTGAGGTCATTCCAGACCATTTGTCTTTTTGTGTTATGCACTAAGGCAGGAAATGTTTTCCTCCGTTTTGAAATGAGCAGTTCAGGGGGCTGGTAAAGAATGTGTGCGGTGGGACTCGCTATCAGCCCCCTCCAGCTGTTTACCAGAGTCCTTTTCATTCTTAACAGGGACATCAAGTTCTTTTGGATACTAGTTATGGTTTTATACATAAGGCAAAATAAACATTTCCTGGAGGGCTTCAGGGGGTAACTACTCTTAGGTCTTATCTTGCATTTTCCTTCAATCAAAAGAGGAAAAAATAAGATTTAATTTGAGAGAGTTCTAGCATTTATCAGGTTATGCTGTAGTCAGTTGGTACATTAAAATTTTTTTCTGAAAGCAGAAAATCAACTTTCTCCATCTTGCACTGCTTAATTTTTTAGGCTGGTGAATTGTCATGGCCCCCACCCAAGGTCATCTGAGAACAATAGTACCTGAGTCATTGACATTCTTAAGGTCTTGTTTAGAAGGGGTTGTTTGGAGCTGCTGTAGTCTGACCTGAGTCATCTCACACTGGGCCAGGGAGGCCAAAAAATTGGAGTCTTACCAAAGGAGTGCGTGTTATTATAGTGAATCTCCAGAAGGAAACGTAGTTAGTGCTAAGTGAACAAGCCCTTTGCCTCAGATTTACTGTTGGACAGGGTCAGATCATAACCTTTTAATCAGGATAGGCTTAGAATGAAGTTTTTGTACGAAATAAATTTGCTTCTGGTAGAATTTGCCAGAGAGTCCGCCCTGGGTGAAGGTTCGATGGTTCAGTTGGAGATCATGGGATTTGGAGTCAGGTAAGACTAAAGTTTAAATCCTGTCTCTGCCATGTACTGTGTGAATTAGGTAAAATACTTAACTTCTTTGGGGCTCAGGTTTCTCATCTATAAAATAAAATAACTAACAAAGAAATGCAAAATCACTAATTTTGTTAGATACACGCTTGCCTAAAAAATAGTTAAAACTATGTTATGTGCCATACAAAGAGAAACAGTGTCCTCCTCCTAACCAGGTATTATAATCCATATTAATACAGAGAAGCATGTAGAGAATGACAAACATAAGAATAACCTTGAATAAGGTAGAACAAAAGACTATGATGGAAAAAGCATTGAATTTGGAATTGAAAGACCTCATTTCTAATCTCAACTCAAGCTTTGTGACTTGAAGCTCACTTTTAAAATAGAAATAATATCTACCTTCATATTATTGTTTAGAAAGTCAATGGTATAATGTTTATAGATCTACCTTGGAAGTGTTAAAAGCACAGGCCCATATTAATTATTAAGAAGGCTGTATTTCTTCTCCTACTAACCGAAACCAATGTAGTTTAAGAGTGGGGAGTGGTACACAGTTGGGGAAGGGGTATTTTTTCAGAAGCCAGAAAGGGAGATGGTGGTTTTAGTTACAGTATGCTAACTGAAAGCAATGTTTGCATTTTCTCAACTGCCCCTTAGAAGCAGAGCTCAGCTTCCTGTAGACAACCCAGTGTTTGCTTATTGAAGCAGTTAGGTGGGGCTGAGATAAAGACCTGCTTGGAAATCTTGCATAAATTTTGTATAGTGTGCTAGTGAAAAGGATTGTGTCCCGTAAAACTACGGAGGGCAAGATTGAGAACTTAAAGAAAATAGAGGTTTGTGGAAAGAGTAATAAAAATAGTGTATATATGTGTTTGTTTAAAAGTCACAGTTCAGGGACCCCTGGGTGGCTCAGTCAGTTAAGTGACACCTTCAGCTCAGGTCATGATCCCCGGGTCCTGGGATCGAGTCCCACATGGGGCTACTTGCTCAGCTGGGAGCTGTTTCTCCCTCTGCTGCTGCTCCCCTTGCTTGTGCTCTCTCTCTCTTTCTCTGACAAATAAATAAATAAATAAAATCTTTAAAAATAAATAAGTAAATAAAAGTCACAGTTCACAATAGTTCTTGAAGCATCCACCACTAAAACAGATCGAATTTATTGTTAAAAAGTTGCTCCAATAGGTAACCATTTTTCTGACTGTCCTGAATTGTTCTGGAAGTCTTCCAAAACAGATTTTTCCATGAGTCATATGTTTTGCAAACTCATTTTAAAGCTTTTGGACCCTATTGACTTGGAGCTTAACATTTTTTGCCCTTATATTATCATTTTGTGAATTTCCTCAAGTATTAGGAAAATGTGTTGCCCTTCTGTCTGGGCCTGGTCTTCAGTCCACATACAGAGAAGGTAGAATGTAATCAGGTCTCCCTTTTATACCATATGCCCCTTCTCTTTGGGGGCAGGATGAGGGAGCAGCAATGGCTTTTGGGCTTTTTTGTTGGAAAGGAATCAAGTACACAAAATGTAGGTAAAAATATTGCAGATGTTAAATTGTCATTCAAACGTAAAACTGCATATTCTTATGACTGTAATTTGAAGCCCACATACAATGAGTCACTCATCTGGGTGGTATCTTGCGAAATAGTCTGGTATGTTATTGTGAATGGAGAAAACACTGGGTTTATCATTTATAGGCATTCATTTCAAGTTAGTTTATCAGAGAAATCTCTGTACTTTCTGATCAGTTTTGCCGTGAATCTAAAACTGCTCTAAGTAAAAAAAAATAATAATAATAATAATAAAGAAAGGAAAAAGAAAAGAAAAGAAGCAAAAAACAAAACAACAAAACCCCCAGAAGCACAGCACAACTAGATGAGATGTGAGAACAAAGGACCATGGAAGTTTTGAGAAGGGAAAATTATATCAGACTTGGGTTTGGAAAGTAGCGGAGAGAGATCAAGTAAAAGCTCACTGAGATGTCAAATCGGAGATTGACCTTGAAGGAGAGATCTTGGTGTGGGGAACAGAATGAGCAAAGGCACTCAAGTCTGGTAACGCTCAGGGTACGTAAGTGGTGTGGTATGGAGTGGTTAGATTGTAAAGATGAAGGCGGGTGATTGGTGGCAGCTGCTGTCATCTTGAATATTTTTTCCTGAACCTCAAGGGGAAATTGAACTCGACACCATGTTAATTAGAAGATATTTTAAATGTTCTTTATCCATATTACTAATATGGGACATGGGGAGAACTGAAAAGAATGATGAAAAAATCAATGAAATCATACCTTTAATATTCCTATTTAAAATGTTCTTTGACTTTAAACCTTTTTTTTGCTTTATAAGTGTTATTTTCCACATTTACTTTAGAAGTATTTCCTTGGATATTTTTCTATTTCATTAAAATATTAGCCACCCATTTTTTAGAAAGCAAAATCATAAAGTCAAGAGAACATAGTATTTGAATGAGGAGTATGAGTTTTTAAGCTTCTCTTTGTTTAGTGTCACATTCATAAATTGGAAAAGAAATATTTGTCTGGCTGAAATGTGGGAAGGAATCAGAAAACATCAACCCAGTTACACCTCTAGATTTCAGCAATGCACCCCACTGAGCTCTGAGGCATCGGAGGGCCCTGTTTGTTCACCACCAGAGCTACCTTCATAGCTGCTCAACAAGTATTAGGCTGTTTCTAATTAAATAATTTAACATGTATGTGGAATGATCTGACTATTCAGATAAATACTTTTTAAATCTCCATTCTTTTGTATGTAGCGTTGGTTATCTACTAGGAAAACACTGTCTTAAGCAGAAGCACGTAAGATTGGGAGGTGATATTTTTACAGTTCTTTTCCAGGAAAACTATATTTGGTAAAGGTTGAGGTTTAGAAATCTATTTCAGCATCAATAAAATCTTATTACAGGCTTCGGAAGAGAACCAAGCCAATCATGCTTCACTCTCGCTTGAGTCTTTCATTGTGGGCCTTGTTAACACAGTTTGAAATCAGGCATCTTCAATCATATAAAGTATTTGATCAAAAGTGTATATTCTATTATATTCTTTGTGGATAATCTGTGCAAATGTACATGGACCCTAGAATGCTTCGGCTCTGCCACCAGGCATCATTCTGGATGCTTAAAGAAGCATGTCTATACAATGCCTGTCACAAAATCAAAGATTTTGTTTCATTAATGCAGACTGATTTTAATATTATTCTAGTAAAAATGTAAATAGAAGGTAAAATGGAGGTCTAAATACTCACATACTAGTTTTCATGTTGAATAGGAAAAAAAAAGAACAGTACCTTTGCTTCTGAGATCTTTATAGTTTTCAAAGCATTCAGAACTTTGAATGCCCTGTATGAGTCCTTCTGTCTATACATGGATATATGAGAATTCATTAACAGCTAAAGAAAAAACAGACTTGGAAATGAGTTTGGCAAGAGAAGATATTTGAGTCCTGGTGTCTGTGGACTATGTTTTCCATCTTCTCCCCTTACAGTGTTTAAAAAATGAATTATGTGTCAGATGTTATATTTTTATGTTATGCTTGATGTAAGGTTGACACAAACCATATGCATGTAACACTGAGGGTGAGTTTATAGGAGTCTTGTTGTAAAAACTAAAATCTAATTGTTAGTAACAGTTAATAAAGGAGTGTGACAACGGATTATATAACGACGTATTTGTAAGATAAACTGATTTCTTCATGTTATTTAAAGTTACTTGTGGATACCAATTTGTCAGATATTGCCCACAGTTCTAAGTGAAATCAGAAAGAAGGCTAGAAGAAATAATATATTAAAAACATACTATTTAACTGCTTTACCTTTTAAGAACTCAAGAGGTATTTCAGAGAAAATTGGAGACATCGTAATCAAATTCAATACTGTTGCTTCTATCCGATAGACAATACTGTGATCTAAGGGTTGACCAAAATTGATGCCATGTTCTATTTCATAACATGGCTTTGAACAACCTCAGTGATTTCTTAAAGACTATATTGTGAGTGAATTTTTTAACATAGTACAAGTGTTTTGTATTTTCTCAAGGATTAATCATATTAAGATGTAGTTTTCCAGATCTTTAAAAAGCAAACATTATTTAAGGGCCTATTCATTAGGTGCTAGAAATAGAAAGATAAACAAATACTGTCTCTGCCCTCATGGGTAGTATACCCAATAGGACTTTTCACATGAAGAGTCAATCCCATACTACCAAAGAAATGACACTCTGAACTGCTCATCAATTATACATTGTCTTGAAGAACAAAAAAATTAGCCTAAAGAAAGGTTTAGGAAAGACCCAATAAAGATAAGAGCAGAAAATAATAACAAAGCAGAAAAACATTCCATATGGAGGACTGACACAGCAAAAAAAGATCAGTTCAGTGAAAAGACTAATAAATTTGACAAACCTCTGATGAAATTGATTAAGAAACAGAAGTCACAAAAAAATACTACTGGGAATGAATGGATGCTGCACACATTGAAACGAAAACAAGAAGGTATTACAAGCAAATTTTTGCCAGGAAATATGGAAAGTTAGATGTAATGGACAAATTCCTGGAAAACCACAATTGATTCAAGAAGATACAAAAAACATTAATCCTATAACTATTAATAAAATCAATAGTTAAACATAGGAGACTGTCACTTCCAGCCATGACAGAGCAGCTGGTAGTGGATTGCCCTCTTACTAAACTCTAACACAGAGGTAAATACACGAGACAAGTGTTTGTTTCTAAGCATTGAAGAACAGGCTGAGATAAAGGAAAGACATAAGATGAGCCCTATTATTTCCCCAGTTTGGGGCTTGGGACAAATTCTTGACATATCACAGGACAGGGAGCCCAAGCAGATACAGAGTCTTGCCGAGTTTGGGGGTCAGAGATTGGAATTTGGGGCTGCCGGAAGCAGCTGGAATTTGCAAGCCAATCTGTGTGAGGATTCACCTTGGATCTTTGGCTGGAGGTTAGCCAGGCTTGTATAAGGCAAGATTCCACAAAACCTACTGGGGATATGCTGCAGGGCTGAACAGTGATGCCTTAGGTTGTGCATTGCTGAGGGATGTTGGAGAGATGGCCCAGTCAGAGAGCAAATAGAAGAGATATGCATACAATATTCATTGTATGTTAAATCCATGTACCTAGTAGTGTGTGCATTCTCTCTCTCTCTAACTTGTTTATATGAAAGTGTGGGTGCTCCCCCAGGTCCCACTGGAGTAATTCCTAGGAACAGAGTTATCCATTATTTATGCAGTCCTACAATTATGAAGTTAACATTTATTTGTAAAGCAGTGGGTGAGAAACACCACCTGATTTTTAGATCTAATAATCTTAATCCAGTATTAAATCAAAGCAAATGAAGTTTGAATTCAGATTATTCACATTATCTTAAAATTGATCTGGGTTTGACAGTTCTCAAAACTAATTTTCTAATGAACTTTCAGCTTTAATTTTTAAGAATTAAGATTTCAAGGGAAATTTATTTAGCTAACTTTCTACTTTTGCTTTAAATATCATTTTTTTTTTGCTATGTACAGAATCCTTTGGTATAGAGTTAAAAACATTTAAAAGACTTTTAAAAATCAAGAACAAAAGGATATTAGATTTTTTAGGAATAATTTTTAGTTTAGGTAGAAAACTATAATATTCTCGAGTTGAACAATTCCCCCTAAATATTTTCAAACTTGGGGAAATAAAAAGTAGTCATTATTTTATTTAGAGTAATGTTACTATTAGCACGTTTAAAAAAATAGTAACATAGCTTGATCCTAAGACAATGCAAATTATTAGTATCAGGCAAATAGTCTTGAATTATTAGCAGTGGAGCAAAAACAAGAAAAACCTCACAGTATAAAATAGACTTGACCCAGTGGCTAAGTGTACTTCACAGCTGTTTGGACTTTTCAAGAGTCCTGCTATCTTTATGATGCATACTTTTAGCTTTCTGTAGTGCGCTGTGTGTATTTATGGTCATTCATGCTGAACAGAGAACAGTTTATGTGTGTTTACTCCTAGCATCTAAGCACCTTTACTGGTACTTTTTTTTTTGGTCACTTTCTATTAGCTCAGATGTTGCAAGCCGATTCGCATAGGAAGGGGGAATAAAAGCTGTGGAGTGGCTTTCTGTGTTACCTAGAGATAACAAATTCATTCATAACGGTGTATTAGGTTTAAAAGGCCTTATAAAGAGTATGTTCTATAAAGATGTGTATGAGAACCAAGAATATATGGTTGTACCTTTTATTGGATGATCATTTTCCTAATAAACTTGCCAGATATTGGTTTTTCCAACTCTAGCTTATCAAGGTCTTCCAAGCTCCATATACCTAATAAGTAGAATAGATACTCAGAGTTTTTCAGTTGTGAGATGTATCAGTCTCCTATGTTTTTGACTCATCCTTTTCATTTTCTAGCTCTAAAAAGAAACCAGTTTCCCACATATTACTAAAAAACGTAGCCTGCAACTCTTGCCACCTACATCAGCTGAAGATGTATATATCAATATGTGGAATTTACCTATAAATTTTAGACAAATTTTCTTTTTTTACTTTCCTTCTCCTTTTTTTTTTCTCCCTACAGATCCTGCCACAGGTTTATTTGTACAAATGGCACAAAAGGACACCAGCTTCATGCAGACAGAAGCCCAGGGGTAACACCAGTCCTTCCACAGAACTTTATCTGCATAATTTTATGACACCAGAAATGAGCATATATTCCTTCAGATAGGATATTGTTTGCTTTAGCTAAGCATCCTGGGACATTATTTACTTAGTAACGCTTAATTATTGTCAGCTTCTTAGATCTCACAGGTAAAAAGTTTGGACCCTAAACCTGTAGTTTTGAATACCTCTCCTGCCCCCTCATACTCACACAAAGACTAAGAAGTTTTCTTGATACTCATCAGGAGATAAATATTTTCTAGACTCTCTCTCTTGCCACAGCCCTGAAAGGTCCCTCATTATGGCCAGGATCTACCTCTTATCTTGCCATTTTGCAAGCATATAAAGTTAAAACGCATTGCCTGTAAGTTCTTGAGATAAGCAAATGCCCTCAGGGGAAGGTTTCATTTCAGCCTTCATTTTTCCCTCCATTAACTGCCTCCTCTTCCTGGTAGGTCCTGTGCGGTTTTTCTTTCTTTCTTGTTCAGCAATACTTCCTCATTTTGGAAGATGTTTACTTAAATATAATAAACATGCAGACAAATGCACAGGTTGTGAGTGTACAGCTTGATGAGTTGTTACAAACTAAACGTGTGCATGTAACTATCACTTAAATCAAGACAAAGAATATTAGCAAAGCCCCCAAAACCTTCTGACCTCTCTAAAGGCATCAGCCACTTGACTAGGATAGCCTCTGTTCTGACTTCTATTTTTATAAATTAGCTTTGCCTGTTTTTGAATTTTAGGTACATAGAATCAGACAGTATATATCCTTTGTCTGTGGATTTTTTTGCATGTCATATTTCTGATCCTTACCCATGTTTTCATATGTATAGTAGTTTTTTAAAAAAATTGATCAATATACTACAATTTATTCAGTCTATTTATTGCTGGACAGTTGGATTGTTTCAAATTTGGGGCTATCACAAATACTGTTACTGAGAGCATTCTTATGAAAGTCTCTTAGTGAGCATATATATTCATTTCCATTGGTATATAGCTTTGAGCAGGAATTGCGAGGGTATACATACATTCTTGGGCTCTTTTCCACAGTGGTTGTCCTAATTTACATTCCCACCAGCAAGGAAGGGAAGTTGCAATTGCTCCGGGTCCTCAGTAACATTTGGTATTGCCGGGTTTGCTTGCTTGCTTGTTTGTTTAAATATTACCCATTCTGATGAGTGAGAAGTAAACTCACTGCTTTCATTGACATCTCTCTGGAGGTTATTTTGAATACCTTCCCAAATGCTTACTAGCCAGCCATTTGGCTATGCTCTTTAATGGAGAAAAATTGGTCTAGTGAAGATAATTTGCTTATTTATTTGTTTATTTATTTCTTTATTTTTCAGGTTTCTTTTTATTCTGGACATGAGATCTTCATCAAATATATCCAGTATCTTCTCCCACTCTGTGACTTTTCACTGTCATAGTGTTGTTTTGATGAATACAATCACTTAATTTTAATGAAATCCAGTTTTTCATTGTTTTCCTTACTGGTGAAGGCTTTCCTTGGTCCTGTTTAAGAAATCCATCCCTCCTTAATTCATGAAGATATTCTTTTATGTTATCTGCTTAAATCTTTATGGATTTGCCTTTCAATATTTAGACATCACTGTTCATATGGAACTGATTTTTGTTTGTCATAAATCAAGAGACCATATATTTGACCGACTGTTTCTACCTTCTGTCTTTTGATCTGCTGGTCTGTTCTTGTGTCCACACTGTCTTATTTACTGTAATCCCACAGGCAGTCTGTCATCTGGCAATGTGAGTTCCCCAACCTTTTTTCTCTTCAAGAATTAACGATTCTTGACCCTTTGTATTTTCATATAAATGTTAGTACCAGATTTGCAATTTCTGTTGAAATACCTATTATGATTTTATTTGGATTTTATTGAACTTATAAATTAATTTAGGGATATTGAAAGTTTTATAGTATTGAGTCTGCTAGTTCATGAGTATTCATTAAAATCTTTTAAATTTCAGCAATATTCTATAGTATTATATAGAAGTCTTACACATCTTTTGTTAAATATCATCCCTACATAGTCAATTTATACTCTTGTGTTACCATTCTTTTAAAACTGCATTTTCTGTTTTTGCTAGCTTATGCAAATACAAATGATTTTCATATCCAGTGACTTATTAATGCTATCGATAGTTATCAATAAACATTTAGACTTTCTACATTCACAATCATGCATTCTAGTTCTTATATGTTTTACTTTTTTTTCTTTCATTATTTTACTGGATAGTGAATAGATGTGTTTTTTTCAAATACCTTCATTCTATTTCTGAACTCTCAGGTAAGCGTTCAATATTCCATCAGTGAGAATTATGCTTACTGTAGGTTTTTGTGGATATCCATTATCAGGCTAAGGAAATCCCTGTCCATTGTTGTTTGCTAAGAGTTTTTATAATGAATTTCTCTTACGTGTTATCAAAATTCCTGTTCAGTTGTTTTGTCTGTTGTACTTTATGACAGGCAGTCATCTATCTGGTCAGCATGTGGGTAGTTTTAAATGTCTATTTCTTTTAAAGACTTCAATCTAATCCTCCTGTTTTTAGTTCGCCCACTGTCCTCTCCCATGCATTTTTATACCCCCCACTTTGGGAGCACTTAATGCCTTTAATTCCTTATAGTTTCCAGGAATCCGAGCCACAGATCATCTCTCTCTCATGGCTTCCTCATTCCTGTTCTCTTTTACTCCAGCCCTGTTGACATTTAGTATTTAAGTTTCTGTAAGTTGCTAAGTTATTTACCATTATTCCCTCAGCTTTCCGGTCTCCAAAATTGTTCTTCATTCATTTGACAAACATTTTTAAGTTAGGATGGCCAGATTTAGCAAATAAAATCACAGGATACCCAGTTAAATTTGAATTCTAGTTAAACAACAGACAGGATGTATCTGTGCTAAAACATTATCTGCTGTTTATCTGAAATTCAAAGTTAACTGGTCATCCTGCATTTTACCTGGCAGTGTTATTATGGGTCCCTGTTGAGTTAAATATTGTAGATGTAGGTGATACAGTGGAGATGAAAAGTGTTCAAAAATTCCTGCTTTCAGGAGTTTACCTTCTACTGGTAAGACAGATATTATGCATAATAAGAAAATTATATAGTATGTTAGAGAATGATAAATGCTATGGAAAAGAAATGAAGCAGACTAATGGATATCAGATATATAAAGATTGGGATTGCACTTTGGGTGAGTGGGAAAAAGTATCAATGAGAAAGTGAAGTTACAGCACACATTTGAGGTGTGTAATTTTGGGGAGCAGTGCACCCCAGGCAGAAGGAGCAGCCCGTGAAACCCAAGGCAGGAGTATAGACAGTATGTTTGAGGCAGGAGGCCCTTGTGGCCCAAGAGGGTTAGCAAGGGCAGGAGTGGTAAGATAAAGTCAGGAGGTGGACAGGAATGGTAGTCCAGACCAGGTAAGGCATGTGGGCCATTGTGAGAACTGGGCTTCTCCTCTCAGTGAAGGAGGACAGTGGAGTGTTCAAACACGAGTGATGTTGTTCAGAGACATGACATTGTTAAAAGAAGCAATCTGGCTGCTATGCTGAGAATGCGCCATAGTGGGTCTGGGAACGCCAGGGAAGAGATTACTCCAGGAATCTAGGCAAGATATGATGGTGGCCTTGACTAAGGTGGTAGCAGTCAAAATGGTGAAAAATGGCAAAATTCGGAATGTATTTTGATGGTAGATCCAACAGGATTTCCCGATGGATGGGATATAAGTAGAAGCAAAACAGTGGGCCCATGGATAATGCTGTTTTGGGTTTGAGCAATTGGAAGGACTGTTCAGTTCTGCACCATCTCTCATCTATTTTAGTCTTCTCTTATTTTTATCCTCATGACTTTATGCTTGTTTATGTCCTTTAATGATAGTTTAGAGGGGCTTTGGGTTGAAGTAATGATAAACCTGTGTATTTAACTCAACATGTTATTCCAGAAATCCATATGGTTATTTTGATAAATTAATTTTATTTAATTTTGATTTGTGGGGAAGAAACACCTTTGGAATTTAACCGTAATGTGATACCTTATTTTTAAAAAGGTGATGGAAAATAAATGTCCATGACCAAAACAATGTGGCTCATATCCATGGAACACATGATTCAATTAGAATTTCCTTGTTGTATTTGGTTTCTGTGGAGAGAGATTATTTTTTACCCTTGTGCCCCTGCCAAAATGATATCCATGAATTAACTGCAATTAAACTAGTCCATTTTCATATTTTGAAAGTACTGATGGAAATCATCCAAGACCTTTTATGTGCCCAAAGAGATACCACATACCCTGCATAATTCCACAAGGAGTTAGGAAAGGTCCAACTGATCAGAGCAGATATTTAATGCTTCTCATTGAGAAATATGAGTAGGATCTTTCAAAAGAGCTGGAGAAATATAGAAATTGTTATAATCAGTACTTTGTTATTGGTTTTTTTTTGTTTTTTGTTTTTTTGATCAGTACTTTGTTAATTAGCTTTTTAAAGCTATTACTGTCCAGTTACAGCTTTTTTTTTCCTGTTTTGTAAAAGAAGGTCAAAACTTGACTGGGTTTGTTTATTTCTTTTAAGTGTGTCCCATATCTCCCTGTCCTTTCCATGGTCCAACATGACCAACTAAAAAAAAAAAAGAAAGAAAAACAAATTATCATATATTTTAAAACTATATACTGTAAAATGTTCTTTCTACAAAAACCTGAAAACTTTAAAAAGAGTAATTCGGGCAGCCTGAGGCATTCATTGAGGATCAATATGATAGCTTTCAGTTATGTCGAGAATCAGATATACCTTCTGAACACATTAAAAAATAAAATTCTACAGGTGAAAAGTACACTTAATCGCCTTTTAAATCTTTTCAAATTGTTAATACACATGGGAATAGTCAGAGAGCCAGAATATTCAAACTTTATCCCCATTGGGACTCCTATTTCATACTGTGTGTTAAATAATTTGTGTAATCTATCTCAGTGGCAGTATGCTAATTGGAATTCTGTTTATATTTCCTGTTGTCATGCTCCTCAAATTGGAGTAACCGAATCTCTGGAAAACCATGCCAGATTGCTGGTGGGTGATACCCCAGAATGAACAAAGTGAAATTTCCTGGAGCATCTGTCGTGGAATTTTTTGTGAAAACTTTCTCTATTTATATATTGCAGTGTAACACAGAGTGTTCGTAAAGGAGACATAAAAGAAATTTCTACTAACCACAGTTTCCTTTGGACTTTACCTCAACCTACCTTCCATCTCCTCTACTATTTAGACAAGTTGATGTAAATATTGGAGCAGCTCATTTTGGAAGTCTTCAGGAAGGTTCCTGTGATGCTAGCATGTTCTTCAGATATTCCTAGGGTTTGATACTGATATCATATTTCATGGCTCTTGTAAAAGTGCAAAATATTCTAGAATAGCTTTCAGGGTACAATGTAAATGTCTAATTATCCTACTAAGTTGGCCAATCTTCTTTTTTACCAGAACATGCCTAGTTTTGTCTCAAGTAAGTCGATTCTGTGACTTTGGATGACATTTTCAGTCTTGTATAGAAAATAATTATAACAGATATGAATTGAGAGCTTTCTTTGTATTAAGAGCCCTTCTGTATTCTCTCTTTTAACCATCACAGCACTCCTCTAAGTTAGGTATTAGTCTCATTCTTTTTTAAAAAATTTATCTATTTTTATTTAAATTCAATTAATATATAATGCATTGTTGGTTTCAGAGGTAGAGGTCATTGATTGATCAGTCTTATATAATACCCAGTGCTCATTACATCATGTGCCCTCCTTAATGTCCATCACCCACTTACCCCATCCCCCCACCGCTCTCCCCTCCAGCAACCCTCAGTTTGTCTCATTCATTTTTACAGGTGAGAACCTGGGCACAGAGTGGTCAGGTTGCATTCTCAAAGTCATACAGCCTAGGAAGAGAAGGATCAGGATTTGAACCCAAGTGGCCCTCTTTGGAGGCCCTACCTACTTTTAAACATTATTTTTTGTCTGTAAATAATCTTGATTTAACACACTCCTTTATTTAAAAAAGCAAATGATATCTTTATAATTACGGATAGAGGGTTGACTTCTGCAACGTGATGTGATCCTTAGTTAACTGGTAGGATCCAGACACACATACTCAGCTTGCACAAACAGCTTTAACTTAACGCACACTCAGAGCTGCATGGTCAGTCCCAAACCAAACTATGAAGTTGATGAAATTCATGTTCCATTTTCACAGGCCTCAGCTTCCACATTCTTGACTTTTCTTGGCACATTCTCTCCAACTGCTTTCTAGCCCTCCCGTCTTGTGTAAATAGAAAAGAATTTGATACCAGCCTTTATAGTGTGGTTGATAGATTCCACTTTACATGGGTGTGAATGAATTTCAGTAATGTGTGTTATCTCAAATAAGCATCTTCATTCAAACCTTTGGTTTTATGTCTAATACAAAGATTTGAGTCCATTAAAATACCAGCCTTAGTAACCATGTGGTAAGATAACTTGAGAGTGGTAGGCCTTTGATCTAACTCTATACCTTCATAAGTTACTCTATTTAATGAGACTGATAGAGGGTAAAGGTGGCCTAAAGGAACAACGCCGCGCAGTTTTCTTTTCTTATTTAGACCTACCCTCCTTTGGTGAAACTAAGGCTAACAGTGACCCATCAGTTGAAGCACCAGATATTTTCCAAGAGTTTCTGGGGGCAGAAGAACACATATCTCACTGTTATTCTTTTCTGCCAAGACTGGAACAGGTGTCAAGGGCACATCCATTCCTTCTAGATAGTCTGCCTACCATCACTGCCTGTACAGAGGCTTCAAGATCAAAGAGTTCAAGCCTCCTGTTCATTCTGGTGTGGTGACATTTGGTACCCAGCATCGAGGTTTCATAGAAACCCTGCTCTTGTGACATCCTGAAATGCCTATGTTTTTATTACTTTGATCTCTGATAAGAAGCTGCTGAAAAGAAAACCATAGTCCTTATTAAAAGAGGTGCTGCAGTGGAATTTTCTTCTTTCACATGGTTTTTCTCTGTTCATATGTTTATCTTTCCCACTGGACTGATTGAATTCATGGACTGTTTCTTTTCTCTTTGCACCCTCAGTGCCTTGTAGAGCACTTGACACAGAGTAATGTAAATGTGGTATAAAGGAATTAATGAACGAAGAGTGAATAAATACATTTTTGTTGAATCTATATACAACTTAAGCCTCTGTAGGGGTATGTATAGAATAATTCTCCAACAGAAATTATTTATACTGCAAGGTATCCAGTGGTATTAGGCAGCATAATTTATGCTACTAGAATAAGATATTAGCTTAGGCAAAATTCATCCCATTTATTAACAATAATTTAGGTCTTAGGGGCACCTGGGTAACGCAGTCGTTAGGCGTCTGCCTTCAGCTCAGGGCGTGATCCCGGCGTTATGGGATCGAGCCCCACATCAGGCTCCACCGCTGAGAGCCTGCTTCTTCCTCTCCCACTCCCCCTGCTTGTGTTCCCTCTCTCGCTGGTTGTCTCTCTGTCAAATAAATAAATAAAATCTTTAAAAAATAATAATTTAGGATTTAGTTTATAAGTAAGTACTAATTTTAGAATATTTAGAAAAGTTTCATTAAAAACAGGCAGAAAATCTGAATAGACATTTTTCCAAAGAAGAAGGTAGAGATAGTAAACACATACATAAAAAGGTGCCCAGCATCACTAATCATCAGGGAAATGCAAATCAAAACCACAATGAAATATCACTTACACCAATTAGAATGAATTATCATCAAGAAGACAAAATATAAGTGGTGAGGATGTGAGAAAAGGGAACCCTTGTATACTCTTGATGGCATGATAAATTGGTACAACCACTATGGGAAACAGTATGGAGGGTCCTCAAGAAATTAAAAATCCAGTAATCCCATCTCTGGGTATATATCCAAAGGAAGTGAAAACAGGATATTGAAGAGATGTGTGCACTTCCATGTTCATTGCAACATTATTCACATAGCCAAGATATGGAAACAACCTAAGTGTCACTAGATGGATGAATGGATAAGGAAGATGTGGCATTTATATGCAATGTAATATTCAGCCATGAGAAAGAAGGAAATCCTGCCATTTGTGAGAGCATGGATGGAACTTGAAGGCATTATGCTAAGTGAAATGAGCCAGACAGGGAAAGACAAATACTGTATGTTATCACATATATTGTGTGTGTGTGTGTGTGTGTGTGTGTATATATATATATATATATATATATATATATAGCCAAACTCATAGAAACAGGCAGTAGAAAAGTGGTTGTCAGGGATTGGGGGTGGGGGAAATATGGAATGGTTGGTAAAAGGGTGCAAGCAGTCTTTCAGCTACAAGATAAATAAGATTTGAGGATCTGATGTGTAACATGGTGGTTATAGTTGATAATACTATACTATATAATTGAAAGTTGCTAAGAGGGTGAAACTTAAATGTTCTCATCAAAAGAAAAGAAGAGAAAAGAAAAGGGAAAAAAAGGATGGGAAGGGAGGGAAGGGAAGAAAAGAGAAGAAAAAAGAAAAGAAAGGAAAAAAGAAAGGGAGGAAGGAAGGGAGGGGGGAGGGAGGAAAAAATGCGAGGTGATGGATGTGTTAGTTAACTAAATGGGGATGCCCTTTCACAATGTCTGTACATCCAATCAGCATGATGTACAGTTTAAATATCTTACCATTTTGTCAATTATATTTCAATAAAGCTGAAACTTGAAACAAATGTACTTGGCAGTGTTGTTTGTTTTCAGAGAAGGTGTGGGTTTTTGTTGTTTTTTTTTTTTTTAATGTTTCACTGACTCCTTTAATGATACTTTTCATATCCATTTCTTATTTGATCTTTAAAAATTAAAATCACTTGTCAAAATCATTCTTATAACCTGTCATATCTTAATGCTATGTTAATCAAATGATACTCAAACTTGTCTGAAAGGAAAGTTTGCCTTCCTGTTTGGAAACTTACACAACATTCTGCCCACCAGATGTCAATGCTTCTTTGGAAACACTTTTTGTATGGTTTCTCTTCTCATCGTGCAAAGAGCACAGTCTGTAGTTTAAAGATCTTGACAATTTTAACATCTGGGGGTGACTTAAATCCAGGAAACTCTATGGCCATAATGATAAGGATAAACAAAGGGTATACCAAAGGTAGTCTTACAGGAGAGACTATTTCCCCCCACTTTCCACTTAGAGCTAAGAAGTGAAATGAATAGGGAATTGAAGGATAACCTATAAGTCTGAAACAGCACTTTTCCAGGTGCAGGAGAGGATGTGAAATTGCTGACATTGGTTTTAAAAAGTTCAAACTGTAAAGAAAAGGGAAATAGTACCTGGAATGGTGGTTTTTCACTGAAGCTAAGATCAAAGCTCATCGTTTCTAAGTATAAAGTAAATGGAGGCTTTGGGAATTGCTCTAATTTTAATATAAGACAATTTTCTAATTTTTGTTCACTTTCTACTGACTCATGCCTCTGTTTGCAGTTACATCGATTTGAAATGTCTGTATTTGTGAAAAAAATAGTTTAACCACTTGTCTTTTAACTTGGTAGTATGATAATTAGCAGTGAGGTCCATTTGTTTAACATCTGGACTACTGTAATACTAATTAGAAATGACAAGTATATTTTTTAGATCTTCATGTACCTTTATACACTGAACCTTCTTTTTAAAAAAAGATTTTTTATTTATTCATCTGAGAGAGAGAGAACAGGAGCAGGGGGAAGGAGGAGGGGAAAGGCAAGGAGCAGGGAAAGAGGGAGAAGCAGACTTCCTGCTGTGCCAGGAGCCCAGTGTTGGCTTGAGGGCTGATGCGGGGCTCCATCCCAGAACCCCAGGATCATGACCTGAGCCAAAGGCAGATGCTTAATGTACTGAGCCACCCATGTCCCCTACACTGATACCTTCTAATATGTCTTATTGTACTTGTCACACTGCAGGTGTGACATATTGGTAGCCATGATGGAGGGATTTCATTTCTAGATTTAAAACATAGAAGAGTAAATGTCCAGATCTTAAATGAACTCTGCCTGTTTTGACAATGGGAAATGAAGTAAAGATTTCGCTCTGTTTTCCTTAGTATGTGGAAACTGTAAAGGTAGACTGAGCCTCAAGTATGGTTCTGGCCCGCTTCAAAACCCTGCCTTCACCTTTTATTTTTTTTACCTCTTCTGCTCTTTGAACTGCCTTGGCCTTCTTTAAAAACAAGTGGGTCAAGATCTTTTTTATAAGTTCCACTCCTTAGACTTAGACTTTATAAGTATGTGAGTTATCATCACGAATTTCCTGACTAATTTTGCTCTGTGCAATTAATCAAGTTTCCATTTTATCTGGGGATTTTGATGGCAGATGACACAGCTTTGATGAGTGATTAGTTGGCCAGGAGAAAGGTGGTCTCTTTGGACTAGATTGATAGGGTCATGGGAAATACCACAATGCCAAGAAGCTGAAATGAGCCAATTCCCCCAATAAAAATTCTTTGAAGACTATATTTACATTAGAAAAAAATATAGTCAGACGTGTGTATATGCTTCTTACAGGGGCAGTTTACATAAGCATTTTAATAACCCCTTTGGATATCTGCTAAACTTTGGTAAGAATAAGAATTGAAATGGATATTCTCATTTTGAAAGGGGTGAAGGAAGGCATTTTTTTGAAGTAAAGGCAGTTTAGAAAATTCAATATAAAAACAGCTTTATTTAGACACTCTGTGAACTTTGTGTAAAAATTTAAATGCCCGAAATAAAACATTTGTGTGTGCAAGTCATTAGGGTTTGATTGACACAGAGTTTGAGCTAACAACAACAAAAGTAACAAACTGTTTTGGAGTGTCTCATGACTCGAACATACAACTACTACACTTACGTTTCCCTGATTTGGGATAGGTTTATATTTCTTAGAACAGGAGTCAAAAAACAAACAAACAAAAAACCAACTCTAGGACAATTGTTCCGATCACTTTCCTATTTCTGATTTCAGGAAAAACTTTATTGGTTATTCATGGGTAAAAAGTAAACCAAGGCACGTTAAAAATTTCAAGTTTATTTAAGCATGCATTAATTCAAGTTGGGCAGTGCCAAACCAAAGATGATTAGAAGAGTTCCACCCATAGGAGGGAGGCACAGGGTTTTTATAGAGAAGACACCAAACCAAAGCAAAGAGATGATTTGATTGGTTATTGCTTAAGTGGTTGCCTTATTTGGGAAAGCCTCCTTCACTGTTTGTGATTGGTTGTCCTTAAGTTTCATTGTTTTGGATTCAAGTGCATTGACTCTGGCTCAGATTTTGGTTCACTGCTGCATTACAGACACCTCAGTATTCTGGCCTCCTTGTTTAAATACTTGAACAACATTATAGACATAAGCTACTATTTCTGATTTGCACTATAAATATGAACTAGGCTAGAATTCAAAATTCTGCACCACACTATTCAAAAGTAAATATCATCTAGCATCACTACTGTATATCCAGTTATTTCTATAAATCATTAGCTCTAAACAGGTTTATTTATTCTGAGACTCTTCAATCTAGGGTCATTAAAGCTGTGTATTCAGAAAAGCATATAGCATCTAACCTCCCAACTGTGGACTTAGGGATTCAGGTCAAGAAAAGAATTGTATCCACACAAAACTGGAGATCACGGTATTGTGCCGTTGAGTTTGAGGTGTGGTGATCTTGGTAAAGGCAAGTTATCTAGGTTTAAAAAACACGGGAATCCTTTAGAACTGTATTTTGTTACCACAGTAAAGAGATGTAAATTTTCATCATGCACTTTCTCCTTAATATGTAACAGGAATGAGAAATATTTCTAGGTTCAGAAACTGAAACCTCAAAATCCCCTTTACAAATATAATAGTTTAGTTTACTGATAATTAAACCAGAAATTTTGCAGTTGTACCTGTCTTCATGTACTTGTTTCTTATATTCAAAACGGATTAGTTTCTATTCAAAGAAAAAAAATACCTGTTTATGTAATAGTATGGATTATCTCTCACACTCACTTCTTTGCATGGTATAAAAAAGAACAAGTCCAGGCGCGCCTGGGTGGCACAGCGGTTAAGCGTCTGCCTTCGGCCTGGGGCGTGATCCCGGCGTTCTGGGATTGAGCCCCACATCAGGCTCCTCCGCTGCGAGCCTGCTTCTTCCTCTCCCACTCCCCCTGCTTGTGTTCCCTCTCTCGCTGGCTGTCTCTATCTCTGTTGAATAAATAAATAAAATCTTTAAAAAAAAAAAAAAAGAACAAGTCCAGACGTCTATGGCCATACCACCCTGGAAGTGCCGGATCTCATCAAAAAAGAACAAGTCCATTTTCTTTGTTCCTGAGGGTTTGTTTGTTTTTTTTTTTTGGTAATTGATTCTATTGGACTCAACGTGCTGTTGTCTGTATGTATTTCTAATTGCTGCTTGCTGTTGGCTTTCTAGATGTCCTTCTGAACAGACCTTTACATGAACTATATTTGTTCCTGGAGAATGCAACATGACCACATAGATTTGGTCAAAATATGAGCATTCCTTTAAAGGCCAGCTGAAAGAGAAAGGATTTGCTCAGCACATTTTTACCACTGATGCAACTCCCTCCCCCTCTCTTTCTTTCTTTCTTCCTTTTTTTCTCTCATACAAAACGTCACATCATTCTTAAGGATGAGAAACTCACAGGCTAAAAATGTAAGGCTTTCTCCGTGTCTGGAGAAAAATTTTGTCATTTAAAATAAAATAGCTCTGACCAGGCAGGACAGTCTTCCTGAGTATTTCATTCCTAGGACTGTTTGCATTCTTTCCCAGTGAGCTGGAGTGATAGGCACCAGACCCTATTTATAACAGGCAAGATGAGCTATTAAACTATTCGGTGCTGGTTTAAGAATAAAAGCTTCAAGTGATTGGTTGGAATTTGTGTGCCTCTTGTCAGCAAGCATCCTTTGCCCTTTTGGGGGAGATGTGGCTGTCTGTTAGGTTTGTGAAAATCCAGCTCAGGAATATCATGTGATATGAAAAGGGAAGCAGTTGGATTGAAACCATACATGGTGAAGTCAAAAAGATGCTCTTTCTTGAGCTGTTGCTGAAATATGCTGGGGTTATTTCAGTGCTCACAGAATAAATAGAACTGAGGGCACCCTGAAGCATAATGTAAAAGTATGTGAGAAGACTCTGAACTTTCCCAGCTGTATCTCTCAGCCAGTTATCATTCAGCTTTCACTCTGACTCTAGAAGACATTATTCCAGGGCAGTAGAGTCTGAGCCCTTTGTGAGACTGCCCTGCTTGTTCAAAGACATGAGAGAAGTTTCTACCTATCCCTGGATTCCTCATGATTGCTGAGAATTAAAACACTGAAGCAAAAACAAAGAAACAAAACAACAACAAACCCTCTCCCCCTCCAACAAGCACAAGAAGGCGTTGTAAATGATATGATAACTCGTGATAAACTACCCAGAGTCATAGAATGTTTGACCCATACAGGACACCTAAAGGCCCTGGTCCAAGCCCTTCTTTAGATGAAGAAAGCAAGACACACTAACTCAAATAATCTAATAACTTAGCCAGTTATACCAGAACTGGAATCCCTTCTCGCGGCTTCCTGTCTCCCTGTCCAAGGGTGCCCTTCAATGGGAAATGCACATCAATAGCAAAAATTACAAATGGAAAGCACGTCTACAAGGTGTTAGAGGAATGTAGTCCATTGGCAGTCTCCGGACCTATCCAGTCTGTGGCCCCGAGCTGTGTAGCAGCCGTAAAGAAGCTAGAGCATCTTGGTCGTACAAGTACTTGGGTTTGTCTGGTTTGGTTGTCCCCAGGGGGAGTAAAGTCGCTGGATATTTTTAGGAAAGTTTAGCCATTCAGATTAAAAGGAAGGTGGTGCTGTTGTTGTGAAAAATAGACCGAGATACAGGGCCAGGTAAGTGAACGATGACTGATCAGGGGAGACATTCTTCTCTGCATTTTTTACTTTATTTATTTGTGAAGCATTGAGATAATCTCCCTGAATTATTTAGGATTTAGTACAGTGGGAATTGGTCTGTTTAATGTAACCCCTTCTTTTTTTTATTATTATTATGTTCAGTTAGCCAACATATAGTACATCATTAGTTTTTGATGTAGTGTCCAATGATGCATTAGTCATTGGATGCAACCAGTGCTCGTCACAGCACGTGCCCTCCTCAATACCCAACACCCAGTTACCTAATCCCCTCACCCCCCTCCCTTCTGTAACCCTCAGTTTGATTCCTGGAGTCCAGAGTCTCTCATGGTTTGTCTCCCTCTCTGATTTCTTCCCATTCAGTTTTCCCTCCCTTCCCCTTCATTTAAACCTGCCTTCATAGCTGAACTTAATCTCCTAGCTGAAATTGTATGTGAGAAATATATGTCTTCTCTACGAGTGCTTGTTTAAATAGGTATTTTGAGCTCTCCTGCAGACAAGAAGTCATGCCTGTGAGGCTCTCAGCCTCCCAGAAGCCCATCAGTAGAGGATGGTGCTTGTTATCAGTAGCCGCTCTTCTTCATGCCAGGACACGACGACACGGAGGAACTTTTCTTCTAATTCAGCACTGCTAAGGCATCAGACCTGCCCTGGGAAACAATTGTTGAATCTAGATCAGTTTGTGTTATGAATTTGAGACTTAAGTCTGAGAGTCTTTCCCAAGTGTCTCTTTCCCTACCTTAGTGTAGGGAAACATCTTCAGAATGACGGAGAAGGAAAATCCAGATCAACCTCTAGGTTATTCTGAGTTTTATCTTAGCAGATTTTAGAGTGGATCAAAGGAAATAGTAGACATACAAATTAAAGCTTATTGTTGTGACTTTAAACACAGTTTAGTTTACTTCATAGTGTCTATTTTACTTGATAGTGTTAAAATATAGAAAGCGATATTTATCAGGAAATTAGAATAATGGCACATGTATTATATTAGCTACAGACCTGAGTATGTGTGTTGATTATCTCACATGATCTTCTCAACCCTGTAAGAGTAACTAATATGATTATTTCCATTCTTAAATGTGAAAATGGAAGCTTAAAAGATCATGCAACTAATCAATGGCAGAGCCACCGATCTGTATGATTCCAGTATACATGTTTCTGACCACTAGGTTCTGTTATCTGAAATATAAGTTATACTTTTCATTATATCGTAAAAACACATAGTAAATAACTTTGTAACTCTACTGGTTGTGTGCTAAGGCCATCAGGTATTTATTGGTTTTGTTGGTTAGGTCTTTTTGTTTTGTTTTGTTTTGTTTTGTTTTGTTTGTTTCGATGAAAAATCTTGGAAGATTTAAACTCTCCTATGTTCTTTATGAAGAGAGATCAGAAAAAGTAGGCTGTCAGCAACTGGCAAGCATCAGTGATTCATGTGAAAAACTATTGTCTTTGGTGATACAATGAGTGCTGTGCTAAGAGCCTAGGGACAGGAATCTGCCATATCCTGGCTGTGAGATTTACATAAACAATGTCACAGGGATACATTATCTACAGTTCCTTTTTAAAAGCTCTGGGGTGCCATGATTCCCTTATAAAATTTTCCATTTGAAGATCTGGCATTGTTTATTTAAAAGGTATATGTAGTTTTAAATCACAGGAAAAAATAATGCTATCACTGTATCATTAAATTCATACTTTCAGAGTACCAGATTCCCTCGAAACATGATTTCTCAGAAAAGTAAGGCCAACACATTGATTGTAAAATGCCTCAAGTAAAAATGTAGTAATGTGTAATATGAGTCACTCCATATGAGTCACTCCGCTGTCGTCTGGTGTAAGAAGAGACTTACCTCATGGAGGAAGGATATAGGATGTGTTTTTCTGGTGCAGAGCGTTTGAGCCTCTATCTCCACGCCCCCTCCTCCTGTCAGCTTTAGCTCAGGGCTGAGGCCCTGGACATTGTTCAGTACATACTTACCCTGAGGGTGTTATGCCTCAAGAGAGTTGAGTCATTTTGAACTTCAACCCAATTTTTCTGACTTCACATTCTGCAACTTCTTTTCACTTTTCTGTCATTCTCCTTGTCATCTTATAGGTCTAGTAACTGAGCAGAAAGGGCATAAGTTACTTTATTCTGGTCACCCAGCCACTGGCAGAACTGAAACCAGAATCTAGATGCACACATTGCTGCTGTATTTCACGTGATAAAAAGACACCCTCGACTTTGAAATAGTTTAATTTAACACAATACTGACTTTGTAGACATGGCATTTGAAACTTACCCTGCCTTTCTGGGTTCAGGTACTAGGTGGGACAATTGCAGATGTTTTTGTTTGTAGATGTTGGGGTTCCCTGGTCTTTTTTTTCTTCCCCTTTTCATAAAGCAGTTTGAGATTATAAATAGATCATCACTGCTAGAAAATAAGAGAGTCAGTAGGGTCAATTTATAAATAAAGAATACCGTACTTTATTACTCTGTGTACACACGGAAACACAAAGTAAAGAAACACACAGAAACACATGTACAAATTTTCTCTAAACAAGATCTTTCCTACATCTTTAGACCTCCTCCTGCTAAGAATGCTTTGGGATATCTCCAGCTGACATAAAAAAAAAAAAAACAATTGAGTTGGGAAATTCCTGATTCTTTTAGTAAAATGAGAATTTTGTGACTGAGCTAAGTAGGTGGTTTTTGCTGTCAGTCATCACATTGATCCTTAGGACATGTTCCCATTCACCCAGCAGTAATATCTTAATGAAGAAGGCTTGTTCCTATGAAGAAAACTCAGAGGATGTTTGCAAATTATGGTAATATTAGCTGTATGTTGTACTGGGTATCACTCGCCAAGAATTCGGCACACATTTCATTTTTGGGACGGGAAATTTCTATTTAGTCTGTGGCTTCGTGTGTAAATGTGAGCCAGTTTCTTATTCAGAAGTTGATGATGGTATATTTTTCTGTCTTGATTATTTTCTTGGGATTTCTGGCCATCCTGTTCAGGCGCCCGCTGCTGGCAGTGAGTCTCATCAACGTCCAAAGGATGCAGGGATTGCGATGCTCCATAAATGCCTGTCTGGGGAGGTTAGAGTAACTTTCCTCTTTTACAAATACCCACAGAGCACAAGACTGCAAAAACATCTGCCTAGCCCTTGTCGACATCTCTGTAGGATCTCTTTTTTTCTCTAGGAGATTCCTGCCACATTTCTCTCAAGCCTTTTTAAAAATATGAATTTCTCTTCACACCTCGTCCGATTTTGCCCATTGTAGATGAAATTATACAAGGAGGAATTAATTTCAATAGAAAATAGTGAAACTGGAAAAAAAGCAAACATGCACACCTTTATCACGGGTAGGATCACCCTTTTTCTCTCTTATCTCCTGTATCATATGAAGAAAACTTCCATAATATGCAAATGTGAAGATTTGTTGCTATGGTCTGAATTGTGTGGGCCCCCCACCCCACAATCCATATGTCGGAACCCTAACCTCCGATGTGATGATTCTTGGAGGTGGGGCCTTCGGAAGATAATTAGGTTTAGACGAGGTTATGAGAATGGGGCTTTCATAATGAGATTAGTGCCCTTTTAAGAAGCGACACCAGAGAGCTTGTGCTCTCTCCCTGCTGCATGAAGACACAGGGAGAAGGGATCCATCTCTAAGCTATAAAGAGAGCTCTCATTGGAGAGCAAACTCTGTTAGACCTTGATCTTGGACTTACCAGCCTCCAGAACTATGAGAGAATTTATTTCTCTTGCTTAAGCACCCAGTCTGTGGTATTTTTTCAGCACAGCATGGACTGACACAGACACTCATCATATAACAAATATCAATGTAAATATGATTGGTTAATTTGATTTGCAAAGTGGCCAAGTTTCTTTATCCATTTAAAAATTCACTTGTAGTACAAAATACCAAGAGGTTCTCTCTGTAGGAAAAGTTGGCATAGTTTGTCCCAGAAAACTCTCAGGCTCTCTCACAGCCTTAGAGACTCCTTTTCAAGTCATAATTTATAGATTTTCTCAGATTTTTTTATGTAGACTGCCGTACCATTTACAAATAAAGCTTGTTTTTATCTTTACGGTGTAAGCCATTTTATTTAATTTTCTTGTGTTATTAAATTGTCTGGCATACCTAATGTTTTATGGAATAAAAGAGATAATGGAAGGTCTCCTTGTATGATATTTGCTGGAGAGTTTTGATAATCCTTTACCTGGTTAAGCATGTTTCTCCTCTATTCCTATTTGCTAAATTTTGTTTTTCTACATGAATGAGTATTGAATTAATTTTCATCACTTATTGGGAATACCATTAAGTTAATTATTCTTTAAGGGGTGCATTACATTGCATTACATTCTGAGATAAATCATCACTTTAATTTAAGGTTAAATTTCTCTGTGGATCTTTCTTTCTTTCTATAAAAAATATAAGGGGAATGTTTCTTTCTTATGTGAGTCCAAGTAGGTGGACTGGTTAGAGGCTACCTCTTTTTTTTTTTTTTTAAAGATTGATTTATTTGAGAGAGAGAGAGAGAGATAGCTTGAGCACAAGTGGGAGGGGCAGAGGGAGAAGCAGAGAGAATCTTCCTTCCAAGCTTAGTGCAGCCAGAGACAGGGCTCAATCTCACGACCCTGAGATCATGACCTGAGCCATGGACACCAAGAGTCAGGGGCTTAACCAACTGAGCTACTCAGGTGCCCCCAGAGGTAGCCTCTTTAACTCCAGTTTTTTCATATGCATTCCAGCCAGTTGGAGGGACCATGGAGAGGAGGAAGAGAGGCCTACATTTTATAAGGATGCACGTTTCTTTTATGATACTCTGGTGGCCGTAATTTACTCATATGGCCACTCTTCATTATCAAAGAAGCCCCATTTCACCATTTTCTATTTAATATTCCCTGTATCCTATTTAATTTTGGTATTTTCTGTTATATATTGCCTAGCATTATGGGTCAAATTTTTAACTAAGTTTTGCTTAGTCTTTCTAATTTATTAATAAAATTATTGATGCCTATAAATAAATGTTCCTTGAAAATCACTTAGGTACATCTCACAAGTTTGATATATTATACACCAAATGTTGCTCAATTCTACACATTTTATAATATTCATGTGTGATTTCCACTTCAAACCATTAACTAGAGAGTATGTTGTATAATTTCTGTATGGTTTAAGAGTACATTTTTAATGTTGATTTCTTATATGATTGTCCAGAGAACATGAAATATACGCTATAGATCTTCGATGTTTATTGAGATTGCATATGTGGTCAAATCTTTTAGCTGTCCCTTTTATGCTTGAAATAAATGTGTACTCTCTATTTATTGGATCCAGGAGTTCTGTTGATCAAGATTATTAATTATGTCACTGAACTCTTCCATACAGTTGTTAATTTTTATCTGCTTTTTCTTTCTGCTTTACTTTTGCACATTTCTGATAGAGGCATGTTACAATTTTTTATTCATTGTGGCTTTGTCCATTTTTCCTGGAGTTGTTTTTTTTTCTAATACTTGTCTTTATTCACAATTATTGATTATTGCATCTATGTGAATTTTTCTACTAATTTTTCCTTCAAATTCTAATGTATCTCATTAAATATCGCTAAATTACCTTTGCATCTTCATTTGCCTGTAACGTATTTTTATCTCTTTATTGTCAAGTTCTATCTTCTTTGCTTTAGGTATGTTTCTTAAAATAGACTTAGCTGGATTTCTATAAAATCAATTTAATAATTTCTTCTTTTAATGTATTAGTTTGACCTATTTGCATTTTTTATGTTTACTCGTTATAACATCTTACTTTGATTTTATTTTCCATACATTCTTTTTTCCTCTTTTCTGCATTTTCTTTCATTAAAAACTTTTAGAAAATTTGCCTTTATTTCCTTTGCTGATTTGGAAGCTATAGATTATATTTCTTTTCATGTAGACACCTATTAAGTTTATGCTAGTTATTTAAGTATGCATTTTTTAACAAAGTTCAAAGTTATTCAGTACCTGTACTTACTCCATGCATAATATGGATCTCAGTATGTTTTAACTATTCATACAACACACAATCCCATATCATTCTTATTAACTGTTATATTGAATTTTATCTAACATTTGAAAGTACCAAATACTCTTAAACATTTTTCTGGTCTAAAATTTTAAAAATTTGCCCTTATTCCTGAATGTTGAATTAAGTATAGAATTGTAATTGCAAGTTATTTAACCTCAGTACTTAGAAGATACTACTCCACCGTGTTATGCAATCTGGTGTTCCTGATAAGATTTGTTTTGTCTTTCTGAATGTTGTTCATTCATAGTTCATCTCTTCTTTCCTTTCCCCCTTTTTAAGTGATTTTTATATTTATCTTTGATGTAGTTGCCTTGATGTACATAGTTTCCTTATAATGGGTCTAGATGTGAATTTATCCCTATTGTTTACTTGATGTAAACTTTCAATCTGAGAACCCATGTCTTTTTATCTAGTAAATATTACATCAAAAACCCTTTAATCAGTAATCCTGGTTCTCATATTGACAACCCACAAATTAGTGTGTGGTTCTCTCCAGGTATGCAACTGTGCTAAATCTAGAATACAAGTCATTATTCCTTAGGGTTCTGTCTCAGTGTGAATATCAAATGTGCTCTCCTGTTAACACCATTTGTGGTAGGCTGTTGTAATAATGGCCCCAATGAATGATGCCTCTCAGTAGCCATGGCCTACATAGTCCTCCCACATTGACTCTGGGCTTAATCATGTGCCTTGCTTTATCTAATTGGACATCCACAAATGTGACATGAGTAGAAGCTTAATACATGCTTGTGCATTAGGGCTGGCCCTATTGGAACCCTGAGATCACCATGTTATGAGGATTCATGGTCTAGCTTCTAGTCATGCCCCAGCCATCCCTTCAGTTGAAAGCAGCCACAGGTGAAAGCAGGAAAACCACGAGGCCAACACTCAGGATTATGAAAAATAGTAAATCCTTGTTGTTTTAAGCTACTGAGGTTTGGAGTGTTATCTTATCCAGCAAGAGTTAACTAATACAATGTCTGATTTTTAACCCTTCCCCCTTCAAGAATATTTTCCAAATGACATACAGATTTTTATACCTAGTTGTGATGATGGCATACAAAGCATAAACTTTTCAGTTCTTTGTTCCTTATGTTTACTTATCTCCAGAATGAAGTCATAACACCCTGGGGTGCAACTAAACACATTTACAGAACTTATGTAGGACATCCAGGTTCCCAATGGGGCTAAAGAATCAGAACAAACTAAAGATATAAATAGAGTAGGGTTTTTTTAGAGCTGAGAAAGAAATTAAGAGAGTTGTGGGTGGAGCAGTGTCCATTTGAAAATGCCAGAGCTCTGGAAAAACAGTAAGGGGATGTTGGTAACTGCAGTAGAAGCTCTGAATCATGAGCACGGTCATGATTTTCCTTCCCAATAGAATGGAGTACAGTTTTACATGGGAAAGACACAGGGTTGCCTCTGTATTTATACAAAGAACTTTCAAGTCATACTTCCTTGGAAGCCATGTGACTAACTCAAAGATCAAACTTCAAGTTAGTCATTTGCTGGCCTTAAATAAGGCAGGGTAGATTTCACAGACCACACCTGAGCAGTTTTCCAGAATGCCTTAGGGGCATAGAAAGCGCCTATAAAGCAGATGACCCCCTAATTTTTTGTATTAACGGTGTGTCTACCTCTCTTTGGCGCACGGTTGTTCCAGTCTGAGAATAAAGAATGTATTAAGGAACTGAGTAAACTTTAAAAAAGAAAATATGTATATATCACATATGTGTACACATACCATACATAAACATGTATGTGCATATGTATGTATAAACTTAATCAGGACTGATGCAAAGAGAAGCCATCTTTTACTGAGCAACCTGATAATTTCCTAAGAACCTGTTTGAGGGATAAATTATGCCATCATCCCAACTAGGTATAAGTTAATATTTATGGCCACTCAGCCAAAAGGCACTTTATTTTTAAGAAATATCTGTATATGACCAACTTAAACTAAGAAAAAAAAATCTTCCTAACAAATTCATTGAAAACGATCAAAGCAAAATAAAAGATTTGAGGAACTAGACACCCATTTCACATCCTTATAATCAGAGGCCAAATGTTCCTAACCTCTCATTCTCAGAGGGTAAATTTGGCCATAATTCTCTTTATCCTCAACAAAGTTAATTGGAATATGAAAAGCTTGCCAGGACATAGGATGGGGGAAACCATTGTTTGCCCTGAAATGAGTATTGGCTTTCATTATGGTGGACTTTCAAGAAGTCAAGCTTTCATATGGTTTAAATATTATAGCTATGCTAGATGGAATGTTTTTTCTACCCCAACCAATTACTTTCTCGCTTGCCACAACTTTCTTTTCTAGGCTGCATGATTTGTGATACAGAAAACTCTCACATTAGGACCTACACATTTTTTTATAAAAATAATGTACTGGATACCCTCTAAACTCATGAAAAAAAACCAGGTTTTATATGACCCTAACCTTGACTATTTCATTATGTTGGTAGGAGATTTTCTTCGTAAAACTACTAGCTAAATAACAGTACAAAATACAGAAAGTGAACATCAATATATCTGCTCTCTCTTGGTGCTTTCTTCCCTTATAACAGTGCTTCATAGTTAACTGATTTTTCTAATTTATTTATTAGTATGGAATTAGAATAACAAAAATATAACAATTTGAAAGAGGAAAGACACCATTTATAATGGAGGTGAGAAAATAAGAAAAGCAAACCTCAAGTTATGCCTGATCTTTACAAATGAGAGTCTGAATTATTTTCCTCTGTGCCTTCTTAGGTAAAACTTAGAAAAATCAAGCATGAAGATAGAGGCCAACATCTAGGATTCAGCTAAAGTAAAAATATTCAAATATTAAATAAATATGAACTTACCCAGGGAAGCTTTCTCTGCTCTTCAAACAGAATCAGTTGGTGGAATTAATATACAAAGCCATAGCTGCCCATACTTCTCTTTTTGCTGCACTTCTGATAATGGAAATTTAAAAAGAATTGGTTGGTTAACATTTTCCTTCTTCATAAAGTTAAAACTCCATGAAGGTAAAGAGCAAATCTTATTTAATGCTGCTAAATAACAGAAATTTAGTCAAGTAAATTTTAAGTTCAAACCAGTTTTATTGATTCATAAATCACCATCCCATCTAGCAAGTAAAGGGGAGCTCCAAAGGGCTCCAAAAAGGAGGGATCCCATGTGACAAATGACCTCATTGGTGATGCCCAGGAAATTCCTGACTGCCTGGTTAAGACTACATTTCTGGAGGAGGCTAAAGTGCAATTATATTAGGTAGTAAGCCCTGGTTTGGTGATGTGAGTGAGTATAAGTGACTCCATTTTGGGTGTGTGATTTCCTTTTTAACAGCCCCGCCCCACTGCTTTGATCAGACTCTCACCTTAATTGAGATGTGATAAAATTTGAAACATTGGTGCCCCGCTCCACTGCCTCTCTGTAGTTCTTGCAGTTTTTCTTATTCCATTTGTGTGGTGTCCAAAGTCATATTTTTGCTTAACCTTTATGACATTTACAGGTCATAGCTTCAGGTTTACCTTTTTTAATTTGGTCATTCTCTTTGTTCCTTTTCCGATGTACCATGCTTAGGGAGATCATTTACCTGGTTGGTGGCTGCAAGCATGTACTTATAGCCTTTGAGAGAATACAGCACACCAGGGAGATTCTTATGATCACTATAAACAGAACAATTTTCAATGTTTGTAATGCACTTTGTATTGATGTCCCCAAGATCCAAGCCAATCAAAATCAAATAAGTCAAAGAAAGATCTTGTTGAAGGACTCACCTTTTAAAGCCAAGTGGCTTACTCGATGATCTTATGTTATTGAGTTTTAACTTCCCCAGAAGTATTAATCCAGGTATAGCTAGATGGTATTGGCCACAGCATAGACACCTCCCTTGCTCAGCTAAAAGATAATCAAGGGCCATTCTATTATCAAGAACAACTTTGGCCAGAGAGCCTAAGGATCTTTGCTACATAGCTATTGCTTTAGCAGTGGATTTTTCAGTAATTTCAAGAATTAAGGAGAAATTCCTGATCATAGCCTTATTTACATTTATCACTAACCAGGTGAAAGAAGTGAATCCAAATCATGAAAACCTCCTGGTAGGTCCTTTCTAACTCATTGGTGTAAATTCAGGGGATTCAGTCAATGAGATGTTTTATTTTGCTTGTGAAAAGTGAGGGGCTCAGTTAGATTTTCTCCTAGCCTGAAATAAAAGGTTGTTCTAAATTCTAGAGGTTACACCCCTTAGCAATGGCCATCAGAAGATGCAGTGAGGGCGTTATATTTCTAGGCCAATGTCAGAGTGAAGGAAGGGAAAAGGAGAAAGGGTTTCATGTTCTGTTTAAGCAGGAAGTCTTGATTCATCATCTTGACTGGAAACAGTCTACCTCAATGTCAACTATTTCTCTTCCCTGTCACTTTGATTCAGAGGTCTCCAGTGTCTAAACAAGACCAGGTGTCAGGTGGAGTCTTTAGCTGTGTGATGGGTACCCAAGGCTCAGTACTTTCTAGTTTTGCAGCAGTGTCTGTGGTCAGGAGCACTTGGGAAGGTCCCTTCAAATGGAACTTGAAGGCTGTCTTCCTTTGATGGTATATCCAGAATACTCAGTTTCTAGACTCTAAACTGGGACCAAAAAGATCTTTTGAATTGGGATCTGGAAAGGCTTCTTTAACCTGTTGATAACAAGCTTAAGCATCATATTATTTGCCCAGTGAAGTGGGTTCCTTGATCACCTTGATCAATGAAGATCCATGGAGGGTACCCCCTAACTGGGAAACATATTTTCTTTGCCACTGTGAGAGCATCAGCCTTGGGGCAGGGGAAAGCTTCAACCCATCTAGAAACCATATGTACAATAACAAGAACATATTGATAACCTGTACTAAGTAGCAGTTGAATGAAGTCCATCTGCATGTTTAAAGGGTCCAGAGGGAGGAGGTCTGAGGCCTGTGGAGATAAAAATGTTTGTTCCAAGATTATGGACCTGACAGGTCAGGCGTTGCCGGTAGACTGTTTTTGCAATTTTATAAAAGTCTCCCCACCAATGTCTATTCATAATTTGAGTCATCTGAAATGTACTGTGGTGGGTGAAGGAATGCAAACCCTGAAAAATGGGATTTTCCAGGGATCCGGGAAGAACCAAGTAGCTATCTTGGGTTTCCCATAGCCCCAGCTATTAATTTTCAACCATTGTTTACCCATCTTAGTTTCTCTGATTCAGGAGCATGCTATTGCCATGTTGTAAGGACTTTAGGATGGCGAAAGTCTGGCACCAGGAAGTCTTTTTTTTTTTTTTTTTGAAGAAGCAGAATGGACTTCATCCATGTGTGCCACAATTTTTATAGATTCTATTGCCACTGTCTTTGAATTAAAACCAGCTTGATTACATATTAAAAGTTCTTTTCAAAGATTGCTTTTCCACAAACCTTAGTGGCTTTAATTACATATATTATAATTTTTCTTAACCCTTCATTTCTAAGCTAAGTATAAGCAGTATGAACTGTTATGCTAGCATTCTTTAGATTTGCAAATTTATGAATGCATTTCATAATTTCTAGAAGCATATGCTTTTTCCAATTTTCCAGTTTCTCTGTAATAAGTAGCCAAAATACATAAAACAATGTTCAGTAATTAGTTTTAGTATTTTATCTTTATTTTTTTTTAAAGATTTTATTTATTTATGCGACAGAGATAGAGACAGCCAGCAAGAGAGGGAACACAAGCAGGGGGAGTGGGAGAGGAAGAAGCAGGCTCATAGCGGAGGAGCCTGATATGGGGCTCGATCCCAGAACGCCGGGATCACGCCCTGAGCCGAAGGCAGACGCCCAACCGCTGTGCCACCCAGGCGTCCCTATCTTCATTTCTTTTTTAAGATTTTATTTATTTATTTGACTGAGAGAGAACACAAGCAGGGGGAGTGGCAGGCTGAGGGAGAGGGAGAAGCAGGCTCCCTACTGAGCAGAGAGCAAGACATGGGGCTCCATCCCAGGACCCTGGGATCATGACCTGAGCTGAAGGCAGATGCTTAACAAACTGAGCCATCCAGGGGACCCAGTATTTTGTCTTATGTGGAAATGATCTAGATATTTAATGACTGTCCATCATCTAATTTAACTTAACAAAACCCACAGTTTTAAGATACCAGAATGATCTGGGAAAACTAAGTAGACATAAATGTTGTTGAAAAGTTCATTTATAAATTTTTGTCTTACATCTGTTTAATTCATTTGTTTAAATATGTTTAGATTAGTCATTAAAACACCAGAAGACATTAAACAACTAAGCACCATCTTTAAGTTACCTTTCTTGCTGACAAATTCTGTGACAGAACATGAGCTTATCTGACTTATAGTGAATGTAGGTAGACCAAAAGTATTATATTTAAGGCTGAAAACTAAAAACATGCTTGTTTTAGTAAAACCAACAAACCTCAATTAGCTTTTATTTATTAAATATTAATCCTAGATCACATGAACTTGAAAAACATTTGGGCTAAGTTTCTATTATATTTCTGAGAGTCTAATTTGTATAAGCAATGAATTTCTTAAGCCAATTTAATAGGGCTCTTTTGCAAATGAATTTTGGCAATACCATCCAAAGGTAGAAAATACTGCATATCTACAATGTGTATAAAGGGACGCACATGAACATATAGACAGATGCAAACACCTTATTGTTTTAAAATTTTAGCCATAAGAAGTATAATAAAGCAAAACCTACTAGTTCATAAACGAAGAGCGGGATCCAAAGTGTTTTTCTGGCAGATGGAATAAATTAAGCTTACTTGCTCAGATGGCTGAAGTTTTTTTCTACTAATATCGGGAGAGAAGACACTTAAGATTTATATTTGTCCTTGACAAGTAACCTTATGGAAGCCATGGGCTAGATTTTGGGCAAGGGTGGTTCTATAGCCATTTGTATTTTTAAAAAGCCCTCTTTTTCTTGTTTTTTTGTTTTTGTTTTTTTTTTTCCTTCAGTCTTAGGAATTGGGGTTGATCTAGATAAGTTTCCAGAGAGGTTACTTTTGAGATAAAGAGGGGAGGTTTTGGGATTGGTGAAAAGGAATGGGTGTAATTTGAACTTCCTCTAGAACTACGCTTCTATTTTTGCAAAAGATTTGTAAGGTAAGGACAGTTCTCAATTTTTCAAAGATTTGGGTTGTAATCTAAGTGATCTCATAGATTGATACATCTATCCAACAACCTTATCCTCAGTTTGCTTCTTTCTATCTGGTACATAGCTCTAATTTTAACTTAGGGGAGAGGCCTTTAAAAAAAATTCCTATCAGGCTCTGAATATCAGTTTGGCCAACCTTTTGACTACAGAAAACCTTTCAAAAAATGTGCTTAAATATATTGTCAGTCTTTGGCCAGCACAAACAATAAATATTTCTGGCAGTATTGACTAAGCCCCCCTTGGGTGTCAGAGTGTTCCCCAAAGATGGTACAAAGCATACCATCTTCCCAAGTTAGAGAATCACTCCCCAAAGAGAGCCAAAGAAAGAACTAACAATCTCTATGTCCTGGCAGGCAGAAAAACAACCCCAGTTCTTAGGATGCAAATTGAGACAAGGAAGAAGTCAGTAGTTGTCCCTAGGAGAGAAAGGATCAATAACCAATGGGTCTGTATTGGGAAAGGAAGGGACAGTGTGAAATTATATTTTCCTCACTCAACTGGGTACTACAGACAGATTTGGAAGAATTGATTCTGGAAAGAATTCTCACCTTCCTCTGGCTTCTGCCAGTTTTTCCAGGATCCCCTCTGCAGAGTCTGATATCCAGTTTCCCATTAGCTATTTAAGGGAATAATGTAGCATTTTACCAGAAAATTCCTCACTTTCATCAACTCTGGCAGGGACCCATTTGAAGGCCCTTCTCTGAAGGTAGATATGTGGTATCTGAGAAACAATTAACTTAATGGACTTTTGTTTACGGTTGTGTAGCTTTTTTTTTTTTCCACAGTGGAAAAACAGTTGAGACAGAGGATTACTCAAAGGAAGGTAGAGAGAAGAAATAGGAGTCATGTCAGTCTTACTTTTGTTTTAGGCCTCTTACATCTTTAATTTTTCATTAGCTGTTGCAACAAATCTTTCAATGAAAACTATTTTGGAATTGCGAAACCTTTGAAGACTTCTGCATGCTGATTAAAACAAGCATCTAATTCTGTTTCATTTAGGAACCCTTGCTTTCAAGTGCACTTCTTAAATGGTATTATCTAATTGTAACATTTTGCATAATGGCCATTGTAATTCTAGGTTGCTTTTACTAAGATTTGGCCGTTTTACTAGATTATCTGCGATTTTGGGTATTATAGTTCTTAGCATAAGGGATGAAGGTGTACTGGAAGTGGCACATTCAACTCTATGGAATTTAAGAATCCTATTAAGTAAGGCTTTGGGTTGCTCAGAGCCAAACTATACCTAAAAAGAATGTGCCACTGGGTTGGAGATTTTCCATGTTTTACAGTATATCTTAAGGCACTGTCGTTTTCCTTGAGGTTGACAGGTGACTCCCGTTCAATGACTAACTTATCGGAACATGGGAGTCTTTGAGTTAGATGGCAAAGCACTCTAACAGTTCTTAGATGCATAACCTGTGCCCACCAATTTTTGCTTATGGTTTTCTTTTTTACACGTTCTAGATCCCCACAGGCAATAGCCTTCATTGACACAAAACAGGACATTCACCTCAACACGCCAGCAGTAACCAAAAGATGTCACTGTGGACTGTGCTCACCACCAGCAATTCCCAGTGTGGACTAAACCCCAGACTGTACTCGGGAGACTGCACACTGGAGCTGGGGAAGGGGTTCTAGCATGGAATTGTGGACCGAGCCAAGGGCTAAGGATTGGTGTTCCATTAGAGCCTCCGGTCAGTCTAGACTGACCTGTTAACCTTGGACTAGAAAGCCAATCAGGTCAGGAGCTTGAATGCAAAAATCGCAGAGCTCGACTAGAGGAGCTCAACTGAGAGGAGCTCACCAGTGGCCCTTGGAAATGGTGATAAAAACAGTGAACTCAAAAGGTTTGTGGGGTAGCACACCTGTGTTTCTCATTATCCCCGAATGCCATTAGGGGTTCACCTGGGATCCCATCGCTGCCACCAAAACTGTTAAATAACAAAAATTCAGCCGAATAGATTTTGAAGATTTAATTGGCTTTATTTATTGATTCATGAATCAGGCAGCATCTCATCTTGCAAGTGAAGGGAGCTCCAAAGGGCTACAGAAAGGGAAAAGTTTTTAAAGGCAGGACAAGGAAGTCATATACAGAAGAAAGGGTTATTTCTGGTGAGTTTGCCTTCCTTTGGGGTTGTTGGATAGGGTCCATGTGACAGATGACCTCACTGGTGCTGACCAGAAAATTCTTGACTGACTGGTTAGGTGTACATTTCTGGGAGAGGCTGAAAGCGCTATTACATTAGGTATTTGAAGCCCTGGTTTGGTGGCATGGCCAAGCGTTAAGTGACTCCGTTTTGGGCCTATGGTTTTCTTTATAACAATGCCTAGCCATTGGTCAATGATCTATTTACTGAATGAATGAATTACTGTATAGTACTGGGAACAACTCCTCAGAATATGGACAGATGGTTTTCCAAAAATAGTAGAGTAGCAGCATGGTTGTTGATCTCATAGAAGATGGGCTCTGCTGTTACTGAAGTCCGTCTTCTTGATGGAAAGTAGGAGGCTATTGAATATAGGATTCTGTTAGGTCCTGGGATTTCAAGAGAGGGCTTGTTTCCTTGAGGACTCTGGAGAGTTCCAATAATGCCTCTTCTGTACTGCAAGCCTTTGTTCCTATCCGATGTCTTGATTTTTCAGAGTAAGGCTAGTGAAAATCTCATGTCATAGTTAAGGCACAAATGATCTTTGCAGGCTTAAAAGCCCATATGCTTATTATTTTATTATGTTTTTTAATTGAAATATAGTTGACACACATTACATTAGTTTCCAGTGTATGACATAGTGATTTGACAACTCTACATGTTATGTTATAAGCCAGTATTCTAACTTGTCCTTTCTAGTTTGGCAAGTACAGATACATGTTATAGTCGTGATATTTTTCCCTCAAGTAACAATAGCTTGCGAAATCATAAGAACACTAATAACACACTATATTAAGTGGTATATAAACAGTTTTTACCTTCTGGATGATTGAGGAAGGCTTTCTAGGAGAGGTGCCAATTCAGTGGGCCTATAGCTGAATAACAGAGATCACTGGGAAAAAGATGAGGAGAATTTCCAGACCAATCAAAGAGAAAGAATAATTAATTGCATGAGGTACTGAAATACATGATAAGTTGGGGGAATAGTGTCAGTTGTCCTGCTTAATTAGGATCCAAGGTATAGGGCACATAGGGATAGTTATAAAATGCTGATGTTTAGAGATGAGAGGTTGTTTGAAATAAGATCTTAAACAATTTAATTAGCAAAGCAAGCAATTTGCTTATCATTTATGAGGAACCCCCAGAAGTTATTTAGCAGAGAAATGATTAATGAGAGTTGAAACATCTTTGATTTTTTAATTTTTCCCCCATATTCGTATTTACCATGAGAAAAGACTATATCAGAAGAACAAGTTTGAGAGTCTCAGCAGTCATGAATAATGAGTAGATTTAGAGGTTGCTGCTGATGGAGGGTTCTAGATTGAGAATTCTTTTCATTGATGTGAGTCTTGAATATGAGTGGAGATCAGAGGTTTATAATATCAGGCCAAAATGGACAACTCAATCGAGTTTTGGGTGTGAGGAGGTGGCTGAGTACAACATTTAGACTTGAAGTCAGCCCTGAGGAGAGTTTGGGGATATAGCCATGGACTATGTTTCCAGTTTCAGATTAGTGAGAAAAGAAGCCAACAAAATCAGAAAGAAGACAGAAGTCTGGAAGTCGTGTCTGCGGATCTGGATTGAGAGGGCAGGTCCACACGCTAGCTCGATGGGGTTATGACAGTTGTTCCTAGGCTGCCAACATCTCTCCCTCACTTTCAGGCCAGCCTTGTGGTGTGGTTTAACAGCACAAGAATGTATGGGAAGGTCTTCTCAGAATACCTCCCATTAAAACAAGATATTTTTAGTTCAGCTGGATCATATCTGGATACCTTGTCATTGCAGCTTTGAGGGATATCAAATGGTCTTGTTAACCTGTGAGTTTGGCATAAAGTAGAGCAGAGGCCTAAAGGCACGCAGGAGAAGATCACACACAGATGACCAGTGGTGCAGCTTGCTGGACTGATAAAATTAGGGAGGATGGCCCTCCCAGAACTGCCAAGGCAAGATGCTTCCAGTAGCCAGTGAGAACATGGACTGGGGGGTGGGGGTGGGGGATTTGGTCTCTTTGAAGTCAGAATTATATATATGCAGATGCTTATAATCAAATAAAATGTAAAACATATTTGGAAAGGGAAATAAAGTAGGAGTCTATGTTTTTGTTTTTACTACTGATGATAGGAATCCAAAATGCCAAAATAAACATTCTACAGGGTATTAACACAACAATGCTATTTTAACTCAAAGAATGTTTAGTTTCAAATATTTGTACAAGAATGTCAACTGCTCACTGAATGCTTAGGACAAGGAAGAGGTTGCTTTCCAGCACACCCTATCAGATCTAAGCCATAGTAGTAGCCACAGCCAAAAACAAACGAACAAAAAATCAAAATAAAAAGCTGCCTCTAACACTACTACCACCATTACTTAAAAAACACAGAGCCACCTTTTATGGTGCATTCCAATTTAGTTCACTTCTTTCCTGCTTTGGATAATACGTTCCTCCAACCTAATTAAAGAGTGCCAGTCAGTTAAATTAGCATCCAAATAAAAGATTGGAACTAGAAAGTGATTATGAAGTAGGAAAAAAAAAATCCTGGGAATGTTAAGGACTTCTTAAGAATATCAGGTAAGTGAGCTCATTTAATGACAGAATCAGAAATGGTAGAGTGATAAGCTGAGAAAGCTACATAGGACCAGAATTATTTAGGCTCTAAGCTTATCAAAGTATTGAACTGATTTTGTTGTGCAGGTTACAAGTTATCTCAAGAAAAAGCCCTATTACTTCACTGCACTGGAATTTTCAGTTTATCTGTTAGGATGTGCAGGGAGTAGACTAGCAGTTTCCTTCTTATAATGCTGTTTGTCCTAATCAGAGGAATTTGAGGAGGCAGAGACAGGGAGAAGCACAGACTGTCTCATTTCAATAAGAAGGCCCAATAGTGAGCAACTCTCTTCCTGCAAAAGCACAATCTGAAATAGTTGCTCTGAATTTCTGCCAGGGAACAGCTGCAACCTTTTGGTAGCCCAACTTAATGGTTTTCTTCAGTGTCCTGGGGGAGATTCAGATATCATTATCTTTCAATCTTTATCCAACCAATGTCCTCTGATTTGGGCATCTGAAAATAAGATATGATATGGAGTGGAAGGGAATAAAGACAGAAATTTGAAATAAGGCCAACCATTTTTTAATTAGCATAAGATAATAATGTAACTTATTTTCCAACCTGGATAGATTTGAAAGGGGACCCTGTTAATAATTTTACCAGGACAAGGGTAGTAAGTAGGAACTATCTTAGGCAGGTAGAACATATGATCAGTTTAACCACAGAGAGTCATATGTCCAAGTCTAATATATTATTTCTTTAGCTCAGTTATATCTTTTTTTTTTTTTTAAAGATTTTATTTATTTATTCGACAGAGATAGAGACAGCCAGTGAGAGAGGGAACACAAGCAGGGGGAGTGGGAGAGGAAGAAGCAGGCTCACAGCAGAGGAGCCTGATGTGGGGCTCGATCCCATAACGCCGGGATCACGCCCTGAGCCGAAGGCAGACGCTTAACCGCTGTGCCACCCAGGCGCCCCAGCTCAGTTATATCTTAATAGCTAAGTGAAACTAAAATGTATCTAGGTTTCATAAAGTGTAAGCTCTTATGCTTCAACACTGCGTATCTTTGTGAAAATATTTGGTGCTGCCTAGGCCCTGTACCTCTGATCTTATCAGGAATAAAAACTCTTATTTGAAAAAAGAATTAAAGTATAGTTGACCTTTGAACAACATTTGTTTGGGTCCACTTATGCAGGGTTGTTTTTCTTTTCTTTTTTTTTTTTTGGATATGGTCCAGTACTATAAATATACATGCCTCTAACCTAATTAAAGTCTGAGTGTATTTTCTTTTACTTATGATTTTCCTAATGTTTTCCTTAGCTTACTCTACTATAAGAATACAGTTCATAATACATATAACATACAAACTACATGTATGTATGTATGTTAGAGTGCTTATGTTGTTGGTAAGGCTCTGGTCAACAGCAGGCTATTAGGGAGTTAAAAGTTACACATGGATTTTCAACTATGCAGGGGATTGGACCTCCTAACTCCTAGGTTGTTCAAGGGTTAACTGTAAATAATTATGAAATAAGTGTCCCTAAAAATTTCTAAAAGAGTATATACATCCAGATTTCTACTGTATAAGTTTAATTAGTCATAGGAGAAATTGCCCTATAGGGAACTAAGAACTTTGAGAAGGATAAGTAATCTATACATTAATAACAGATTCAACTTTAGATCAGTAACCATCAGAAAAGTAGATATACATTATGGCCAGTTTATTCATATCATGCCTGCCCTTTTGAATATATTTTAATTCAACCAATTTAAGCTTTAAATTCTTCAATTGTAACTCAAATGTAAGTTCTTTATTGAAAAACTAAAGAAAGTCAACGAGCATTAAAAGAGAAAGGAGAGTGTCTCATTTGTATTTACCCACAACTGGAACCTAAGGTTGTATTCAAACAAATATAAACCATGGTTTCCCAGGCCAACTCCCCCCCCGCCCCCGTATAGAAATTGTTCTAGAATGCCAAAGCCGTCTTTCTGATTTAAATCACTAATACTACTGCATCCCTTTATGCCGTTCTTCATAACTGGATGAGTACGAGCATGGAACCCATCAACAGTAAGACTTCCTTTTGGGAAAGGGTGGCACGGACCTCCAGGATGGCCCCTTTATCTCTTCGCCATTTGGACCCCCTCCTATATCTTTTTATAGATTTCTTTTTATAAATAGAGTCCTATTTCCTTTCCCTCTGTACTTTGGGCTTAATCTATCAATCATATATCGTGTGCAGTTTTCCTAATATGAGAGCAGGAAGATTTGTTCCTTCATTCTGTACGTTCTTCTTGAGAGCCCATGTTCCAGATGCAGAAATCATGTAAATGCAGAACAAAGCTTGGAATCTCAGTAATAAACTAGGTTCATTCTGCAGGGGTGTTGTGCGTAATCATGTAGTACATACTCATGCTTTTGGCATTTAATAGGTCATGTTTTGGGGCGCCTGGGTGGCTCAGTTGGTTACGTGGCCAAGTCTTGATTTCAGCTCAGGTCATGATCTCAGTGTGGTGGGATCAAGCCCCATGTCAGGGAGTCTGCTTGAGATCCTCTCTGCCCCTCTTCCTCTCTGCCTCCCCTTGTTTGTACACTTGCTCTCTCTCGAACACGCACACTCTCTCTCTCTCTCAAATAATCTTTTTTTTTTTAAATAGGTCATGCTTTTTCTTTGCTTTTGTCGTCAAACAAAATGTATTTCCATATCAGCACATATATATTTATCTCATCCTTTTAATGACTGGGAGTCATTAGTATAGATGTGCCTTGTTTCTATTGATAGGACTTCTGAAGCCACTTCCAAATTTGCAGTGTTTCGCATAATGATGCATAGTCTTTTACACAGATGTGAGTGTTTCTGTGGTAGGATGTACTTCAGGATCCTGAAAAACTCAAGTCAGAGGAAAAGTGTAGGGTACAAAAGAAAATAGTGTGTTCTAATTATCTAGGATAGGGTCATATTGCTATCTTATGGGAAGCAGAAATCTTTGTTGTCATGTTAACAATGGAGAACAAATGCACGGAATGCAAGTAATGATTGTACATGAGGGGATGGGATGAGAAAGGGTGAGGAAACTGCCACAGGAGAACTTGTATTTTTCCCTTCTTTTTTTAAAAAATATTTTATTTATTTATTTGAGAGAAATTAAGAGAGCATGAGCAAGGGGAGGGGCAGAGAGAGAGGGAGAAGCAGACTCCCCACTGAGCGGGGAGCCTGATGTGGGGCTCTATCACAGAACTCTGGGATCATGACCTGAGCCGAACGCAGACACTTAACCAACTGAGCCACCCAGGCGCCCCTACTTTTCCCTTCTCTATCACTGGACCAGTTTATAACAGGTAGGTATTCATCTTATTTAAAATTAATTCTCAAAAACCATATACAAAGAAAACAATATTTTCTCTTCTCTCAGCGAAAAGCATAAAGCTTCATTCATCCAAAGTAAATTACAGGTCTTGTTTTTTTTGTTTTAATAAAGTTTAATTAAAGAGCTGGTTCTGAAAGCTTTAGGGAGATAGGAAAGAACTTGTCCAAGTAATCAGCTTTTTAAACAAGCAAAAATGAAAAATAAATTTATTTGAGTTGAGAACTGTTATATAAAAAAAACCAAACAAAACAAGGAGTTATTGGGAAATCCAAAATAATTTTGTTAAATTAATTAACTTCCTTCCCTATAACCCCCACCCTGCTTTGTAGGCCTGGCTCCTTTGGTTCCTCATTTACCTCCTGGCCTGGTTTCATTTTTGCCCTTCCTAATTTAAGAGGTCCAAAACCACTTCATGAATAATTAATAAAAACCTAAAAATTATTTATTCCATGATAGTCTGTATGATTTCATATTGCATAAAATACCATAACTCCTCGAATCACAGGGTTTTTAGCTGTGAGCTGTTTGTCTAGGTTCCCCAGCTTAGTTTTATAGCTCCTGATTTAGCAATTAACATCACATAATTTTTGACATAATTTCTGTGTGTGTGTGTGTGCACATGTGTGTAGAGAGATATCGAGAGACCAGGAGACAGACAGAGAAAGAAAGACAGAGAGACAGAGATTTCCCATAGGAAGGAGCAGTTTTTAAGAAAAATATTTTGGCTTTCTCTATCATGTCCACTGAATGTGGATTATATTGCTATGGTATCAGTGGATATGTTACTATATTTATTGGGTGAAAAGAGGATAATAAGAAGCAGGTCATTTTCCTTCAATAAGAAAGATCAGGTGAAGATACCAACATCTAGGATTAGTCCCAAACTAAACTGGTTTACCCAGTATATTGCATCCCAGACATTACTAATGTTACATTTCAGCCAGGCCTGCCTTGCTTAGAGCCAGATCTTCTTTGATCTTTAAAATTCACCCCCACACCCCTGCCACCCCACACGCTCACTAGATATCACCCCTTAGGGAATGGCATTGAACTGATTTTCTAACTTTTCTGAGTATGGTGCACAGTGAGGTATAAATGGCATATTTACATCTTCAAAGGAAAACTTGCCATTTAAAAACACCCCCCCCCAAAAAAAACCACACTATGATACAGCAGTGCTTGAATTCAGAGATTTTAGCCAGTATTGCTTATTCTTGGGAGGAGTGGCATTATTCTCCCTAGAGCCCACTGTCTTGGTACTTAATATTGGAATTCCTAATTCTCTTTTCCCTTGTTTAACTTCCGATGCCTTTAGGAAAGCAGACTGCCAATTTGATCATATTAATGTTATTCACAGTTGTTTTGAGGCCTTCTCATCTTACTGTTGGCTGCCCTGCACGTATAATATATCAGGCAAATTAAAATCCGCCCATATCCTGCAGTAAATATAATTTATACAGCAGTTACAAAAGTAGAGTTGCAGTCGACTAGTTGATGTAATGTTATTTTTTTGGAGACATTTAATTAAGTTAATTAATTTTCATTTTACAGCTTTCATTTTGTAGTTTGGAGCCAATACTTTTTTTTTTTTTTCCAAGTTTCAGTCATTTTTCTAGACCTTTAAAAATCTCACAGCCCATTGGCACTGGGCTCAAATGACTAGTGGATAAAATGGCCTTGATGATGCTAATTTAATAGAGGAGTGTATTTTAAAACTCTTTTATAAAAAAAATAGAACCATTTATAATGGTTTGCCTTTCTAACACATATGTGTTTTTTACAGTAAGCCATCTTCCTGAATTTTCTACATCCATCCTAATTTTCTAATTTTGGAAAATTGAAGTACTCTTCCTTATAGTCAATTTTCTTGTCTATTTTCATATTTTGATATTTAAGATCTAAAGGTACAGTCCTATCTTAAGGCAATTTCTGTAATTTACTATCTATTGCCAGTTCTTTGAAACAATGATGTCCAGTGAACACATTGGACCATCCCTTTCACAAACTACGGCTGCAACTTTGGCTTCTAAAAGGATAGTTCTTTGAATGAAGAAGCCTCCAACCCCTCAGTTGTCGTTCATACAGAGATTGTAGTTCCTACAGAGATTTCCCTTCGTGTTTCTCCAAACATTAATTTTTGTTAACATCTAAACCACAGTGCACCGTGCTGCCCCGTTTTGGAAAATGATGCATGAATGTAACTGTGGGATGCTGTGAAAAGAAACCCAAAATCAGGATGCACACTTGTTAATTCCCAAAACATGGGCACCCTCAGTTCACTGAGTTCAAAATTTCTCATATCCTTCAGAGTTCAGGAGGATTTTAGTAGAGTCTGCAAACTGTTCTTAGTTTGGTTAAGAAACTTCTCCCCTGTGGATTCTTGGTAAACCTCCGTCTCTCAACTAACAGAGACAAAAAGTGTTTTTCTTCTCTACCGTGTCTCCTATTTTACTTGTTGTCATCTGGGTGAAAGGTACTTCTGTACTGTTTTTATCCAGCAGAGAGGAAAAGCCCCATCCTAGGCTGTTGTTTTGCAAGGAGAGAACATTTTCTGTGTCACAGAGGTTGGTGGAGACTAGTAAAATCAGTAAAGTTTCAGAGCTTGCATGAGGAAGACAGATATTTACATCATTAAATCCACAGCTTGCTTTCTGATACATTGTTTTGTGGCCTGGCTAAATTATTGATAGTGATTTCAGGAGGGATCAAAATGCCAGGAAGAAGATATTAAATAAAGCATTTTTTTTTCTGTTTCTGTTTTATAATCCCAAAGGCAAAGGTGAATTCTAATTTTATTCCCACACACATTGCCTTTTACAAAAAGATTTCCATTTTACACCTTTGAGGGACCTTAGTTTAGGATGTCTCTATAGAGTCCGGTTTCTTTACTTTGGAAAACCTGAATATATTACTGCAGTACAAAGCTCTCACCCTGCTGTCCACCCTCACAGGGTGCCATGGAATTCACGGCGACAAGAATGTTTTGGAATGCTGGCAAAGGAGCAAAAACAGTGTGTCCTCCCCACACATTTAGAAAAATAAAGGTACGGAGGACATGGCGTACTTCTTATTAAAGGCTTTGAAAAACACCACACCTCAGTAAACATTCCTCAGGAGCTGAGGAAACACTCTGGTCAATGGCTTACCTCAGCTCCCTTAATTCTGTTTTAGTGAAGCGGACAATAGCACAGACACAATGCCAGCTTGGAGGAGGGAGAGCCAAGCCAAGGACATGCAGGCACACTCTTGTCCTGCTTCAGGCAGTTCGTGTTGTCATCCCAAGACGTGTTTGGGATTTGCTGAACACCCATCATTTGGTAACCAAGCCTTGGTGCTTTCTTCTGTCCCTGAACGAGACACTTTACTTTGCAACTTCCTCCTTTTTGGCCTTCAGAGCTCCTGGTGAGGCTCCCTTCGGAGCTCCGCGTAGGCCAGCCCCAGCACAACTGCCTCTGACGTTAGTTTATTTACCCCCCGCCCCTCGTTCGAAAATGCAAGTATCATCTTCTGTGACAGTAACCAGAGAGAAGCAAATATTCAGCTTATGGTCAGATTGCATACTGTCATTCCCTTTTGCTTCCTACATGTTTAACCTGAAGTAGGAATATCTTTTCCACCAGGAGGGAAATGATGAGGGAAATGATCTACTAGGAACGTTCCCATCATTTTTGAAAAGACAGGCAACATGCTAGATTCATTCCCATGACAGAGGTTAAGTACTAAACTGGCTTCCCTTCTTAGTTTGTGAACCAAATTTTCTCTCCTGATGCCATTTTCCTGAATCACTAGCAAACTATTCACCTCGCGCCAGCCCCTTTAAACAACCCTCAACTCCCAGAGTGGTCTATGCTGGAGTTTTGTAAAAAGCCAGCGAGAGCCCCCTCTTCAGGTTTCTCCAGGGTGGTGGTTCCCTAAGACACAGCTCCACTGACATAGGAAATCAGAAATATATGTGAGCTACAAAAAAGACAGACGCATGGGCCTCATTCTGAAGCTTCTCATTCAGTGTGTGTATTGGTAAGGACCCAGTGTTAGTGATTTCTTAATGCTCAGGTCATTCCTAATTCACAGCAGGTTTGTTAACCAGCAATTTAGACCACTACTTCTGGTTATCTACTCCCCATCTCATTTCTCATTTCCCTGTTTTATGATTCCTGTACATATCTCAGCTTACCCGCTCTTGTCACTTTCATCGATGACATTTTTTCAGATTTGCCACCCCAGTGTCAGCCTCTGGCCCCACTCCAGACCATAGCTCTTGCTTACTGCTGTTCTGGTTTTCCTCTCTCAGCCCTCCTAGCCCTTACTTGGGCACCCTCCTGCCAGGAAAAGAATAATCAGACTACGAGCACCTAGCAGTGCAGGGTCTCCAAAGCACAGTCCCAGGGCAATTGCTTGATTTGCTACCCTTAAAAGACTTTATGCAAGAGCTTTATCAAAATGACTGTGAGTGATACATAAAAAATAATTAAGTAAGGACATCGCCACCTTCAACTTTGGGTTGCAAAAAATGCATTGCCCCTGGCTGTGTCTTTACTCCAGCTTTGTTCTTCTGTCTTCTAGGGTAAATATATATATGGAGAATGTAGGCTAGTAGTAACTCTAAGCAGCTGTCATGCTCTGAAGGAGGGCATGCAAAGCAGGCAAAGTGAAGAATTATCTGTGGTTATATGAAGCATAGTTCCAAAAGATTTGACCATGCTGGGGATTGCTAAAAAGGAATAGCAAGATAGAGACTAAACTTAAGGTAACGATACAGTAATTAAAAAAAGATTAAGAATAAGAATCGGCCAAAGCAAGCTGAAATATATAATACTTTGGAATTGCAGGCTACGGTTGTATTGCAAAATGCCTAAAGTGTATTGGTAACTTTGCTTATATATAAAGAGAGCTAATTCTCAAGATGGAAGTTTAGCTAGAAAACAAAAGCATTTGGGTAGAAACTAACATATAGTCAGTATACTGAAACAGATTGTAAATAATTGGGAAAAAAATCCTACCTGTGAAAGTTTATCCTGTGCATATTTCCCAAAGAAGGCTCTTTGAAGCTCAGAAATTCCATTGAGAAAAATTCCAGGCTGATATTCTGCAGCTAGAAGGGGAGCACATTTATTAAAAGTCTACTTGGTCAAAGATCGTGAATGACCTTGGACAGGGACGATGTACTATGAGCCCAACAGTATTCTTTTTTGGCAGGGTCAGATCGTCTGCCTTTTCTGCCAGTTTCCTACCTCTTTCTCAGTTCTAAATAATGATGTTATATCCTTCGCCAACTCTCTTACAGGGTATATTGTATATTTTTGTGTTTGAATATAATTTTACAAATTGACATATAACATACAAAAATGCACAAACCTTGAGTATGTACCTTAATGACTTATTACAAAGTAAACACATGTAATCACCACCCAATCAATAGAATATTATCAGCATCTTACAGTTCCCCACTATGTCCCCAAACACTACCCAAACTACCTCTTTTTTTTTTTTAAGATTTTATTTATTTATTCAACAGAGATAGAGACAGCCAGCGAGAGAGGGAACACAAGCAGGCGGAGTGGGAGAGGAAGAAGCAGGCTCATAGCAGAGGAGCCTGATGTGGGGCTCGATCCCATAACGCCGGGATCACGCCCTGAGCCGAAGGCAGACGCCCAACCGCTGTGCCACCCAGGCGCCCCCAAACTGCCTCTTAATGCCATAGATTAGTTTTACCTGTTTTTGAACGTTATATACATGCAATGACTGACTTCTTCCACTTAATATTGTGTTAGATTTGGCGATGCTATTGGGTGTACCAAACAGCTTGTTTGATTATTTTAAATAAAGAATATTCTGTTAAAAGAAGATAGTCTAAGGTGCTGTTAAGGACAAACTATAGCAAGTATAGACAGCACTTTACTTACACCTAACTTCATTTTCACATGTACTTTATCTGCCTGACTTTTACTGGTGCTTTTTAGCCTTTATGTTGAATCAAATATACAGGGTATCCAGAATGAGGCCCATACCATAGGTATATGGGAAAATCATTTTCAGTAACTGACTGTGTCTGTGTAATGACCACCCACAGAAACTCAGAATATTATCAACACCTATGAAAGTCTTCTTTTTGCCATCTCCTATTCACTGCTAACCCCCAAAATAATTACTATCTGGATTTCAAAAAACATAAATTAGTTTTGCCTACTTTTATATTTTGTGAAAGTGACATATGAAATATAATTTTGGGGGGGTCTAGCTTTGTTCCTCTAATATTATGTTTGTGAAAGGCACCCAGATGTTGGCATATAGTTATGGAACACTAATTGTCATCTCTGTGTGGTGTTCCATTATATGAATATAACATAATTTATCCACATATATATGCCTTTTCACTCTCTGTCTTTTGATGAACAGGTGTTTCTAATTTTAATGTAATCTAGTTTATCAACTGTTTAAGACTAGTGCTTTATGAGCTCTGTTTAAGGAATCATTACCTTCCCCCAAATCATGAATTATTATCTTTTCTTCTAGAAGCTTTATTATTTTACATTTTGTGTTTAGCTCTACAGTATACCTAGATTTGATCTTAGTGTGTGATATGAAGTAGGAGTCACATTTTACTTTCTTTTTCTATGTGCATATCCAGAGGACCCAGCATCATTTACAGAGATATGGTGCATTGCCCTCTGCCTGGCAATGTTGTCTTTACCAAAACATAGTGTTCACATAGGTGTGCTTATTTCTCGACCCTCTAGTCTGTTCCATTGGTTTACTTTGTCTGTCAATACATTTTGTCTTTATTACTGTTGCTTTATAATAAGTCTTAATATCTGGTAAAGTGAGCCCTCCAACTTTATTCTTTTCCTAGAATATCCTGGCTATTCTTGGCCCTTTACCTTTCCATGTAACTAGTGTATCAATATCTGGATCCTCTGTGGAACTATTTCTGTTGTCTGTCTTATTTTTTTTTCTTCTTCTTGGTTTTCTGTCAAAATTATTCAATGGCTTACCATTATCCAGAGGATAAAGTCCAAGTTTCTTATCATACCATAAAAGTTGTGTTTTGCATTTCCATGATTACTAGTGAGGCAATCAAATAGTCATGTTTCTTGGATATTCAGATATTCACTTTTGTACTATGCCTATTCACATCTGTTGACCACGTTTAAAATTTGACTGTCTGTCTTTTCTGGTTTACGAGAGTTCTTTTTTTTCCCACTAGAGACAGATAGTTATCTTTACGTCGTTCTCGCTTCTGGTACTTATCTTTACGTCGTTCTCGCTTCTGGTTACTGACCAATCTTCATTTCTCAGTTTGAAGTCTAGGAACATTAAACTACTTATGGGATAACCATACACTCGTTACTTTGGTTCTTCTGCTGCCTTTAACTGCAGTGCCCATCCCCTTCCTTCTTAAACCAGCCAACTCCTACTCATCGTGCAAAATTTAGTTTAGACCTGATTTCCTTTCAGAATTTCTTCCCTGGGGCCCTTCTGTTAGAATGGCTTCTATACCACTCTATGCTTGTCTCTGTCTTGGAATTTACCTTACAATATCTGAAGTTATCTTTTTATGTATCTGCCCATTTTATGCATCTTTTTCATGTCTGTGCACCATAACCTTGCACAGTTTCTGACTCGTGTTAAGTATTAAGTCACTCAACATTGATGGCAATCTCCAGTCTAGACAGTTCTTGCCCAAGAGCAGCTGCTAAACAACTTGAAGACTTGTTTGTGTATTTATTGCAGCAGCTTTCATGTTTGACACTAACTTTTGCATCTAGAACGAGTGAGTGGATGATACCTAATAATAACATGGGAAACTTTGTCATGCGGAAGGATTCTGATTTTCTAAGGAAGCTTGGGCCAGAAGTCCAAGGGGAGACTTCTCACTTCAGGACATGTAGCAACTTCCTCTTTCTGGCCCTCAGAGTTTCTGATCAGATTCCCTTCTTATATCCACATAGGCTAATCTAATTCCAGTTGCCCCTGTAAAGATGCTGGGGCTGTAAGTTCATGTGGAGACTCCCCGCGTGGAGAGAATTAGTGCTCGGCTGCCTCAAAACACTATACCTCTTTAAGGGATTGCCAGGCAGGAGAAATGCTTCAACCAACATCTAATTACTAATGGAAATGAAAGGAATAACTTAACCTCCCACTCTTACATCATTCAAACAACACCCAACATGTTTACATACTCCTCTAAATCTCCTTTACGTAAATAATTTATATAATCTTTCGTCAGCCTCAGTGGACTGGGTTAAAATCCTACATAGGTAAGAACAGACTGTTTCTGATGACTTTGATATCTATGAGATATAATATCTTCCTTCTCTGTGGCTATACTTCTGAGCATAAGTGACATTTAGCCTGGGTGGTAGGCGGGGCGGATCAAGTGGGAATACGTTGTGCTGCCAACCAGAAGCCGTTGCTTCTTGTAGTTAAATTGGATTCTCCCTAAGAAGTGTTTCATTGAAATGTTTGCTTCAAAATGACTCTGTTCTGCTGCAGTGAGGAGAGACTTCCAGTTAAAACATTTAATTAGTCCCCAATTTAGTCGGCCAGAGTGATCAGTCAGCCTGTGTTTTGGAACCTGAGTTTGTACATTCCTTGGGATTGGTGAGTCTTGCCCAGCGGATGTGGTCAACTGTGAATAGTTTGTATGCAGTTCACATCACAGAACAGATTTTTTTCTCCGGCCCCTTGAAGGAAAGCTAGAAAGGGAATAGGAGAAAGTGGGCAATATAGAGATAATACTTCTCTGTCTTCTCCTTAACCTGCCCACGGAAGCATATAGTAAGGGTATCTCTAGTCTTAGAAGTTGCAGATGCTGGGAAGAGGACATGGAACGAAAGTGAGCAGGACTCTGGTTTAAACTGGTTAGATTGTTTTCACTACCTTTCGGGGTAATCAAGATCTAGGTAGTGCCTTTAGACATACTACATTTTAAGTCAATATTTTTTAGCTAATACAAATAAATTGCTCTACCAGCATTGATGTGTGTATGTGAATTTGTGTGCTGTATGTCTGTAAATAATTCAATCCTCAGTCCAGCTAACCTTCTTGTTTATTTCCATAGTATGAATCTAACCTGCTTTTTCTGTCTATACTAGATGACAGGAAGTTCTGACCCAAATTCTTTACAATCGTAATAAATTAGCCTAATGAGTTTTTAATACCTTGCTGAGAGAATACCTTCACCCTTTCTAAGTTCCTTCTAGCCAAGGGTACATTGAGAAGATGAGCTCTTTCCTTCCAGCCCAGCTCTTTCTCCTTCACAGAACACCAATCCTATCTGTCGTATCTCTAATCCTGGCATTTAATGTTCTACAAATAGCAAATAGCATAGATTCCTGCATTGTCCATGACATTTCACATGACTCTGCTTTTGACTATGCCCTTTACTTACCCGAAATGCCCTTCCCCCTGTCATCATCTGTATAACAACAATTCAAATGTGATTCTTCCAGGTAGACATCCCGGAAATCTCCAGTTCGGCTAATGGCCTTTCCTCTGAGTTCCCGTCTGCTGTCATGATCAACACAGTGAATGGTGCAGGAAGATCTCCATATGTGTGAGTGAATGCATGATATTCCCAACCTACGTTGATTCTCTTTAGTGTATCTCTGTTTACTAGACTATGAGCATTTTGAGATCAGGGACTCTATTTTATTCATGTTGTTCATATTTGTATTCCTGGAGTCCAGCCAAAAGCCTGAATGGAGTATGGAGGGTGCTCAGTAATTGTTTGATAAGAAAACTGATGGGAAACATTTTAATACGTTGAGAACAGTTGGAACTGGGCCTCTTCCAGAAGGCAACACAGTTTCTTTGAACTATCTCCCCATGTCCTCATTCTTTAAGATGCTGAAGGAAGCTAAAAGCCCACAGATGCATGTGTTGCCATGTATCACTACTCCTGTCCTCCTCCTCCTGCCTCAAGCTATTCAGCTGGTGAAAGGGGAAAATGCCGGTGATTTACAAAGGATTTTTGCCAGTAGATACAGCTTCTTAGAACTTCAGGATACTAATTGACATGATCTGATAAAACATGAGTGTGAAGAAAGTTTTCATGAGCAATAAATCATAGAAGGAAATTTTGCTAATGTCAAAAATTCATGAGGGAGAATTAGAACAGAAATAGAAGGTAAATGAATGCTACTGATCAGTGAATCATTTGGACAGAATCATAAGGGTCCACAACTAACTATGTTTTCTTTTCACATCTCTGTTTTTGATGCGCACAAGTGAGTTAAAGCAGGGATGAGGAAAACATATGTGGGCTAACCAGCTAAATGCTACCTAATTGCTTTGATTCATAGGCCTCATTCACTTAAGGCTTATTTTCATAAAATAAGCTTTGTGAGCTTTGTAGTTGGCAGAGTGCTTGAGTTCAGTGTAAAAGATAACATTCTTGGAAAGCTTTTTGAGATATTTTAGTCTCTGTTTCAGAAATTAATATGAATAAAAATGAGAATGCTTTATCTGGGAGAACATAATACCTCTGAAAGTATATGTATTTAAATGATCTGGAAATAAGTTTCTTTGTTCTTAATCTTTCTGCAAAACAGTAAGAATTTTGTTCCTTTGGGTTCTAAAGCATGATATTCTACTTACTGTCAGATACCCAAGACAGCATCAGAACCTGCGACCCATGGAAAATAAGCATGGGAGTGGAGAGTTAAAACCAAAAGCAAAATAGCTGAAAACAAAACAAAACGCAAGTACTTTGAAAGAATATGCCCTCTGGGAAAAATAAGAGCCAAATGAAAATAAGCTGCTAAGATCCCCCATATAGTGCGGTGGGTGCATAATAGGAACTGACCAAATAAATGATCTCATCAGATTTTTGACATCTTGGTTTTCTGGGTTATTATAGTGGCTTGCCTACCATTATTCCGAAGAAAACAATCTTACTTTTCACTTACTTGCATGGGAAGGAAGCACAATTATTCAGACGTGGGGAATATCTTTGCAGAAGCTTGAAAGTAGATACATCAAAATATCCAAGACTGCTGAATATGCTGAGAAAGAAAGAGTTGTGTTTCAGTCAGTACAAGTTTTGGCAAGTCTGTCAGTTCCCACAGTTACAACACAGATCCCAGGTTTTGACTTGTGCTTCAGTAAATTCACACTCACATCATACTGTTAATAGGCATGAGCTGAAAAACAAGACCGTCAAATAGAATATAAGTTGGCCTGATCTTCAGTAAACTTGAATTATTTTTTTAGATTTATTGCTGATGCACTCAAATGTTGTGCCTAGTGTTTAAATATATGGAATTGACATGGTAGTAATAATACTGGCCATCTGGTTTAAAAGATTGCTATAGTTTCTGAAATTTTCTCCAAGAAATACTGTTTATGGACACCATTTAAATAGAATAAAAATAAGATTACTTTCACTCATTTTGGTAACTGTTGTAAATGGCACACTTAAAAATGTACTCCAGGCGCTCATAATCTGATGACAAAGGACACCATATAATATCACTGAGTTTAGAGAGTATATTTTATATCTCTATGCTCTGAAATAGTACCCCTTGGATTGTTGCCTCCCTCCATATGCCCTTTTCCCATTTTCCCACTCCACTTTTGGTCTTGCAGCTTTGGAAAAGAACCCTTCTTGCATTATTTCACATAAGGCTTCTATGCCCCCACCTTCTGGGAAGTGCTGGCAAAATCAAAACTCTTGTACTCTTTTATCTCCCTGTGTAAACGTTGCTGAGAGCTCTGGCACATCCTTTGAGTTTCCTAAAAGCCATGGAAGGTTGTTTATGTATCTGTGGTCACTGTGCTTAGAGATAGTGTGCCGTACTGATGGTCTTTGTCATATGAGGGGGTGAAAGGGGTCATACCAGTAGGATGAGAGGATCTAGCATTTTCTACTGACTTTGCCTAATTATGGGAACAGTCCTTGATTTTTCAGTGGTACTCCTGGAGCACCTTCCTTCATTTTGTTCAAATTGCTTTATATTGTTCAAATTGATCCACTCTGCCTGTTGCCAGCCATGTTGGTTAGCTTTCATGCGTTCACTGCCTAAATGTAATGGTTCTTAAATGTGGAGCCTCAATATCCCTTTATAACCTTAAAAGTTGTTGAGAACCCCAAAGTGCTTTTGTTTATGTGGGTTATATCTATTGCTATTATATCTATTGATATTAGATCAATAGAAGAGAGCTGGATACTCATCTGCATCTGTATTCAATCTGTTGTGATATGTTACTTTGAATTAAAGTATATACAGAAAATCTGCCCTCACACAAATATGTGGATGGAAAAAGGGAGGGGTATTTGATCTTTTTAATTTATTTTTTAAAAGATTTTATTTATTTTAAGAGAGAGAGAGAGCATGTGGGGGGAGGAGCAGAGGGAGAAGGACAAGCAGACTCCATGCTGAGCACAGAGTCCCACGCGAGGCTCAGTCCCAGGACCCTGAGGTCATGACCTGAGCCAAAATCAAGAATCAGATGCCTAACTGACTGAGCCACCCAGATACCCCAGTGGATGGGTATTTTAATAGTGCTTTTAGATAGTCATGGATATTCTTCTCTGATACTGTATCAAAAATCAAGAAGGGGTAATTTCTTACAAGTAACAATGTGAGATCTTAAACCCCATCAATGAATTTTCATACTCTTACTTTAAAATCTGTCCTGTATTTTGACTATGTCTTTTATTTTCCAGAATCACACATGTATCATTTGGAACATGTTAGTTAATGGAGTTATGTAGATCTTACAAATATTGACATGTTTCATTATTTTATTTATAAATATAAGTATATTAAATTATATATAAATGTTATTTAAATATTATATTTTAAAATATTAAATATTATGTTAAAATATATATCACATATGTATCTTGCCTTTGTTAATATCACCACCCATCTCATCAGAAGTCTTATTGTGTTGGGAAGTGTCAAACTCAAAGTGACCAATTTAAATTTACAAAAATCCTAATCTTCACCTTCACTCTGATTTTATCATTGGTATCAAAAACCGTCAGTTGTTTTCCCTGAGGATCACTTCAGTTCATTTTTGAGCAAGTGTCTGATAAATGCCCGGGTGTGAATGACTATAGCTTGTCTGCCAGTCATTTTTTAAATGAAAATCATGTTCCCTGACTCTGACTCAAAAAGATCACAAACGTTTTTCCTGAAGACAGCCAGCATATTTTAGCAAGAAGTGCTTTACGCGTATTTCCCATTTCATATGTAGTATTAAAAAGATATGACTAAAAGGTTTAGATTTAATAACATTTAGTTCTTTTTATGTTTCATCAAAAATATTACCACAAAGCTAGATTTTTTAAAAAACGGCAAGTGCACAGCAGTGAAGATAGAATCATTACTAGCGTAGTTTGAATCCGCTGCCTTTGAGTCCTGCTAAAGCACAAGGACCTTTGACCCGGTAGTTTTTACACTATGAGTACGTTAGCACAATGTAAGAAGCAAATAATATGGATATTATAATGAAAATAATTTGTACATTGCAGACCCTTGAAAGGGTGTCCAGAAACTTAGGGGTCTGGAAACCACATTTTGAGGACTGGTGCCTTATCTTTTTTTTTTTTCTTTTTAAGATTTATTGATTTGAGAGAGAGAGAGATTGCACACAAGCAGGGGGTGGGACAGAGGGAGAGGGAGAGAGAATCTCAAGATGACTCCCTGCTGAGCATGGAGCCTGACCTGGGGCTTGATCTCACTACCCTGAGATCACTGACCTGAGCTGAAACCAAGAGCCAGAGGCTTAACTGCCTCCTGCACCAGGCACCCCCCTAAAGGTATCCTTTGGTGTGACTGTGTTTTTGACTTCCTCTTTCACTTGCTTTTGAGTAACATAGCAGCTATTCAGAGGTAGTTTCTCTCATCCTTGCTGCCGGCCATTTTTCTAGATGCCAAGACAACGTTGGTTACTATTGCCATGTTACTTGGAATCAGTACTGTCCATTTGCATGGTTGATGAATAACTTCAAAAATCATGGAAGTAAGGATTATGTTTAAGGTTGTAGGAATTTAATGGGAAGATATATGTGAAGTACTTACCCCAGGCAGGGCCTGACACATTAAGACAATAAAGTGTCTTTTATCCAGTGGCTTTCAAGAAACATGTATTGGACTAAAGAGTGGATTTGTTACTCCATTAGTCTCTCTTCTACTCATGTCTATCCAGCTGCAGATATTGAAGTCCACTAGCTTTAGACCAGGTGACCAGGCCACTCTTACTTTCATTCAATCTGTATCCAGTGTGTCTGAAGAGAGCTGTTTGCTCAGAATTCACAACTTAGTTTTGCATTAGTTTTTAAATTGTAGTTCTATCCTATTCTCTGTGTCCTACCTATACTCTAGGTATAGCCCTACCTTAAATCTCAGCCTGCTTTGCTATGACCCTGATGCCTCTACCTACCTTTCTAATACCCACTGCTATTAGTTCTCCAGATCTATTGGACCTCCAGGACAAGAATACTGTCCTCACCTATTCCTATGTACTGCCTGCTGACACCTCTGCTGTTCTAGTTACCCACTAGGAGGTCAGCATTCCTGAGTATTGATATCTGCCTGGATGTTGCTTGTTTGGACACAGATTTGTTCTGGCCACCCCACCCATTCTGGGGGCAGCTATAAAAGATAGATTGGGGCATCTGGGTGGCTCCATTAGTTAAGCATCTGCCTAAGGCTCAGGTCATGATCTCCTGGTCCCAGGATCAAGCCCCGAGTTGGGTTTCCTGCTGGCACGGAGCCTGCTTCTACCTTTCCCCCCAACTTGTGCTCTCTCTTGCTGTCTCTGCCTCTCTCTCTCTCAAGTAAATAAATAAAATCTTTAAAAAAATAGATTGGTTTCTGTGAGCCTAACCCCACTACTTCCCCATTTATTTACTTCCCCACTGGTCTCTTCACGTTAGTTAGGAACCTACAAGTCATCTTTTTATTTTGCCTTCACCATCATCATCTTCATCATCATTTTTGTCAACATTATAAGCAGTTCTTAGAAAAGCCCTTGGTGACTCTGAGCTAATTTTTCTCCTGAACCCCCAAATGACCTGATGAATCTTAACTCTAATAAATCCCTTGCTTCTCATACTCTCCTTTCTGTTATTAGATATCACAGATGTTTGGAAAAATCTCAATTTGAGCATAAAGAAGGGCAAGACTAGTCGGTGAGACCAGTTATGAGGCTCTTCAAGGAATCTAGGTTAGAGATCCTAGTGGCCAACACTAGGGAAGGCAATGGTGTTGTACACAGATGGAAAAGCTAAGACAATAAGTGAGGTAAAATCAGTAGGTCTTAACTAATGTGTGGGTTAAAATGGAGATGACATTTTTCTCTCCAGTCTGGACTCCTGGTGGACTAATTCAGTGGCTCCACTGAAAATAGAACTATAGAGCATTAAGCTGTTGGGGGAAGATGATGGGATCAGGGTCAAGGTATCTGTGGGATATCCAAGAGCAGTAAGATAATTGATAATATGTACTTTGTGCTCTAGATACTGGATTTGACTGGAAGTATATTGAAGTCATCAGCATATAAATCATAACTGAAACATGTAGAAGGAGAGCATTTTTGAGAGAGATAATTTAATGGAAAAGATGAGAGAGCCTAGAACTGAGCATGGAAGTACACGAAATTTAATGGACATTCAGAAATATTAGGCCACAGAGACACAGAGGTAGCATGGTCAACCCTCTTTCAATAAATGTTATTGGTAAATCACTAAGCATTCAATCTTTATCAAACCTTGTAAAAGACCCTCAAGGGGGAAAAAAAACCCTGAAAATTAAAATGAGGTAGAACAGAATTTATAGGATTTTTGTGACCCACACTGATCTATATTTTGAAGCCATTTCAGTATTTCTAGGCTTTTATCAGAAAAAGAACGTCTCATTTGGAATTGATATTAAACAGGGTTAAGGATAAAGAGAAGGCTATGAAAGCTAACAGTACAAAGGGTCCAAAAGAGGGAATAATAATGAGACCATGGAGATGGCAAGTTATTTTACACTCTTTGGAAAGAGACAGGTGAGACTGGTTAATGGGTTGTCAAGGAGAGCTGGCTGCCTTTGGCAGTCTGGGATCCCTCTTACCTATAGAAGGAGGTAGGATGGGTGCGATGGTTTAGAGAGATAGGGCTGAACAGGCTGGGAACCCTTTGCCATAGTAATTGCAACATCTTAGTAGAGCTCCCTTTGGTCGTTAGCCTCAACATTTCTTGACTCATTCTCAGTACTGGGACTATTGAGGGAGAGACTTTTTGTTTGCTGAACTCCGTCTGCCACTTCCTAAACTCAAACAGACTACTGATATTACCCGTCTTTGCAGACAAATTAGACCACACCAGTGAGAGCAAAAATAAAATCTCACAGTGTTTATAATAAGGATAACATAATGGAATTGGCTTGGCTGGAATGATGATGTCATAATAATGATAGTTCTCATTTGAGTGTTTCTAGATGCCAAGCCCCAGGGCAAGTACTTTATTGCATTCTCTCATTAAGTCCTTGTAGTCCTGCACATAATCTTCGCTTCTAAGGAAGAACAGACCCCAAACTTACATATTCAAATACATTCATTTTGAATGTTGATTGTCCTTACATGTATATGTCAAGGTAATTAATATTGAATTTGTCTAGGCTTTAATTTGTTTGGTTGCATCTATCTGCAGTTGTCAGCTTTCATGTCAAAGCCTAAAACTTTAGTTTGCGGTTGACGGTCAGAGATGACTTTCCTTTTAGTTTAGTTTGGGAAAACAGTACTCCTCTAAACCTATTTGAACCCCATCCCAAACTTCATTTCTTTAAAAGCCTTGTACTTTGACATTAAAGTATTTTGAGTCTGGCTATTTTGAAAACATTTGTGATTCTATAATGAAAAATCACTAAGGAGTCACCAAGTCAGCATTCTTATAGTGGCAATTTCTGTTACATTTCTTCAGTCGTAAAGGTTTAGCTCCTAGGAGAAAAAAACTATTGTTCTTTTCCTTTATTGCATAAACTTGTCAAACTCAGAGAGATACATTTAAAAAATGGTTAGTACTATTGGTAAACTACATGGGTTTCTATTTACAGCTTTTTATTTTAAAGAGCTGTAATATTTATGGTTTTGTTTTGGATTCCTTTATATATTACTTAAAAAAAAAAAGCTAAACAACGGTGTTGCCTAATCAAAATTAACAAGAGTGAACATGACTTGGCTGGATTAAATCTTTGAGATCCATCTCTGTTTCCACAAGTTTCTCCATTTTCATCCAGCGTGTGCTCCTTTTCTCATAGGCTAGTCCTCATGATTTATCTGTGAACCTACCCAGCCTTCTTCAGATGTCTGAGAGGAAGGGGCAGGATAAAATTGTTATCCTGTGCAAGGACAGCGGTATACTATCCCTAAGACCAGAATTGATGGATATCTCCAATAAATAAAATGACTTCTGAGGGACCAGTTTCTTTTTGATCTCCTCTTCTCAAGCTATGGAATGTGAGGCTTTTTGTTGGCTGTTTTTCACTCTTTATCCCACTAATACTGGTACCCTTATCCTTGCTTATTCTCCTGAGCAATATTCTCCATAACCACAGTTTCAAGGACTATACACTGATGACCTCTAAGTCTCCAAACATTTCTCATCTTTAGATCTTCCAGCTTGCCTACTGGACATCCTGCTGGATGAGCTTTATATAACTGAAATCCAACACGTGTCTATTGCCGAATACTGGTCATGCATAGGATAAAACTCCACAAAATTAGGCAGAAAATAGCCAGATGACTGAGAAGCTCTAAACTGAACAATTCCTAGAGCTCACATGTAATTCGTGATTGGGGTAAAGGATCGTCCATCTTCTCTGAAGCAGGTGTAGCAAATTTATCTAATCAGGCCATCAAGAGTCATGTGTTACCTGTCCACCGAGCATCAGTTCTAAAGGCAGAATATTGTGCTGTATGCATTTGAAAATGACAAGTCCCCACTCTACTTGTATTTCTCTTGGCCACTCTATCTGATCCTTCCTCTCCCATCTGAGCATAAATGGAGAAAAACAAAGATGGACAAGCTGAGTTGAGTTTCATGGTTAACTCTGAACTTCCTTCGAGTATCTAAGCAAAGTGCAAGTGGATGCAGTTTTGTGCGTACTTACCTCTACATGCCACGCCTCTCCAGCATCTCTAATCCTCGCCCATGCTGAGAGCCACGTGCAGCGTCATCCAGCTGGTGAGAATAAACAACTGTTCAGTGCTTTTGGCTTTCTGTGTGTGTGAGTCACGGAGGGGTGCTTGTTGGAGTGTAAAGAAAGGTAAACACATGGCAGCTCTCTAAAGCCTGTTTCTGGAAACCTAGCAGGAGGGAACAGATAACCATTGTTCTGAGCCTGTAAAGTGTTATGAGACTGCAGCGGGAAATGCATACTTAGGGAAGACCAAACTTTTGATGGATCAGAAATTGAAATGCTTGTAATTAAACTGGAATTAAACCAGTGGTGACAGAGGGTTTTTTGGGTGAAAGGATATAGAGGCAGGAGAGCAAGAAAACAGGACTTGAGATCAAGGAGTTGTCAAGTTCAGTTGGATCAGGCATTCTCATAAGAAAACAAAACAAAACACTGGATAAAATCTATTGCCCTTGGAATAGACTTGACCGTGTTCATGAAAAAAAAATATTGCTGAAGCCCTTTTGCTAGAAGTGAATCTACAACTGTATGCCTTCGTGGCAATGGCCGCCCTCATAATCCAATGTAGTACATACAATCACCAAATTCTAGTCTGCCAAGGAACACCATAATAACAGCTTTCTGTGGAAGCTTGTTCATGCCTTAAGCCTTTTTAGATTCTGCACGTCTGTAAAAAAGCTTGGGAAATAACCTAAATCCAGCACTGCATTCACATGCAAACAAAAGGCGTACTGCACTTCAGGCCCTGAATATCACAAACCCGGGATAAAGGAATTTTCTAAGGAAACACAGGTGCCCTTACTATGGATCCAAGCACACAGCCCCAGCACAGGACAACCTGGAACCATAGACATTCCTGCTGGGACAGACATTGTTCAGGCTCTGGGGAAATGTTCCTGCCTATCTTGGGCTCTGTGTCCTGGAAAAAAGTCATTCTATCTGGGTCTTTGTTGCTGTTGGAGAAAGAAACCACTTTGGAGCAAAGGCAGGCTTTGTACAGCAGAATCCCTTAAGTACGAGAAAATACATTGAGTGATTTATCAAGTCCCTCCTTGCGGATAATAGGAATACATATTCGTTCTTTCATAACGAAATGTGGCTTCCCGGTAGTGCTGAGCAGCCGTTGTGCTTGCTATTCTTTGTGTCCTGATTCTTGGTTCCAGAGGTACTCCCAGACTAGTATGGTATTTGTAGCAGTTGCATATGGTGGCTGTGGAACATTTTTCATAGTACTATGAATTTTTTAGTTTATAGAATATTTACTATATTACTATTAAATTTCTATACCCATTACATTACTCATCCAAGTATCATTGGACCATCAACAGAACACAATGTGCACAATAAAAATTAATGTGCTTGGGGCGCCTGGGTGGCACAGCGGTTAAGCGTCTGCCTTCGGCTCAGGGCGTGATCCCGGCGTTACGGGATCGAGCCCCACATCAGGCTCCTCCTCTATGAGCCTGCTTCTTCCTCTTCCACTCCCCCTGCTTGTGTTCCCTCTCTCGCTGGCTGTCTCTATCTCTGTCGAATAAATAAATAAAATCTTTAAAAAAAAAATTAATGTGCTTGTCTTTGTTAATTTGCTGACTTCCAGTCATATAAAAACCATAGATTTGGACATATTTCCAATTTTGTCATTGTGACTGACATATGTCAAAGTAAGAGAATAAAACATATTTTTTTACAGTGTGTTAGCTTGATTTATAACTTAAATACTGAGACATATGGTATGCTGGTCTCCAATTTTACTTTTTTTTTTTCATTTTATAGGTATTGAATTGTTTACCAATTGGTACAATAGGATTTTTTAATATGCAGAAAACATGAAAAAAGCATGGAACACTTCATGAATTCGTGTGTCATCCTTGTGCAGGGGCCATGCTAATCTTCTCTGTATCATTCCAATTTTGATATATGCGCTGCCAAAACGAGCACTCCAATTTTACTTTTTTTTTTAATCAAGATTTTATTTATGTATTTGTCAGAGAGAGAGAGCACAAGCAGGGGGAGTGGAAGGCAGAGGCAGAGGGAGAAGCAGGCTCCCCACTGAGCAAGGAACTTTGATCCCAGGACCCTGAGATCATGACCTGAGCCGAAGGCAGAAGCTTAGATGACTAAGCCACCCAGGCATCCCTCCAATTTTATTCTTATCTTGAGTCCCGCAACCCTTACTCCTGGGCCTGTCTGACCATCCTTGACCCAGCACTATGCAAGGGACCAGAGTTAGGTGACCTGGCTTATTCATAGTGACATTTCAACAAGGAAAAGAAGTTGTGTCATCTTAGCCTGAAAATATCTTACTATTCACTCAGAAAATATTGTTACATGCCTTTGGTTCTGTTGATGCAATTTCTTTTCTAAAGAGGATTTTCTCTTTCTGAAAAAAATCAGTCATTTTTATGTTCTGCCTTCTTACAAAGTTTTGTCACTGAAATTTCCATGCCATGAGTTGCAATACAGAACATGTGCAGAATAAATTCTGGTCTCATACAGAGAAAGATTTAGGGAAATCCTCACTTTTCAAAGGTCACTGCTTGCTGTCCATGACACCTTATAATAACTTCACTCCTCATTTAGTGTTGCATATGCATTGTGTGTGGGGATAATAAAATGGGATGTCAAATTAGTCTGTTTGCTGGTATATACACAGCATACACAAACATGTATAATATATAGATTTATAATGAATTTCCCTCTGTAAATAAACTATGATAAAGAGAGAGAAGAGATGTAACAAAATATGTTAAATCTACATTGGGAGCTGATATAGTGCTCAGGAAAATTTTTCTGTAATAGTACAAGTAACAGCCAACTATTAGGGAAAGTTGCCCAGAGTAGAGAGAAGATAGTGGTTTGTCTTCGAGGGCAAATGTCAAAGATGGGACCCCATCCTGAAAGAGAGCCCTACAGCTAGGATGGATAGTCTATGCCTCCTGCCACTCTTTTTTATTTAAATGCACCCCCACTAACAAGGGACCTGAACTTCCAGGTTCCAGGATGAGAGCCCCTACCCTCTCCTTTACATAGAGGCCCAGAACTATTTGGACCTCTCCTGCTGCTTGATTTTGTTCTTTGTTATTTCTTAACTAGTCTTAGGATAAGACTTAGGCCTTTTCTTCTGAAGAAAAGTTAAGGAATCTTGAGGAGCTCTTTGAAACCAAGCTCAATAAACCTTGCCCTTGAAACCATAATATCATTTCTAAAGATTGTTTCAGATGTGCTTTGGAAACGTAGGATAAACCACTTGGAAATGATAAACTTTAAGAGAGAATATACTACTTGGCTTTAAAATATATGTCTGGTTTTTCCTTAACGTGTCATGTGAAGCATATTTTGTCAGTAAAGTAAGTGAAGCCTGGTTTCTGATGAACTTAGTAGTGTTAGATTTATTCATAACATCCAAGATTTTTTAAAAAAGTGGTTTAAAATTAATTATATTTTGAGAAAAATTTGGCAGTTCACATCATTGTGAGATAATTATAAATACCTTCCTTTTTTTTTTTTTAAAGATTTTTTATTTATTTATTCGACAGAGATAGACACAGCCAGCGAGAGAGGGAACACAAGCAGGGGGAGTGGGAGAGGAAGAAGCAGGCTCATAGTGGAAGAGCCTGACGTGGGGCTCGATCCCATAACGCTGGGATCACGCCCTGAGCCGAAGGCAGACGCCCAACCGCTGTGCCACCCAGGCGCCCCTATAAATACCTTCCTTAAGTGTCTTATAAACCAGACCACTGATTTCCAGGATGCCATCTTCTGTGTAATAGAGAGAACACCATCTTCATTATTGTTTTCTTATTTCTCTTGTTTATTTATTTCATAAAGCCCTTTGTACTGAAAACCCCAATGTAGACTTGTCAAAGTGGAAATGGTCTTCAAATAAGTTATTTGTTACTGTTATGATTTCTTTCTCTTATTATAAATTTAGAATCATACCTAAAAATGAAAATCAATATGCATTTACATTATTTCCTCCTCTTCCAATTTCAACCTCATCCTCTATTTTCTCTACACCTTATGTCCTTTTCTCTTAAATTATAGTATACAGTCTCTTGTTTTCTGATTCTCAAATATGCTTGTATTTCTTGGGCTTATCTGTCCCAAGCTATTTTGTAGACATTTCTATTTATTTTACTTTTTTCAACTTGGTTTGATTCTCACACTCAGAACTCTTCTTCAAGGGTCCCTTGCTTTCTAGTTTCTTTATGTTAATGGAAATCTAGATAATTGCTTTATATGTTTGATTACTGGGCCCTCTGCCAATTCTATCCCTTCCATTCCTTGCCTCTTCACTCCTATAATCAATGTGTTTTTACTCATAACTTAAATAAGGCTATCACAGTTAATTAATCTGCTTGACCATTTGACTACCCGTTTGGTTCTTTTCCCCATTATCTACCCAAAACCACACCAGATTTGACAAACTGGGGGCTCCACCCAAAGAAATCTACCAGAGTACTTCTATATTTGCCTAACTTAAAAATCTTAATAGCCAATAAAAAATATTATTTTGTTTTCTAACTGCATGTCTAGATTGATCTCACCGATCTTCAAATTTTGTCATCTCTTTTCTCCAAAGTTATCTTCACCTTTTTTCTAAGTGAAAGTGATTATTCTAATCATACTCTTCTCAGACCATTCCTTTCCATGGCTCCATTTGGCTTTTGGAAATGAATCATGTGGACCTCTCATTCTTCTTTAATCCTCTCACATACTGTTCCAGTAAGCACATCCCTACTAAATTTTAATTGAGGCTCTTTTCCTTCATCTTGGGAATGGAATCAGGAGAAAAGAAGCTGCCCTCAAGTGCATTTTTATTTGGAAGACTTATTTTTCTTCCTTAAAGTGAGGCCTTATCCCAATTCACTTATTTCTCCTCCACTCCTTTATAAATTTTCCATGTGTCAGGCCTCCAGCCTAGACCAATACCACCACTCATCTATGGTTTCCAGAACTCCAGCTACTACCAGTGCAGAGCCCCAAGTGTCACAGATGCTGTGACTTATCTCCTGTTACACTGTTCCCTAGATGTTGATATATGCATATCTTATCTCTCCAGTTGGAGTGTAAATCCCTTTAGAATAAGAACTGAATGTTTCTATGATTTTCACACCAAATGCCATATCTAGTGGGTGATAAAATCCATTAAGAAAGTTGCGAGCCACACTAAAAATTGATCAAATATAAACAAAGAGAGGATATCCCAGTGAACTACTCATAGTAAGAATAAGAATTAGCCAAGATATGGAAACAACCAAGTTTCCATCAGTGGATGAATGGATAAAGAAAAAAATATATATGTATATATTTGATGGAATACTATTCAGCCACAAAGAAGGAAATCCTGACATTTGTGACAATATGGATGGACCTTGAGGCATTATGCTAAGTGAAATAAGTCAGATAGAGAAAGATAAATACTCTATGATCTCACTTATATGAGGTATCTAAAAAAAACAAAAAAAACTGAGCTCACAAATACAGAGCACAGATTGGTGGTTGCTAGAGGTGGGTTGAGAAATGGAAGAAACAGGTAAAGAGGGTCAAAAGGCACAAACTTCCAGTTATAAAATAAATACATCATGAAGAATGTAATGTATAGCATGGCAACTCTGATTAATAATACAACATTGCATATTTGAAAGTTGCAGAGAGAGTAGCTCTTAAAAGTTCTCACTGCAAGAAAAAATTTTGTAGCTATATGACAACTGACAATGATGGATGTTAACTGGGCTTGTTGTGATGATCATCTTTACAACATATACAAATACTGAATAATTATGTTGTGTACCTGAAGTGAGTGTTACATGTAAATTTTACCTCAGTTCATAAAAACGAAATTTAGAAATGGGAGAGAAAGAGTAAGAATTGTTCTGGGAAACATTTTAGTGTGTGCCCACTGGGTCATGACCAGAATTTTGAGAAGCACTGCACTACAGTGTAAGGACACAATAGATGTCTGGTATTTGGTCATTTAAGTTGTTAAAAAAAAAAAAAAAAGAGTTGAGGAGAGATTTGGAAGAAGCGTGTTTATGAAATTCTGAGGGTCTTCCTGTATCTTTTGCTCTTTGGCCCTTCAGTCTGGGTGGGGTCTGAGCAGTCTCAGGTTGCTTCATTAGCCTGATGGAGTATCTCCTTTCCTTGTTCAGCACATTTGGATGAGCCACAAATTCCCTGAGGGAATTCAGACGCCAATGTAATCCTCATGGTGGACACCATGCATAAACCCTCCTGTGGGTTTTCTATCTCCCAAATGGGAAGTTAATGATTATTGACATAAACTGCTAAGTTCCATGCCCTTCGATTTATTTTAGCAAATATTCGTGGAGTGCCTCCTCTGTGCCAGGATTGTGTGGATTCAAGATACAGAGTTGGATCAGACACAGGTTATACCCTAGAAGAGCTTAGGATTTAATGCAGGAACCGACAAACTGCAGCCCACAGGCCACATCTGGCTCACAGTCTGTTAGTGTAAATAAAGTTTTATTGGAACTTGGCCAGGCTCATTTGTTTGCAATGTATTGTCAATGGCTCCTTGTGCAGCCACACAGAACTGAGTCATGGCAACAGCAACCAGATGGCCCACAGAGCTTCAATATTTATTGAAAAATATCTGTGAAAAAGTTTGCCAATCTCTGATCAATAAAACATCAAAATTTAAGATAATACTTTTTTATGGTATTTCCATATGCAAAAGCAACAAGTATATCAAGAGCAATGTAATATTTTCCTTATTTTTATGACTAAACAACATAGATTATTGGTCTGATGGTGCAGCCTGAGGAGTATCCAAGAAGTGAACCCTTTTGAAAACATCTTAACGAAATGACATCTCATGTTTTTCTCTCTTACGCATACGTAACCACCCTGCCCAGAAACTTGGATGTCTGAATACAGTGCCAATATTATCATAAAAATTACAGAGCTAAATCAGCTGATTATGAGGCCAGAGATCACCAAGAGCCTGCCCATTAGCTGAGGGTAGTTCATCGTTATCATATGCTTGGCTCTAAAATTTTTGAGCAACATTAATTTGAGAAATTAACTTAATTTCACATTAAAATCTGGGTCTCCCAATGCTTTGAAAAATCACAGTTGGCAGCAGTAGGCCTCCCTTCCTGCATGATGAAAGCTTGCTGGGGCTGAAAAGCAGCTTCTGTCTTTGGACACAACATAAACACTCCAGATTACCCCAATTTCTATTGCTCCCAAATATTTCCCTGACTCAAGTTTAATTGCCAATTTCCATTTACAACAAACTTACACTGCTGTTTTTCTCAGTAAAGAAATTTCTCTGTAACTAGTCTCTTTTAGAAGTGGTACAACAAGATTAACCAAAAAAGATTATGTTTTAAAAAAACTTTTTTGGTGTGCCTGGGTGGCTCAGTGAGTTAGGCGTCTGCCTTCTGCTCAGGTCCTGGTCCTGGGATCAAGCCCCATGTCAGGCTGTCTGCTCACCAGGGAGCCTTCTTCTTCCTCTCCCTCTGCCTGCTGTTCTCTCTGCTTGTGCTTTCTCTCTCTCTGTGTCAAATAAATAAAATCTTTTAAAAAAAATTTAAAAGATAAAAATTTAAAAAATAATTTAAAAATAATAAAAAACTTTCTTATGTATTTAATATGCAAGCAAAGGTATGTAATCTGCAGTCACTTTAATGACCTATGTTCTTCTCTCTTAGCCCCCGTGGAAATGATGATTTAATGTCTTACACCCATAAAGGAAAGCAGAACTGAAATGTGGCTTAGAGCAGTGATCTACAAAGAGACCCCAGGGAGTGCTTAAGAGAGACTATTGAGGTTTGGAGAGAAAATACTAGAATTTACATATTTGGTCTCCTTTTTAATTTGTATTTTCTGTGTTTTATATATTTTGTAAGTTTATAACATACTTATAAAGCAGTACATATACATAACATGTAACTAGATGGATATTCAAATTTATTTTAGTGATTGAGGCATGTGATCAAAAGCTTGCCAACTTTAGTCATGGGAACCTGGAGAGATCTGGGAGATCATCACATCGAAAGTTCCTTTTACCAATAAAGAATTGGAAGCCCCCAAAGGTGAAGTGATCTGGTCAAAGGCACAGACATGTTAGCAATACACCACACTGCCTGCTCTCTTAGTAAAGGCCTTCATGAGAAAATGAGACCAATGTGGTGATAAATTGTTCCCCAGAAATAGCTGGGCGATTTGTAGGAAATGGTCAGACGTCTTCCTCCAGCATAGCACACATTTCAACTGGTGCTACCTAGAATAGTTAGTTTCTCTTTTTTGGTGAAAAATGGCATCTGATCAATTTCCCCACCTCCAGTAGAGGCCGCCCCTGTGGCCGCATTCTCATTGGCCAGCTCCCATTGGCCCTCATCTGCCTTCTTTTCCTGTGGAAATAAAATATAAGGGCAGGAGAAAGGACATATTTGGTAATGTTACGCTCCTCAGCTTCCTGCTCGGGGCTGTCTCAGCTGCAAAATGTCAAGGGAAAAAATATCCCTCCAACTTGGAATGAATTCCAGACAGACCCTGATGCCTGCAAATTTGTCAGAGGGAGCCAAGTCCAGAAAAGCAGAACATGAAGAAGGTTCATTATTCGACTTCAAGAGAAGCTCACATAATCAGACACTCTGGTATTTATGATTTTCCCCAATTCAGATGGTCTGTAGTTCACAACATTCCCCTCCCTTTACCGCTGATTCTGAGCTTCCTTTTAAATTAAACCTCAACAGTTATAAAAAGACTCTCACATTACTTGTAAGCCGCAAGCACTACTGGGAAACACTGTTCGTACAGGGCTGTTTGGGGCTGGAGAAGGACAGCTCTTTTTGATTATTAGTCTGGGAAGGGCAGTCCAAGAAGGCAGACTCACTTCACCTTGACCACGCCACCGTCCTCATCTAGTTACCACATCTGTGCCAAGACCTCCTGCCACTCACAGCATTTGATACAATGATCTTTACTAAAAAGCAGTTATTTTCTTCCACTGGCTTGCTTTTTCATTTCAGCTTTTATTTTTATGGGGGGGGGGGAACACCTGGAATAACCAGAAAGTAGATCCTGATACTCCTGGCTTGTGAATATACCAGCAGGACTCTGTTTTTAAGGTTGAGTTTTGGGGGATCTTAGTCTTTTCCTGGCATTCAGCACATTTTCTTTCTCTTTTAAAACCTTCGCCACATGCTGGCAAAAAGGTAAGGAAACAGCATTTGTCATCCAAACCTCATTAAATGGCTACGTACACATTTTCCCTTCTGCTTCTTGTTCTTCGTTCCTAAATGCCATGGCCTGTGTTTGTACTTGGTCACCCGAAGTCCTTATTTGGGTCCTCCAATAGGCACGAAGACATCCACAGAGCAGTTTTAGCAACCCGTGGAAGTGCCCGCATGAGGAATAGGGTGTTCAGTCCTCACATGTGGTCTCGATGAATAAGGGTCTTCTTTTGCCTCTTCTGAAACTGTCCAGCATCTCAACATCGGTTTTGCTCCTTCCATGGTGATCAACTGTTAGGTCATAAACATTAGATTGTGGCATCACTGGATGAGTCAGTGGGGAGGAAGCTGGGCTGGAAATACAGCTGAAAGCCTGTGGTGACAGACAGATGCCTTCTTAATCATGGCCTGCGTGGGGAAAGGAAAACTGTGCTGGGCCCACCCCCGGCCTTGATTCACAGACCTGGACTGCTCTGGAAGAGGCTGGGAAAGCCCATTCTCGGGGAATACCACTTTGCCCTCCTCCAGGCCTCTCACAGGAAAGCCACACAACTCAGAGGAGGGGGGAATGGAACAAGGAAGCCCTTTCTGGTTACTTTTTGGGTGTCAGCAAGGAAAAACAGCTTTCACCATCTTGTCAACGTCTCGTGCTGTTCCTTCTTAAATAGCTCCTATTGTGACCATTGCCTATTTCTTGGTGTGTTCATTTTCAGTAGGGTTCCTGTTCCATTTTATCGGCCTTGTCTATACAATGGACATTGTAAGAGCTCACCTGTTAGAAGGCAGGAGGTGGGGATACACAACTTCATTATGTTTCCTTTCATCACATTTTCCTGTTTCTTTGGGGAAACCTGGGTGGCTCCGTCGGTTGAGCATCCGACTCTTGATTTCGGCTCAGGTCGTGATCTCAGGGTCCTGAGATGGAGCCCCTCGTCAGGCTATGCACTGAGTGTGGAGCCTGCTTAGGATTCTCTCTCTCCCTCTCCTTCTCCCTCTGCCCCTCTCCCCCTGCCCTTGCTCTCTCTCTCTCTTAAAAAAAAAAAAAATCCTGTCTCTTTTAAGCACTGGGGACTACTAGAAATTTTGCCATATTTTAAAAACACAATTTCCTGGGTCCCTATTTCATTTTAGAAGAATTGATTTAATATTTCCAAATTTGGGTGTTTAGAGAGCATGATGTCAAGAGCTACTGTGCATTAGGCTGCTAGGAGACTGGTCAGTGAGAGAAACAATGTCTTTCCCTGTGTCCCCTATCAGGAACTGCTCAGTATTCCTGCCAGCCTGTTTGGCTTTATCATCCAGTCATTTTAGACCTGCAAGAGAACATTCCATCAGGGGATCAGATTCTATCATTTCACTGGAATGCAATGTAAGACCACAGAAACTCTAGTACAAACAAATTTACCGTGGCTCAGATTAATGATAGATAGCACTGAAATGGCCAGCCCCATTGTATTCCCTCCCTGCTAAGGATAGAATACATGACGTTAAGTTGAAAATCCAGCCAGGCAACTCAGACCAGAAGGAAGGAAGCCATTTCTGGCCTAGAGGTTGCAGATGAAGTTGTGACGTTTGCGTCTTGGGGAGAATCTCTAAGATTAGCCTGGAAGAGATATTTGAATGGTTAAGTTGAAGTTCTGACTGAAGATGGGGGACAAATTTGTATGATTTCCAAACTTTTGTTCAAGACACAAGAGTGTCAAAGTTGTTGAAAAGTGACTCCATGCATTTCTCACTGTTATTAAGATTGTTATTCATGATCAGGCTACTTTTATATAACAAAGACAAATTCTGCTGGTTGGAAGAAGATAAGTAAGGAGTTATTTATTACTCCTTTTTTAAGGGAGTTTTTTACTGGGGAGAAAACCCAGGCACAGAGAGGTCATTGTCAGCCAGCAGAAGAGCTGAGCCTACAAAGTGGACCGCGTTGGCTCCCTGTGCGGCGTGCTTTACTACACCATAGTTCTTACTAATAATATAAATCGATTTAAGATGTAGCTCCAATTTGTAGGAATTTTGTTTATTTCATGAGCAGCACTGAGACAGAAATATGAGAATCTCTGGGAATTGGCATGGCTAAATATTACAATTTAGAAGAATAGCTTAGGCAAAGTACAAAAGAGGAAATGCTATTGAGATGAGTTCATTTCTACTCACTAAAAAAATTAAAAAGTTAAACTCCAGATCCAACAACATTTTCCTTTACTTCGCCCAACATCAGAGGCTTTACACAGCAACTCCCCAAACAAATCTGTTTCATACATTTCATCTTTCCAACTAAGGAATTTGTTTAATATCTAATCTTGAGTTTATTAACTTCTCTTAGAAAAAGTTCTATTTCATCTCTACAAATGCAAAATTGAACCAAATTTTACCCCTCCCTTCTTTTATAATTCCTTAAATGGATAATGCTGACTTATTTTAGAAGACATCCAACAGCTTTAATTTCTAAGATGTAAATTATTTTCCTTCCCTCCCTCCCTCCCTCCATTCCTTCCTTACTTCTTCCTTCCTTCCTTCCTTCCTTCCTTCCTTCCTTCCTTCCTTCCTCCCTCCCTCTCTCCCTCCCTCCCTCCCTTTCTCCCTCCCTTCCTCCCTCCTTTCCTTCCTTCCCTCCCTCTTTCCTTTCCTTTCCTTTCCTTTCCTTTCCTTTCCTTTCCTTTCCTTTCCTTTCTTCTCTTGGAGGGTAATCTATCCATTTTACATAGGAATCCAGTTGAAATCATTCCTTTGGTTTTCTATATGGAAGCTACATTTGAAGGGCTTCCTCAATCCTATTATTGATCAGAAGTCATGCCTCTCAGATTCATTTACTTGTGAATGACTTTAGGAGCCAGCATTCTTAATATACAGGAAGTCAAATAATTATATTAAATGATAAAATTCTCCCCAAAGCTGATATTAATATTGTAATATCTGTCTTCTTTCCCGTTTTGGTCTTTTTTAGATTCTTTGTTGGGTGTCTAGCAAAATCATAATTTTAGTAAACTCCCCATAAAGTCTGAGTAGGCAAATTCCTAGTTGGTTTGATTTAGGGGGTTCCAAGAGCTAATTTTTATCCTAGATATTTTTCTGTTGATCAATGGGAAACTGAAATTCCAACTAATGGATTATGTTGCTCAAGTTAAGACATCATCTCTAAAACACTGTATCAGCTGGCATCTGGCAGTGTCAAAGTATTAACCCATTAGTACCCATGAGTACATTAGCTTTATATTTTGAATCTCAACATGGGACAGAAGGTTATATTTTGATAGTAAGCATACATTGTCCAGATTGATTATGTTGGGAAAGGAAGCCCTGGTTGGAAAATAGCAGTGGAAGATTAAGGTATGAATAAGAGAAGATGCCAAATAGACCATGAGTAAATTACAGTTTTCTCTTCATCTGTTTTGGGAGGCTGTATTTATATTACTCATATTTCAAGCATCCTTAATGCATGTATTGACTTGTTTCTCCGAGGTCTTCACTGATATTAATTGATTTGAATCTTCAGATTCATTAAATGAGAGTTTGCTAGATCCAGAGGTCCTTTTAGAATAGTATATGTGCATTAGATTAGGTAAAAATTTTGAAAAAGCAAAACAAGGTTAGTAGTCAAATTTTATGATGGTTTACGTATGTCAGGGGAGGCAAACAAGGCATAGAATGTAAAAGAAAATGGAATTTCGATCATTTTTTAAGTTAAGAAAAAAGTTAGAATGAGAAGACTGGAAATACTAGTACAAGCTAACCATACATTTTAATTCTAGAGATGACTAACCTGTTGGAAAATAAGTATCAGCTCAGCCTGGTGAAGAGACCATTGTGGCCTTGCTTTCATTGCTGTTCTTTTCAGAGAAAGCAACAAAATGCATTTTAGTATATGAGCACTTGTGTGTGTGTGTGTGTGTGTGTGTGTGTGTGTGTGTTGAAGTTGATTTTGGAAGACACAGATAACTATGAGCTATGTATTATATTCCTAATTTTCACTTAATGAAAAATAATCATTGGCAGCTGTAATCAGCTGTTTATGTCAGCAGAATAGAGAATATCTAGTGATGTGCAACCATTTTTTCCCAGATGATGATATTTTGAGGGATCGGTTAAACTCTGGCAATTTCACTGTGTAAAGAACAGAGTGGTGTAATTCAAAATAAAGCTATCACTCTTTTCCTTTACAAATAGAGAAAGCAGGATACCATCTATTTAGGTTATCAGGAAAATAGTAGCAAGAGTTGTAACAGTTAAATTTTACTTCTAAATTACAGAGTTTGTACAATAAGTGTTTTAATGATATTTTGAAATAAAAAAATTGAACACATGCAAAACACATCCACCAAAGAAACATACATACATTTGTCATGAATTAGAATTTCATTCATTCATTCATTCATTCGTTCAACAAATGCTATTTGGAACTACTCTATACCTACTAAATTGTATTAGAGTTCTTCAGAGAGACAGAACTACCTAGATGTATATATATCTTTTGTCAGTTACATTTATAAAGAGACATATATTGTAAGGAATTGGCTCGGGTGATGTGGAAGCTTGGCAAGTCCAAGATCTGCAGGATAGACTGGAGACCCAGGGAAGAGTTACAGTTTGAGGCTGTTAGTCTTGCTGGCAGAATTGCTTCTTGGCTTGGTCAGGTCAGTCTCTTTTCTATTAAGGCTTTTAATTGATTGGATGAGACCCACATATATTATGGAGGTAATTTGCTTGCCAAAAGTCTTCTGGTTTAAATGTTAATCTTACTTTTATTTATTTATTTTTTTTTTTTTTAAAGATTTTATTTATTTATTTGACAGAGATAGAGACAGCCAGCGAGAGAGGGTACACGAAGCAGGGGAGTGGGAGAGGAAGAAGCAGGCTCATAGCAGAGGAGCCTGATGTGGGGCTCGATCCCATAACGCCGGGATCACGCCCTGAGCCGAAGGCAGACGCTTAACCGCTGTGCCACCCAGGCGCCCCGTAATCTTACTTTTAAAATAGTTTCGGAGAAATAGCTACAAGAACATTTGACCAAATATATGGGTACCGTGTCCTAGCCAAGTTGATGCATAAAATTAACCATGGCATGAAGGCTACGCACAGGTCTAAACACTGTGGAAATATGCATCATCTCATGGAGCTTACATTCTAGTGGCCTTTGGAAGTTTGAGACATGTTGCCATAGACTTTACAAAAAATACCCAAAGTCAAATTCAGTTGGTAACATCTTACCCTCACCTTTTGATGATGATGATGGTGGTGGTGGTGGTGATGATTATTTAGCATTTTCCAGGGATTCTGTACATCAAGAAACCTTATGCACGGGTAATTGTAAAGAGTTCAGTTGTTGCCATTGTTGGCAAATGCTAGGATCATAAGGATCTTTCTGAAGAATAAAGCATCTTTTTCTTAAGCTACTAAGATTAGAGCAGTAGATACTACGATCATATAGCACTTTTCCTAATGCTTTTAGAAAATTACACAGGACATCTCACCGAGCAGAATCGTACTGTGAGGGCCATGTTAAAATAGCAGACCAACTGTAATATCAGAGACGTACAAGGAGTTTTATGGATTCCTGTTTGTTTACCTGCAAGGAAAATGTCTGAAAGTCTGAAGTATACATTATACATAATTTGGCTGGTTTCCATAGTGTGGTGGTCATCACATCCGCCTGACACATAATTTGGCTGCACTTAGAGGAAAATCTTGGATTGCACTGCACCTTCTAACTTTTATCAGACAAAGAACCTATTGTCACCTTTCCATACCCATTGGTGAAACACAGAAGTTTCCATCCATTTTTTACTTTATTATTATTTTATTTTACTTTTTTTTTTTGTTTTTTGCTTACAGTTTGTTTTTTTACTTCATTGCACATGTTTTCAAGTGCTAAGTGAAATCACTCCTTATCCTTGGGAGAAAATGACAGAAGAAATGACAGTCATGGAATCTTCCTCTGGATGTGGGAATAGAAATAGTTCTCAAAATAAATCGTGGCCACACACAGGTAGCTTCTTCATGAGGTGACTTCACAAGATAGGCCCCACCCCACCCATCTGGGATGAGCATGACTTGGGCTGCCATCCTCATTGGGGGCCTATATTTATAGCACAAAGACGAAGGTGCATCTATGAAAGCAAACCTTGTCCAGATCTCCCTCAAAGATACATTCTGCTTTTCCAAATTACCTCACTTGGGGGCGTATAGTAGAAAAGTCATTAAATGTCTGGAAAGATACATAGAAGACCTGGTAACATTGTTTCCTCTGGGGTGGGAACTAGGAACTCTGCGTAAGGGTAGGGCAGGGGCTTACTTCTCAATGCACTCCTTTGTACTACTGAAAATTTACTATTTGCATATATTATTTCCTTAAAATTAGCTACCTACCTAGCTGGTTCATTAGCTAACTAAATTAATAAAACATTAAAAATCTAAAAAACTAGAAATACCTGGATCTTCTGTTACTATGTAGCTACCTCCTCAATTTAACTCCTCAATCAGTTATTTCCCTTCTTTCCTCCCCTCCCCTCCCCTCCCCTCCCCTCCTTTCTTTCTTTCTTTCTTTCTTTCTTTCTCTTTTCTCTCTCTCTCTCTCTCTCTCTCTCCCTTAATAACACTGACCTCTTCTTCCTTGAACATATCAGGCAAATTCCTGCCTCAGGTTCTTTGCAAAAAGAGTTTCCGATACCTGGAAAATTCTCCGCTTTACTATCTGCATGGCTTGTTCCTTGCTAGTTTGTTTGTTTTTTTTAAGGTTTTATTTATTTGAGAAAGAGAGAGAGCACGCATGAGTGGAGGGGAGGGGCAGAGGGAGAAGCAGACTCCCCACTGAGCAGGGAGCCTGATGCTGGGCTTGACCCCAAGACCCTGGGATCAGGACCTGAGCCAAAGGGAGACACTTAACCAAATGAGCTACCCAGGCACCCCTGTTCCTTGCTACTTTAAATCTTGACTCAGATATCACTTTCTCAAGAGGGCCTACCTTGACTACCGTGTTTAAAATTGCAAGCTTAAATAGGTGATAGGGATTAAGGAGGGCACTTGTGATGGGCACCAGCTGCTGTATGGAAGTGTTGAATCACTATATTATACTCCTGAAACTAATATTACCCTGTATGTTAACTAATTGAAATTAAATAAAAACTTGAAAAAATTAAATTAAACAATAAAATTGTAAGCTTACACCTTAGAATTCCTTATCCACTTTATTTTTTGTAGTAACTGTGTTCTTTTAAAGTACTGTATAATGTATTTATTCAACATCTTTATTGCCTGTATCTCAACACTAAAACTAAGTTCCCTGAGGACTAGAATTTGTCTGCTTAGTTTGCTGCTGTTTCTCCAGCATCTAAATACTGCCTGGCAGTCATAGGTTGTCATGGAAAAATTGCTGAACAAATGAGAGAGAAAATGAATGAGCTTGGTTTTCCAAATTTGTTATGCTTGACTGAATACCATTAAGTGATTTGAGACTGACACATGTAGTTTTTAATTCTATTAATGATTATGGTTTTCCAAAAACATTCCTTAATGTATATTTTGAACATAAATTCAAGAATAACCTTCTCTCGGGATGCCTGGATGGCTCAGTCGATTAAGCGTCTGCCTTCAGGTCAGGTCATGATCCCGGGATCCTGGGATCGAGCCCCACTTCAGGCTCCTTGTTCATCTGGAAGCCTGTTTCTCCCTCTGCCTGCTGCTCCCCCTGCTTGTGCTCTCTCTCTCTAACAAATAAATTTTAAAAATCTTAAAAAAAAAGAAAGAATAACCTTATCTTGTTTTTGCAAGTTGAAGTATACTCTTTCTTCTGTTACTTCACAAATCTGCCTAGCCAATGTCCTTCTATTTGTTAACAGCACTTTACAACCTAAATTACTATTATTAACATATTTTTTGGCGGGGTGCCTGGGTGGCTCAGTCGTTAAGTGTCTGTCTTTGGCTCAGGTCATGATCCCAGCATTCTGAGATCGAGCCCTGCATCGGGTTCCCTGTTCAGTGGGAAGCCTGCTTCTCTCTCTCCCACTCCCCCTGCTTGTGTTCCCTCTCTCGCTGCCTCTCTCTCTGTCAAATAAATAAATAAAATCTTTAAAAAATATATTATTTTTTTGTTTATAGATTTTTAACTTCTGAGAATATTTTGGGCATAATCATTCTGTTTTGGACAAATTTACCATCAGTGTTTACACTTATCTGTTCATAAGCTTTCAGCACTCATCGCCTCAAACAGTCAGGGTTAATCAACTAGAGAGGTCAACTTGTTACTTCAACCAGAGGATTTCACATAGGGAATTAAGCACTGAAAAAACCCACTGGAGGAGTGAGGGCCAGAGCAAGCCTCTGTGACCTTGGGGTAGCCCAGGAAGATGCTAGAATCATAAGCAGCCATCGCATGGCTGCTGGCAGCACTGAGGCGGGCGGTTTGCAGGAGATCTTCCGGAAGCTGCTCTGAACCACCATGTCCGCTGTTCCATCTCCACATCACCCACCTCTGCTGGAGAGACAATCACGGCTTCTGCCTCTCCCCGTTCTGTGGAAGTAATCTTTCCTGTTGTGCTCTGTGATATAAATGGGCAAAGTTTTAGAGTTATCCACCCCCACAGGTCCCTCAATATACAGATTTCCATAAGCCTCAAACCTAAAAGCAATAGAAAGAAGAGGGAAAGCATATTGAATTTATCATTACAATTTCATCCTGATATGTCTTAATTCCATTTTAATTTTTTTGGCTTTTGAGTCAAGGTGTTTGCTAGTTTATTTTGGAGGTTGTTACTCTAATTATATGCACATTCCATAGGTAAACCCCAGTGATAAACATATGTTCTTGTCCCTATTCCTATATAATCATGGCATGATGTCCCAGACCGTCTGTATCTACTCTCAAGACAGTTAGTATCAACGTGAGAAATCCCAGAGGTACCGTACGTAATCTATATAATATGCCTGTACAGTAGTTTAAGAAAATGCGTGACCATTGTTATTTTAAACTAATAATTGCCCATTATTTGCTTATAAAATCCTTTCCCTACCAATGTTATCTTGTCTGTAAAATGAGAATATAGCAGTACTTATTTTGTAGGATTATCCTGAAGATTTAATGAGATTTTATACACACACATATAGAGAGAGAGAGTCTGGAACGGTGCCTGGGCCATTGTAAATGCATAATAAAAGATAGCTGCTACCATCAGCATCACCATCATCATTCTCATTATCATTATTCTTGTCCAGAAAAACTGGTAGGCTTATGTGATGGATTGATCCATTGGACTTAATTCTTTATTCCATCCTGTGTCTATGCCTTTGCCATAGTCTCTTCAAGGGCAGAGATTCTGTGGTTCTTCACTGCTGGAATTTGAACTCGGTCATAGGACTTGTTTCAGTCAATAAGCATAAGAGCAAAAGTGACAATTTGCCAGTTCTAGGTCTAGGCATTAAAAGCCCTGTATTTCTCACTTGCACCCTTGCTCTTCTCCCATTGCTCTGATAAGAGCTTCCTCCCAGGTTGCTCCTGCCCCTGCAGCCTGGGTTCTGGAAAAACTACACACAGGCCAGAGCTGCCTCGGTCAATCCACAGAAACACAGTGAATAACGAAGCCATCCGGCCAAGCCCAGCCTTGATCCTCTGAACCGCATTCTGCTCACTTGGGTATAAATAAGAATAAATGATTGCTGTTTGAAACCTGTGTGTTTGGGAGTAGTTGGTAGCATAGTAGGTGAACTAATATGCTGCATTTCAGATACACCCCCACGGAAGACCAACCAGTGACAGAGTTGAGTGATGACACTTGCTGTCTGGCTGAATTGTAGTACTGTTTTGCCCACACGCTGGCCACTCTGTGCGCATGGCCCAGAGTAGTGCTGCAGGAAGTGAGTGAGCGTGGGGAGAGGTGAGGCTTGGTGCCAGTTTCTGCCTTCTGTGTTTGTGCCACCTTCCCCAGTCTGCCAGCTGGTGCAGCTGCACCCTTTGGACCAATGATACGATATCCTGGGCATCAGCCTAAATGGTACCACACATGCGAAGAGCCACAGCTGCTCTTTGTTGTGCTTCTTGCTGTTCTTGGCTCCGTGGCAATGCCTGGGGGTGGCATAGATTTCTACACATGAAGTGTGTCTTTCCAAGATTCATAGATAGTGTGTCTTTTCAAGATTCTCAAATTTGATCAAGGCTGCCACTAACGATGAGAACTGTGCATTTGGAAAATAGGCCAGGTTCATTTTTGAATCGTTTGATTTTTTTTCTCAAAGTAATTGTGCAAGTAACTGAATCATATAAAATTATGATATGACATCATATAGTTTGTTCTCCTGGGAAAAAACTAAAACTTCACCCATATTTTTAATGTATTTTTACATTTTTTTAAAGGCGGGAACATTTATTCCTTTTTTNTTTTTCTTTTTTTTTTTTTTTTTTTTTGCTTTATATACTAACACTCATACCAGCAATATTTATCCACATAAATCCTATGTGTTAATCATTCAATAAATCAAATGTATAATTTCCATTTCTAGGTAAAAAAGGTGATTTATTCTGCATGCGTGTCCTGAAATCACTGAAAATCATTATTAGTACATGCTTCTGGTGAATGTGATCCATCTCAAAAATTTCTGAGCTTGGTTTGAAACCTAAAAATGAGAAAATAAGGATAAATTGAGTCCAACAGAATAGTTTGATATTTCTAGTGCATCCCAAACTTAATCAGTCTTTTTTATTGATGCTATGGAGTTGGGAGAAGGAGTAAAAAGAGAAAAAAAGAAATCATATATCTGGTCCAGCCAGGGTTCATAATTTAATGGGATGGAATACAGACACCTCTTCAGAGCATTATCAGTGAGAATGGAGACAAATAGAGTATTGTTTTCAACGCTGCTTGGCTTGCAAAATAAACACTTGGGGAGCTTTTTAAAGCTATCAGTGCATTGCCTCACTCAAAGTTTTTTTTTTTTTTTTAAGATCTTATTTATTCATTTGAGAGAAAGAGAGAGAGTGAGCATGAGTGGGGGGAGGGCAAGCAGACCTCCTGCTTAGTGGAGAGCCTAGAGGTGGGGCTCTATTCCAGGACCCTGAGATCATGACTTGAGACGAAGGCAGACATTTAACTGACTGAACCACCCAGGCGCCCCTCAAAGTCTTCTCATTTAGTTGCTCCTGGGTGGGGTCAAGGAATTAGTACTTTATGGAAGCTCTCCCTGTAATTCTGTGCGGGATTAGCCCGGCTAGTACATGGCGTTTTGAATTGGTCTGAAGTCCAAGAGGATGCTAAAATGGATACACCATCTGTTTTCAGACTTTAGAGGATTTGAGCTTACAAGCAGGGTTTGAAAGGGAAGAAGCATGGATTGACATAAAAAAGTGTTTTCCATTTAAAATCAGTTCCACAATTTGGATTTTCTCAAGTTTTACCATTTCAATCAGCAAAACTCCGATTCATCAATTTGTGAGATGATGCTCTTTGCCTGCTAATTTCTTTTATCAGTATTTTTACCAAATATCAGTCTAGATTGCATTTTCATATCTTGTCTTCTTTGTAAAACTATGACTTCACTCCGTGATGTGCTGGAACAGTGTTATGGTGACTTGCAAAAGTTGACTGTGCATGTTTCGTTCCAAGTCTTATGTTCAGGAACATCGGGTTGGTAGATTGAAATTGGCCACGATAAAAAGTGTTTACATCATGGACATTGGCGAATACTAAAAAATCAGATGCTCTCGGATTCCAGAGATGACTATTAAACATTTAGTAGCACACAACTGATTTCAGTGGAAGAGAATTATGGCACACGAATTGATTTTTTAATTCTTCATCTCTGATGCCTTTAAATTAGAAGTCTCAGTTTTTAAGTATCTATTGATCTGGGGAAAAGTAAACCTACATTTTCCAAGGATGCCTGTTCTGTATTTTTATTTCCTACCGAATCCCCCTCCTCATTTTACCCCTGCCACTCACAACAGCAATTCCCACATATTCTATGCTGAGAATAGATTTACTGGTGTTAGCTTAAGAATCATTCTGTGAGTTCCATGAGAACCATACCACAGTGTTCAGTTTTTCATTTCAGCTACACAGCAGCCCTTTTTTTGTTTGATGAGAAAAGATAACCAAGAAAATAAATTAGCAGTCTCATGATTGACCCTATTTTTTTGTTATTCACGGAAACCCAAAATGAAGCAAAATAACCAAATTTTGCCAAGGAAAACATTTCCAACCATTTCAATTACTATTTTAATTGGCTTGGTCTGGCTGCCAGATTATCCTCTAATCTCTACAGGAATGTTATTTGGGAAAAGTTGAAATATGCCCTGTGTGGAAGCCACATTCATCTCTTCAGCACATTCTAGTTGGACTAAGTCTCTCAGCATACTGGAATCATATTAGAGTAAAATTGGCAGTTCCTGGAAGAACATAATCCATAGATCATATAAAAGCCTAATTCACTATCAGCATATTATTGAAAAGTCTGAAAAATGTGTCATGTCTGAGTCCAAGATAAAGAAAAGTGAGGATATTGAGATGTTTGCATTGCAAATACCTCTGGATCATGTGCAGATGTGAGTGTGTGCATGTGTATGTGCGTGTGTGCAGGACTGTGTATGTGTCTGTGTGTGCATTAAGGAATGCAACAATGGAAGGAGGAAAAAGGTTGCAATTATTTGCATGGTTTCATGAAAGCATCCCGGGATGTGATGTGTTTTATGAAGATTTTATGGAGAAATTGTCTCAGATGCTTATCAGACTTGGTTTAGAGACAGGAAAAGGCTTTTCTTATTTATTTTAACCGAGTCTTGAAAAGATTGATTTTAAGATGAGATTATTACATTTTCAGACTACCATTTCAGTGTATGCTCATTCAAGCGGGATGAAGAGTTACTGTGCTCATTATTCTTTAAAAGTTATTTGTAGTCAGATTCCATAAAATATTCCAGAAAATACACAAAAAATATGTGTGGCTATGATAACCAGTTGGGTTTTTACCCTAGACTAGTCTCTTCAATAAATTCTGGTTTTGGGCACTGTATTGAAATTATAAAATTTAAACTAAGACAAAGTTCACTGGCATCTGTTTCATATGTGGGGGCAAGCCCACGGTGAAGGAGCATGCATGATTGTGCAGTTGTACCCAGAAGTTTTGTTGTGGCTTCTCAGAGTAAATACGTCTCTGACAATCTACTCTGTGGTGTCATTAAAGGGTGTGGAAAAGTTTCTTTATACTTCACAGGATTAGATGACTGGAACTGGGGTCCCATACGTTGATATTCTTTGAATCAGATTTTTTACAGGAGTCTGCCACAGAGAGAGAAGTAGCTTGCAATGTCCAGTCCCCGTCATTTAATCCCCCACAGTAGCACTAATTCACTCAAAAACCATAAATGTAATGAATCTTTAGATCTGAAGTGATCAAGGGAGAAGAGAGTTCAGGGGGAAAGAGAGAGAGTACAAATTACGTTCAGGCCAAAAGAATTTCAGGAGTCCGAAAGCCCATATGTCTACAGGGACCATCAACCATTTCTTACCTTCCTGATCGACGACCCATTTATATGAACGACTAACAGATCTTCTCAACTTCTCACTGGCCTTTGCGATGCTCCAGACTTCAGAAAAACTGGCTGAGCAGCCAGATGTGGTACTCTCCACCTTAAGCTGGATCACTATTCCAATTTCCCTCGATCTTTGCTGTTTCTAACAAACTCATATCTATAGTACACCATCATCAGACCGAAGTGGAATTCTAATATAGCTCCTGTGTCTCCTGACTTCTCCATCCCACACACAGATTTTTCTAAGAGATTCAACGGAGAGTGGCAGTGAGACCAGTCCTTTCACCCCAGTGCCTCTGACAACCAAGTGAGAGAGACTGCTACTGGTGGGTCATTAACAACTGTGGAGATTATGAATCATTGGAGCGCTTGACAAAAGAAGGTTTGTGGGTGATGTGAAAATCCACATATGCCCATGAGAGTGTATGGAGCACATACGTGTTGTTGCTTGGTGGGTCACTGAGGAGAGAAGTTTGTGAGCCACTGTTTTGGAGTAAGAAACAGCACAGAAGAATTCATTTCAGCCTGAAATGGCTTACTTAGCCACTGGCCACCATGTAGACATGTAGACAGTATCAGGTCTTCCTTCGACCTAGATGTGTAACAGGATGCACCAAGTTCCTTCAGTGAAGTGAAACTTTAACAAATCTTTAGGTAGAACTCTTAAGTGTCAAAAGCATTCTCCCATAGTTAATGTAAATTTCTCAACAAGATAAAGAATTTATTCTTTTTGAGCCAAGAGGAAACATCTCTTTTTTATATACCCCCATTCCATTTGATTGTTGAAGAAGGAGGAGGGAGAGCAGTATTCAGAAAGGATGCGAAGAGTTGGAGGTGAGCACCATGTGCTTATTGTTGCTTGGAGTGGACCTTTTCTTACCCTCCATGTATGTGCTAAATGAAGTAGGATGTGGTTAGTCACGTGGTTTGTAGCTAAATTAGATTGTCCATGGGAATCAGCTTCTTTGGCCTATACCAGAGGCCTTGAACACTATTTTATAAATACTGAAAGAGAAGTCTTTCTCTAGATAAACACCAGTAGAGCCAGGATTTGGGGGATGCTAATTAACCTCTTACATTTATAGAGATCTGACAGATTTCATACTTTGAAAAAAAAAACCTGTTTTATAACCTGACATGGTAGCCAATATAGGAAAACTAACAAAAGATTCACATGCAGTGAGAGTAGTGTTCCTGCAGCAGGAAATAATTATGGTCAGCAATGTGGGAGTAGACTCATCCCCAAGGTAGCTGACTACAGTGGATGAAGTTCACATCTGGCTGATACAGACTATCCAAAACTGATTCTGGGAATGCAGGAAAGCATTTGACAGTGCTGTGATTTTGTCCTATCTTTGTGAGCACCAGCTGACTGTGCTTCATCAATGCATTCATTATGACATCATTGTATGGACAGTTCATGGACCAAGAAGATCTGAGAATCCCTGGGGTGAAGGGAAATACCACAGACATCCATGGTCTTGGATGCTCAGTGAGTAAACAATGGTTTTTAAGCAGTTTCTAAGGCCTGAGAAATAGTTGGTCATCACCCAGGCCTACGCCCTTCAGCATGAGTTTTCTGGGGGAGGGTTGGCTACATCTGCAAGCCCCATACGGGCCCCACATGTTTCTAACATATTAGAGTAAATAAAGCTAATATGGAGGCGCTTCTCTTGAACTGAACTCTTTAATGGAAAATGCTCGCGTGAGGAGTCTGAATGCTAAGACACTAATGCCTCGTTTCATTGGTGCCAATTAACTCCCTGTCATAATATTGACATGCATAAAGCATGAATGCAATCTTGCTCTGGAAAAAAAGAAATTCAGAAAATTCTTAAATCTGCATGCATAAGCCTTCATGATTATAATATTTTAAGCATTATATGGAAAGATACACCCTCAGCTCAGTAGTTGTAGGTATAGATATAGATAGACATACATATACATACACATATATATTCATACTCAGATATAGATATACATAAAATCATCTTCATGGACATTCGATCTGCTTTTCCTATATTAGCTCTCATCACTCTCAAGATAGTACAATGCATCTAAACTAGGCTTATTTCCTTCCATCATACCCTTATTCTGCATTTCCACCACTACCTCTGCCCATTATCACTACTTTCTATAATTCTCCTTTAAGACAACTGAAAAGATATGATTAAGTTTTTCTGAAAGGTTTCACTAGACAATGACTTCGTCTCTGCTAGCTTCCAGGACTATGTTTTCATGTCTCTCATTTTACATTCCATTCCTTCTCGTGTCATCATTTTTTGGGTACATGCTCAAAGATATTGGGTGTGTACTTCAATAAATGTTACATTTTGGAAATGACCTGTTAGTTTTTATTTTAGGCAATTTTGCTTGTGAAAGACAAAGCTGATCTGTATTTTTCACTTTGTTAACTCGACTTCTCTTTTTGCGACTGAATCCAACCAATCAAAATATTATGTGCATGTTTATAGTCACATAACAAAAGGGCCATATACAGAAATGGTTGAATTTGCAAATTGATCCCCAGTGCCATAATCTGTCTGCAATAATATCCCTCGACCTCCAAGTTAAAAAGATCTGTATCTCCTGTAGAGAGGGCTTATGAGGAAAATGCTTTTGGTCTATTGGAATTATTCTAACTAAATTCATTTTACTTTTTGAGCTCATGATGTCAAGTTCGATATTGGCTGAACATAAAAAAAAAATGAATGGTATTCTCTTGACTTGTAGACATACTCTTAATTCTAAATGGACCACCTAAACATCAAACATGTTTAACTTAGCAAACATAGGTGGAACGTGGAGTTCTTTTGGTAGCTACTAATTTGTATGTCTGCTTGTTCACAAGATGTGTATTAGTCCCTTATGACCCTGTGCCACATGAATAATGTGAACATTACTGACTTCTAATAAAAAGTACCATCACATCCTTTCAAGTGTTATCTTACTGTGTATGTTTATGAAAATATGAATAAGCCTTCAGTGATCATAAGAAAACAATGCCTACTTTAAAGAGGGAACCAAGAGGGGCGCCTGGGTGGCACAGCGGTTAAGCGTCTGCCTTCGGCTCAGGGCGTGATCCCGGCGTTATGGGATCGAGCCCCACATCAGGCTCCTCCGCTAGGAGCCTGCTTCTTCCTCTCCCACTCCCCCTGCTTGTGTTCCCTCTCTCACTGGCTGTCTCTATCTCTGTCAAATAAATAAATAAAATCTTTAAAAAAAAAAATAAAGAGGGAACCAAGAAATGAAAATTTTAGCAAGCCACTCATTCTCATATTGAACCTACAATTTCCATTACAAATTATTGTCTGATTTAATGTCTGCTTTCAGAAAAAAACAATTGTACCAAATTAAAGTTGCTTTAAATGACAGATAATAGAGACTCTAGTGTTTCATGTAACAAGAATTCAGTGCAATATTTAATTTTAAATGAATATGAAACTAAAATCAGTTAATACTTACATTGCCAGTCAAAGCTATTCTATGCCATATAAAACACCAGACTTATTTTAATATGCATTTATCCCAAAGAATAAACATATTTCAGTGGCTGCCAATGTAGTATCTTATAAAGAACATGGGCTTTTGCATTAGACAGATGCAAATTCATATTATATTTGCCACTTAATAGCTGTGTACCATTGGTACACACTTAAACCAAATCCTAGATTCTTCCTCTGTGAAAAGGGAATAATTATACTTTTTTAAAAAAGCTGTAGTGACATGTTCATTGAAGCACAATTTATAAAAGCAAAACTGGAAAAAACTTTAGTGTTCAATTCCAGTTGTATTCATCAGATGTTGACACAGTAATGCATGCAAAAAGCATCTCCAAACTCTGTTATCTGCAATAGCAAGCATTTATTCTAGAATAATGCTTATGTGTCTGCAGATCAACAGTGATTGGCTGATTTAGACTAGGCTTGACTGGGCTGCTCTGTGGTGACCGTACTTGGCTCTAAGGTCCAGTTTGGGTTCAGATTTGTTCCAGATGTGCTTATTTTTGGGGGGTCTGAAACTGAAAGGACTGACAGCTATCTACAGTGAGTCATCAAAGCATTAGAGCCAAACCAATTTGGGCAAGCACAATTATCATTTCTGCATAAAATTAATTAGCTTCCATTGGCCAAAATAAGTTACATGGCCAAGCTTGAAATCAACAGTGTTAGAAGATCCTCTGCAGTATGAGGGGAGGGAAGCAAATATTTGCTGTTTAATAATCCAGACTACCACAGTAGCTAAATAGTGTTTTAATGATTCAACAAGATTCATATGATAAAGGCTATCTATCATTTAAAAAATAATAACATAATAGGAAAAAATGATTGGCATAGTAATATGCTTCTGATCTATTTTCAAGGGAAAAGTACACTATAAAAAAACATCTGGGTGGAAAATTATAGGAAGATTTTGGAGCAAAATATTAACTGACAGTGGTTATCTTTGAGGAATGAGATATTGGATGATTTTTTATTTCTTCCTCTTTACATGTTTTTCAGTGTTTTCCAAGTCAGCTAGATGGATTACATATTTTTTTTGTCATTTTAAAGTTAATTAATAAAACTTGTTTTTTGAACTTTGGAAAAACATAACTTCTTATTTGGGGCAAGAGCATAACCACATTACTATGGCTCAAGCAAGAAAAGAAATGTCAAAGAATGTTGTAAATTACAAAGTAGAACAAAACGTAAGAGATTATTTTTATAATTTGGATTATATCTTAAATTCCAGTATTCTATTTTCAAGTAGTTTTTCCTTGGAATACCAAAAAAAAAAAAAAGTTTTCATTTTATCCTTATTTCCAAAAGATAGTTTTACTGAGTATAAAATTCTAAGCTGATGCTTCTTCATTTTTTTTTCTGAATTTACTTTCAGAACTCTGAAGATATTATTCTGGCTTCCAGTGTTATTATTGAGAGGTCTGCTTTGGTTTAATTTTTATTTGTTTGAAGTTATTTTATCTTGTTTCTCTTTTAAGATCTTTTTGTCTTTGGTGTTATGTTTGACAGTATACCTGGATGTGCTTTTTATATTTGGACTTCCTGAAGCTTAAAGTTGATATCCTTCAGTAATGCTAGAAAATTCTAAATCATTAACACTTTGAATGTTTCTTTGTTTACATTCTTTCTCTCTGTCTCTGTCTCTCTTTCTCCATCTGAAATTTCAGTTACCTTCTTTATCTTCTGTTTTGCTTAACTATATTTCATATTTTTAATTTCTTTGTCTCTACTATATTCTGCTTAAAGCCTTTATTTTCAGATTCATTATTTGGTTCTTGTTTTACATATATCTAGTGATTTTTGAAAATTTTCTTGTCCTTCTTGATAATCTTGATATCTTGCTTCTTGAAACATGTGATTGATGATCATTTCATAGTCTGTGTGTGTCTTTACAAAACCTACAATATTTTGAGTCTGATTATTTTGGTGATTCTCATTCACAGTTGCTTTTATGGCTTCAATCTCCTTCTGAGAATGTTCTTTCTCAGTTCATTTACCAGGATGTCACCATTTGGAGGCTTTTGGTTTTGGAATTTTTTTCCTCTTTTATCTCCCCTTGCATAGACTCCAGGCTTTGTCTCTACTTTGCCCATGCAGCTGTGGGCCACCAAGTATGGCAGATGCCCTCAAGACAAACAATGATTTTGGAACTTGCTTGCTTCTTTGTATTTATACCTTCTTACTATCTCTCCATTAAGATTTCCTTGTCTTTTTCATCAGTTCAGACAAGTAATAAAAAATATATCATTTTACAAAAACTTATTCAGTATTTGTAGGTATTATTTTCTGCAAGAGTCTTTCTGGACAACTATCCTACCATATTTTCAAAAATAAAAGTACCCAAACATCTCTTAAACTACTTGCTTACCTATAGACAAATGAAAACCCTTTGTGGGTATGTGTTATGTTATGCATGTAGAAATCCCTGAAACTTAATCCCATACCTGACACATATAAGGCAATGAAGGAATAAAGAAGAAATGAATCAAATCAATCATATAATCTTATAGCATAAAATCTTTGAAAAATAACTACAAAGTCAAGGAATGTAAGACATTACTATTTCCCCAAAAGATTTGGACATCATAGAGAATTTTCATTTTACTGTAAAGACGCCTGAAAGGGATTTCATAGCCTAGTGAAAATGTTCATTATCTGAGAAAATTAAAAAGTCAAAATATTGCTAAAACTCTATAATTTATGCATAACTAGATACTTTTAAAAAAGTATGGCAACTGGCAAAGAAACTACAATTTGATATAAGGCCATTATGCTTTAACTGCAAAGTTTTAAGTTATTTGCACCCAAGAAAAAGGCAACCGGATGGGTGTCTTTAATCCCTAACTTTATTTTGTAGAAATTTTCTGTCCTCTACATAAATGAGCCTAAATCATAGAGGTAAGAAAAAGACAATTTATGGTAAAAATGCCTATACTTTAGGGAAAGATTTGGGGCCTGAATCCTAGAGGAAGATTTGAGGCATAGTAACTTATTTTTTATTTTAATCGGCTATGTATGGCCTGATCATAAGAAACTGAATTCCATGGATTGTATGTTTTTATTTTGAAGTTTTGTTTTTGTATATTTGCAATATTTGTAAAGCCAAGCATTTAAACATGGAAACAGACATGAAATTTTATATACTTTTACTGGGATGTTAATAAGCTTTAAAAAAAAAAACTGCATTGATGAAAATTCCTGGGAAAAGGGCCGACCTGTGTTAGTGTGTGTGTGTGTGTGTGTGTGTGTGTTGTGTCTACCTGTGTGTTTACACTTGTTTGTGGTTCACATATTTTGTGGTTGAATTATCCAAAGTTTGTTCCCTCCCTTCTGATGGAGACTTGCATTCCAGCTTCATTGCAGTGTGCAGTTCTTCTGTGTGGTTTGCTTTTTCTTGCATCTGAAAATAATTTGGGAGAAACAGAAACATAAAATTTGATTTGGCCTGAAAATTTTTTTCTTCATTTCTTTTTAAAATGTGACCAGTCCAGCCATTTCTATATAAGGATAAAGAGTCAAAGACTGGCTAATCCAGGAAAAATGTGAACCTGAAGACTTCTTCACATCCGATATTTAGACAAACCAATCCCCAAATATCCAAGACTTATTCCTTGGCTCTGAGAATTACAACATCACAGGGACAGCTCTTTTCCCATTATTTGCAGATCTTTTGCTTGTTCACACTTTGCCATTGAGATTTTCTCCTTAAGATTCTTCTTGAAAAAGATTGAGTTTAACTAGAATGAACACTACACTCCTAAAGTCACAAGAAATAAAGACAAAATGATTTCATTTTCAGGCATCAGTGCAAAGTATTTAAATCTGGAGGACTTCACTCCAAAATTAGATCAAAAGTAGAAATCATTTTCTAAACTATGGAACATCCAATTCAATGAAACACCACCCAGGCACATTTACAAAACTTTTGAAACTATGGTATGTGTTTATTATAAAATTAAATGGAAAAGTAAGCTCTAAAATTATATGATGCTACATTAGTACAACTATGACTTCTTTTAAAGCTAGATTAGAAAAAATAAATCAGATAAAAATACACCATCGCACTGTTCATAGTCTTTATCTTTTTGTTTAGAGAGTATGGGATTTTTAAAAAACCGTCACTTTTCTAAACTTAATGTGTATGGGTAATCTTATGATTTTTATTTCTGTATTATTGATATATATATAATTTATGTATAAATTATATATTTATTTATTTGGAAGGGGCAATGTGTTAAGACAGAACATGTTTCCAGGAAACTGAGTTCTGATTCTGTTCCTTGCCATCTAGTCATGAGGGCTTTATACTGGAATATTTATGGTCCAAAAATGCTACTATCCTGAGATTGTATTTCATTCACACCTTATTCTGGTGATCTATAGAAAATGTATTTTCTATTCTGCTTACATTATATAAGGAACCGGATAGCTGTTTAGAAATGTATTTGTACTGGCAGATGTCACAAATCACATTTTTCACTTAAAGTGACATTTCAAATGCAAATGTTTGCCTTGATAACCCAAAAATGGCTGGATCTGCCAAAGTATAAGTGATTACTGCTTAATATGGAGAATAAGCACCAACGTGTGGTACTGATAGAACAATGAAAGCAAATGTGGTTTAGGAACCATCAATTTTATGGATTTCTGTATGTTAGGTTGTTTCATGCAAAGGCCCATTTCTTTAAGTCTTAGATACTGCTTTGAATCCTCAGGCTTTAGTAGGTATTAATCATAGTAAATACGTCATGTGAAATTACTAACTGAGTATATTTTCTCTCAATCCAACTTTTTACATCATCATACTCAGTCAACTTAGTTCTAAAATGAAAGAAAACCATGAAAATTTCCAGAATGTTTAACTCTACTGTATACCCTGGTTCTGATTTTCAACTGACATAATCCAATGTTCAATAGGAACTGTAAAATGTGCCTTCAATCCATTAGAAGTTATATATTTTTCTATTCTTAGCTGTATTTCAACAGAAATGCTTTTCCCTGTAATCAAAGGCTGATGCCTTCCGGTACCTTCAAGTAATATGTTCTGTGGATACGAGTTCTTAGAAGTTTTTTGAAAAATGTTATAAAATAGCCTATAGGAGACCACAAACATTCCCCTGCATCATAGTGTAAATTATATGCAAGTCTCATGAACAGCCTACCTATTTAAATTATCCAGTAGAGAGTTCTGAAAGTGGTTTGTCTGTGAAATTGTAGCCTGTGCCATTTAAGGCAGACCAATTACCTTAACTGCTTTAAAAGCACATTTGTCTTGACCAGTCTGGTTAAATTTTTTTCAAGGAGCAAGTCGTTCTTCAAGCAATAAACATTCTTAGGGATATGAAATCCACATGGAAACCCGGGCATTTTCAAGTGAATACTGGTGGATATCCTACAAAACTATGGTCATCACTCAATCTAGATGTTCAGATGGGTTTTATTCAAGATGATTATAGACTCTATATTTTAGTTGAATGAGGCTAATGAACAAAATTTTAGGTAGAGACAAATATTGTAGCTTTATTGTGTCTTATTAAAGTTTTTAACATTCTGTATTATACATACTGATTGACCTGGCTTGGGTAATGGGCTTACCACATCCCTTAGGAAGCATTGGTCTCCACAGTAAAACTGGGGTACTATTAGCAGACAGATGGGAATGAAGTTTAAGAAGGCAAGAAAAAAAATCCAGTGCTTTTTATTTATTTTCCTTGTTTCTTAATTTAGAGCCAATAAGGTATATGCATGAAAAATAATAGTTTTCCCTCCTATTCTTGAAAGAAAAGAACTGTGGAAACGGGTCCAGGACTGTTGGTTTGTTGCTTATTGTACTCAGAGATGGTTTTTGATATTGAATAAAGAAATAAAGAAATATTTTCTTATATTAATACTGGTCTAAATTTATATAATGACATTAAAGTTACATATGTTAAAGTAGTGTCCCCCCAAAACACTAGAAATTTTGTGTTCCCCCAGTGAACAAATTGGAGAACTTTCATGACATGTAAAAAAACCTTTCCCAAAGGCTGCTATTATGGTTGGTGTTAGAAGTTGCATTTTCCCCCACCTACTATTTGGTCTATTATAAGTTTCATGAATGAAATCTTTTCTGTTTTTCTTTTATTTCTTCCTGCAAATCCTTGCCTGAAAGGCCAGCTAATAATGTGCATCTCTTACATATTGGCTGAATTTGCCATATTGTCATTAGATCAGAAGATGTTGGGGCGCCTGGGTGGCACAGCGGTTAAGCGTCTGCCTTCGGCTCAGGGCGTGATCCTGGCGTTGTGGGAATCGAGCCCCACATCAGGCTCTTCTGCTATGAGCCTGCTTTCCTCTCTCACTCCCCCTGCTTGTGTTCCCTCTCTCGCTGGCTGTCTCTATCTCTGCCGAATAAATAAATAAAATTAAAAAAAAAAAAAAGAAGAAGATGCTATATATGCATGGTTTGGGGCTTGTCTGTGATTATGCATCACTGATCCGGCAGAATCCTTCCAAAGACAACAGGCTAAATTTGATTGCAATTAAGATGATTCACATTTTTTACATCCAAGCATATATAGAAAGGGATCATTTTATACTGAAGTAATACAGTCAATGGTGCTGATGTCAGACTATCTCTTTTGAAATGCAAATGCTTATGGAGAGAGGTGGGAGTTCAATTAAAATTGTCAGTGAGAGGAAAAGATGGAATAGACATTCCTTTCCTCATTCCTCCCACTATGGACAACTAAAAATCCTGGTCCTTATGTACAAAACAATCATAGGAAGACTGAAAGATGAGAGAAGAAGGCAGACTGACTAGGAACTCAGGACCCAAGAAATGACACAATGGTGAATTCCCTATATTTTATTTTTGCCTCATATATCTCAGATTTGGAGCTAAAGAAACTGGTAACTCAGAAACACAAGTGGCTATAGACCAAAAACGCCCCAACAAAAGCCTGCTCTCCTTAACCAGGAATAGGATGGTCTAGAAAGAAAGAGAAGTTTTAGACAATAACTACTCTACTTTAGCTAAATACTGCAGAAAAGAAAAATCTGCCCCACCCTCACCCATGTCAGTGAATGCTGACAGGAGATTCTAGACTTCCAGCATCATCAGGCTATGAGGAATGCCCGCCCCCCCCCACTCCAACACTGGGGTAAGGTCAGAGAAAGCTGAGTAAAGCATCAGGTTTTTCACCACCATCCAGTAGTAACGAAGCCATCTACCCACTCTCCCGTGTCACATGCAGAGCAGTAGGATGCACTCCTCCTTTCTCTACCAGCAGGGTGCTATCAGAGGATGCTTAGTGGGAGTCTGAATTCTTACCCACACCTAGCAGTAATAAGGAGCCCCTTCTCTTTTCAGGAGTCAGCAGAGGCTGAAAGGGAAACCAGAAACACATCTAGGAGTAATGAGTAATGCTTCACCTATTACTATTTGAATAGGAGCAGTGAGAGCAGACATCTTTGGATTGTTCCTGATCTAGGTGGAAAGCATTCGGTCTTTCATCATTAAGTCTATCTTTGCTGTAGGGTTTTTATTTTTGTTTTTGAAAATGCTCTTTATCAAGTTCTGGAATTTCCCCTCTATTCCTAATTTTCTGGGAGTTTTTATCATGAAAGAATAATGAATTTTTGTCAAATGCATTTTATGTAGCAGCTGATACCATTATGTGATCTTTGTTCTTTAGACTGTTAACACGGTGTATTAACACTTCACCTGCCACAGTAGTGTCAGAGGAAGCGAAAACTAAAGCAAATTGAATTACCAGATACATGGAGGGACATTACAAAATGTTAAAATGTCAATTCACCGAAAAGACCTAGCAATCTTAAATGTATATGCACCAAAGAACAGAGCAGCAAAATATGGGAACAAAAACTGATAGAACTGGAAAGAGAAATAAACAAGTGCACAGTTATAGTTGAGGATATCAACATCCTTCTCTCAATAATTGATGGAACAGCCAGACAGAAAGTCAGCACAGATACAGAAGAACCCAACACCACCATCAGCCTACAACCTTAAATTGAAATTTATAGAAAACTCCCCCAACACTAGCAGAATACACATTCCTCTCAAAGATCCATGGAACTTTGCTGAAATAGACAATATCCTGGCCAGTAACACAAACTACAACACATTTAAAATAATTGAAGTTATACAAAGTGTGGTCTTGGACCACATTGGAATTAAACTACATACCAATACCAAAAACGTAACAGGAAAACCTCTAACCATTTGGAAACTAAACAACACATTTGTAACCAGCGTCAAAGAGAAAGTCTCAAGGAAAATTAAAAACATATATATATTGAACTGTATAAAAATTAAAATACAGCATATCAAAATTTGTGGATCATAGCTAATGCAGTTCTTAGGGGGAAATTTATACACTAAATGTTTATATTAGGAGAGAGAAGATGTCTCAAATCCATAATCTATACACATAAGTTTGATAACTTAGAATAAATGGACCAAATCTTCAAAAAGCACAAGCTACCACAACTTACCCAATAAGAAATAGATAAGAATAATTGCAAAAACACTAGAACTATTAAGGGAATTGAATCTATAATTTTGAAACTAATTATACAAATATTTAAAGAAAAAGTAACATCCACTATACACACACTATTTTCCAAAAAAAAAAAAAAAAAAGAATAGGAGAAAACATTTCCCAGTTAGCTTTATGAAGTTAATACTACCCTGATACCAAAACAAGACAAAGATAGTACAAAAATGAAAAGTACAGACTAATAACCCTCATTAATATAAAAGTAAAAATCCTTAACAAAATATTAGCAAATAGTTTTCATCAATATATAAAAAGAATTATATGTCATGACAAAGCAGGGTTTATTTCTGGGATGCAAGACTAACTTACTATTTGAAAATCAGTATTGTAATACACCGTATTAACAGTCTAAAGAACAAAGATCACATAATGGTATCAGCTGCTACATAAAATGCATTTGACAAAAATTCATTATTCTTTCATGATAAAAACTCCCAGAAAATTAGGAATAGAGGGGAAATTCCACAACTTGATAAAGAGCATTTTCAAAAACAAAAATAAAAACCCTACAGCAAAGATAGACTTAATGATGAAAGACCGAATGCTTTCCACCTAGATCAGGAACAATCCAAAGATGTCTGCTCTCACTGCTCCTATTCAAATACTAACTGGAATTTCCAGTTAATGTCATATGGCAAGAAAAGGAGATAAAAACCATAGAAATCATTATACCCCCAAAAATGAAATACTTAGGTACAATGCTAACAAAATATGTGCAAGATGAGGAAAACTACAATACTCTGATGAATGAAATTAAAAAAAAAAACAAACAACTAAGTAAGTGGAGAGAGAGTCCATGTTTGTGAACTCAATATTGTTAAGATGTCAGTTCTTCCCAATTGACCTACAGATTCAGTGCAATCTCAACCAAAATCTCAGAGAATTATTTTGTAGATATCAATAAAGTGGTTCTAAAGTTTCCATGCAGAGGCAAAAGATCCAGAAAAGCCAACACAGTATCAAAGTTAGAGGACTGACACTACCTGACTTCAAGACTTACTATAAAACTATGGTAATCAAGACAGAGTGGTATTGGGGAAAGAACAGACAAATAGATCCATGGAACAGAATAAAGGACCCAGAAATAGACCCACATAAACAGAGTCAGTTGATCTTTGACAAAGAAACAAAGGCAATACAATGGAGCAAAGATGGTCTTTTCAACAAATGTAGTGGAACAACTGGACATCCATGTGCAAAAAAAAGAATCTAGACATAGGCCTTACACATTTCACAAAAATTAACTCAAAATTGATTATTGACATAAACATAAATTGCAAAACTATAAAACTCCTAGAAGATAACATAGGAGAAAATTTAGATGATCTTGGGTATGGTTTACATACAACATCAAAGGCATGATCCATGAAAACAATAACTGATAAACTGGACTTTATTAATTAAAAACTGCTCTGCACAGCATAATATCAAGAGAATTAGAAGATAAGGCATAGATTAGGAGAAAATATTTGCAAAAGACACATCTGATAACTGTTACCCAAAATATACAAAGAACTCGTAAAACTCAACAGTAAGAAAACAAATAACCCAACTAAAAAATCGTTCAAAGATCTTAGCAGACATGTCACCAAGGAAGATAGACAGATAGCAAATGAGTGTATGAAAATATGCTCCATATTATATGTCATCATCGAAGTGTTAATTGAAACAACGAGATACCACTACATGCCAAGTAGAACGGCCAAAATCAGGAACACTAACATTAAATGCTGGTGAGGATGTGGAGCCACAGGAATTCTCATTCATTGCTGATGAGAATGAACTGGCACAGCCACTTTGGGAGACAGTTTGGCAGTTTCTTACAAACCTAAGCATACTCTTACCATACAATCCAGCAGTTTCCCTCTTTGGTATTTACCCAAAGAGTTGAAAACTTAGGTCCACACAAAAACCGTACACAGATGTTTATAGTAGCTTTATTTATAATTGCCCAAACTAGGAAGCAACCAAGATGTCCTTAAGGAGGTGAATGGTTAAATAAACTGTGGTACATCCAGATAATAGAATATTATTCAGCTCTAAAAAGAAATGAGCTTTCAAACCATGAGGAGAGACTGCCTGGGTGGCTTGTTGGTTAAGCGTCTGCCTTCAGCTCAGGTCATGATCCCTGCGTCCCAGGATTGAGCCCCACAAGCCCACGTGGGATTCTCTGCCCGGCGGGGAGCCTGATTCTCCCTCTCCCTCTGCCTGCTGCTCCCCCTGCTTGTGCTTTCTCTGACAAATGAATAAATAAAATCTTTAAAAAAATAAAACATAAGACGACATGGAGGAAACTTAAATGCATATTCTAAGTGAAAGAAGCCACTCTGAAAACACTACATACTGTATGAGTCCAACGATTCAAAATCCTGTAAATAACTAATGAGAGAGACAGTAAAAAAGTCAGCAGTTGACAGGGGTTGGGGAATAGAGAGATGAATAGGCAGCACGCAGAGGATTTTTAGGGCAGTAAAAATATTCTGCATGATACTATAATGGTGGATGCAAGTCATTATGTATTTGTCCAAACCAACAGACTGTATAACACCAAGAATGAACCGTAAGGTAAACTATGGACTTTGGGGTGTTAATGATGTGTCAGTGTGTAGATTCATCTAGCGTAATAGAGGCACCTGCTGGTAAGGGTTGTGGATAATGGGAGAGGCAAAGCATGTGTGTGGGCAGGAGATCTATGAAAAACCTCTGTGCCTTCCTCTCAATTTTTTCTATGAATCTAAAACTGCTCTAAAAAATTAAAATCTTTAAAAAAACCACACAGATTATAAAGGAAAAAATCAAACTCATATTTATAGAGGATATGATTGTCTCTGTAGAAAATCCTAAGAAATCTATAAAAACTCCTAGACTTGATAAGTGAGTTCAGCAAGATTGCAGGATACAATATAAAAGTTAATTGTAGGTCCCCTACAGGTGTCAGGCATGGTCAGCAAGGTCAGCGGGGTCAGCAGTGTCCACAGCAGTGGCAGCAACTGCAGGTGGGAAATGATGCAATAAAATTTTTTTTAAATTAAAAAATAATAAAAGTGGATTGTAACTAACAATGAACACACTGATGTCAAAATTAAAAATACAATGCCATTTTTGTTCACTCAAAAAAAAAAAAGGAAAGATTTAGGTATAAATCTAATAAGCACCTATGCTGAAAACTACAAAATGCTGATGAAGGAGATCAAAGAAGATATAAATAAGTGTAGAGCCATACAGTGTTTGTGAATTGAAAGACTCAACATAATAAAGATGTCAGTTTTCCCCAGATTCCCATCCAGGTTTAACACAATTTCTATCAAAATCCTAGCAAAGTTTTTGTGTAGCGAGAGAAAGGTTATTCTAAAACGTATATGGAAAGGCAAAGGAACTAGAACAGCTAAAACAATTTTTAAAAAGAATAAGTGGAAGAAACTCCTCTTCCTGATTTCAAGACTTATTATATTGTGATGGTAATTAAGATAGCGTGATGGTGGTGAAGCAATACACACATAGATCAATGCAATAGAGTAAAGAACCCAGAAGTACACTCACACAATTACACCCAACTGATTTTTGATGAGGGGCAAAAGCAATGCCAATGGAGGAAAAATGATTTTCCAATCAATGGTACTGGAGTGATGGCTGTCCCTAGGCGCAAAAAAAAAAAAAAAAAAAAAACAAAAAAACCCAAAACAACAACAACAACAACAAAAAACCTTCAGCCTCCTCTTCACACCTTATATAAACTATAAATCAAAATGGATCATGGATTTAATGGTAAAACATAGAACTATAACATTTTTAGAAAGAAATAAGAGAAAAGAGAAAATGTTAGGTATCTAAGACTAGGCAAGGACTTCTTGCACTTGATACCAAAAGCATGATCAAATGGAAGTTATAAATTGATTTCATCAAAATAAAAAAGAAACAACTTTTGCTCAGCAAAAGACCTTGTGAAGATGCTCAAAACAAGCCACAGATTAAGGAAAAATTTTCAAGCCACATATCCAACAAGAGATGAGTATCTAGAATATAGGAGAAACTTAGTACACAAACAACTCCATTAGAAAACAGGCAAAAACTTTTCACAGGCCAGGATGCACAGATAGCACATAAGCACATGAAAAGATGTTCAACAATATTAACCATCGGGGAAATGCACATTAAAATCTCAATGAGATAGTACTACACACATATCAAAATGACTAAAAGAAAAGAGTACTGAGAATCCAAGTACTAGTAAGAATGTAGAATAACTGGATCGCTTATGCATTGCTGGTGGGAATTTAAAATGATCTAGCTACTCTGGAAAACAGTTTATTGGTTTCTTAAAAACCAAATATGTAACTGCCCTACAACCCAGCAATTGTACTCCTGGGCATTTATTCCAGAGAAATGAAAACTTATGTTCGTACAAAAACCTGTACACAAATATTCGTAGGAGCGTCATATGTAATATAAACTGGGATAAGAGCAGATAGTATTTAATGGATGAATGATTAAAAATACTGTGGTGTATTCATATCATCAACTATAACTTCATAATAACAAGGAATTAACTATTGAAACACATAACAACTTAGATGAATCTTCCAAGAATTATATGACATTAAAAAATGCCAATCCCAAAAGGTAACACACTGTATAGTTTCATTTATATAATATTCTAAAAATAATAAAACTGTAGAAATGGAGAACAGATTAGTAGTTTCCAGGAGTTACAAATAGGTAGGAGGGAAAGAAAGATAGGAGAGAAGTAAGTGGCTGTACAAGGGCAAAATAAGAGATCTTTGTGGTGATGGAAATGTGCTGTATCTTTTCGTTTTAATCAATAAATCCTGTTAATTTTTTTGTATATTAAGCTTTTCTTAAATTTAAATTCCAGTTAACATATGTGTAATATTAATTTCAGGTGTACACTAGAGAGATTCAACACTTCCATACAACACCCGGGGCTCATCACAAGTGCCCTCCTTAATTCCCATCTTCTATTTCACCCATCCTCCCACTCACCTCCCCTCTGGTAACCATCAGTTTGTTCTCTATACTAAAGAGTCTGTTTCTTGGTTTGCCTCTCTCTCTCTTTTATTCCTTTACTCATTTGTTTTGTTTCTTAAAATCATATGGTATTTGTCTTTCCCTAACTGACGTACTTTGCTTAGCATTATACTCTCTACCTCCATCTGTGTTGTTGCAAATGGCAAGATTTCATTCATTTTTATGTCTGGGTGATATTCCCTTGTATATACATACCACATCTTCTTTATTCATTTGTCAATCAGTGGACACTTAGGCTGTTTCCATAATTTAGCTACTATAGATAATACTGCTATAAACATTGGAGTTCATGTATCCCTTTAAAGTACTATTTTTGTGTTCTTTGGGTAAATACCTCGTAGTGCAATTGCTGGATCATAGGGTAGCTCTGTTTTTAATTTTTTGAGGAACTACCATACTATTTCCCATAATGGATGCATCAGTTTGCATGCCCACCAACAGTGCAAGAGGGTTCCCCTTTCTCCACATCCTTGCCAATACCTGTTGTTTCTTGTGTTGTTCATTTTTGCCATTGTGATAGGTGTGAGGTGATATCTCACTATAGTTTTGATTTGTATTTCCCTGATGGTAAGTGATATTGAGCATTTCATGTGTCTATTGGCTATCTGTCTTTGGAGAAATGTCTGTTCATGTCTTCTGCCATTTTTAAATTGGATTATTTGTTTTTTGGGTGTTGAGTTGTGTAAGTTCTTTATATATTTTGGTTATTAACCCTTTATCAGATATGTCATTTGCAAATATTTTCTCCCATTCTGCAGGCTGCCTTTGGTTTCATTGATTGTTTTCTTTGCTGTATAGAAACCTTTTGTTTTATGCAAATAATGAATCATGGAACACTACATCAAAAACTAAGGGTATAGTGTATGGTGACTAACATAACATAATAAAAAATTATTATTAAAAAAATAAATAAATAAAGTTTACTGTTTTATTAGCCTAATAAGAAAAAAACTTTTCTTTTGATGTAGTCCCAATAGTTTATTTTTGCTTTTATTTTCCTTGCCTTAAGAGACATAATCTAAAAATGTTGCTACAGCCAATGTCAGAGAAATTACCTCATGTTCTGTCTTCTAGGATTTTTATGGTTTCAGGTCTTATAGGTCTTTAATCCATTTTGAATTTATTTTTTTGCATGGTATAAGAAAGTGGTCCAGTTTCATTCTTTTGCATGGAGCTGTCCAGTTTTCCCAACACCATTTGTTGAAGAGACTGTCTTTTTCTCATTGCATATTCTAGTCTCCTTTGTTAAAGATTAATTGACCAGGGGCACCTGGATGGCTCAGTTGTTAAGCGTCTGCCTTCGGCTCAGGATGTGATCCCAGCGTTCTGGGATCAAGCCCCACATCAGGCTCCTCTGCTGGGAGCCTGCTTCTTCCTCTCCCACTCCCCCAGCTTGTGTTCCCTCTCTCGCTGGCTGTCTCTCTCTCTGTCAAATAAATAAGTAAAATCTTAAAAAAAAAAAGATTAATTAACCATATAATTATGGGTTTATTTCTGTTTTTTTAATTCTATTCCATTGATCTATGTGTCTATTTTTGCCAGTACCATACTGTTTTGATTACTACAGCTTTGTAATATAACTTGAGTCTAGAATTGTGATACCTCCAGTTTTGTTTTTCTTTTTCCAGATTTCTTTGTCTATTCAGGGTCTTTTGTAGTTTCACACAAATTTTAGGATTGTTTCTTCTTGTTCTGTGAAAAATGGTCATGGTATTTTGATAGGGATTGCATTAAATCTGTAGATTGCTTTGAGTACTATAGACATTTTAACAATATTTATTCTTTTTTTTTTAAAGATTTTATTTATTTATTTGACAGAGAGAGAGACAGCCAGTGAGAGAGGGAACACAAGCAGGGGGAGTGGGAGAGGACGAAGCAGGCTCCCAGCAGAGCAGGGAGCCCGATGCGGGGCTCGATCCCAGAACCCTGGGACCATGCCCTGAGCTGAAGGCAGACGCTTAATGACTGAGCCACCCAGGCACCCCCAATATTTATTCTTCTAACCCACAAGCATGGAATGTCTTTCCATTTTTTTGGGTCATCATCAATTTCTTTCATCAGTGTTTTATAGTTTTCAGAGTACAGGTCTTTCATCTCTTTGGTTAAATTTATTCCTAGGTATTTTATTATTTTTGGTGCAATTATAAATGGGATTGTTTTCTTAATTTTTCTTTCTGCTACTTCATTATTAGTGTATAGAAATGCAACAGATTTCTGTACATTGATTTTGTTCTACAATTTTACTAGTTTTGTATCTGTGACTTTAGTAGCTTTTTGGTGAAGTCTCTAGTGTTTCTTATATGTAGTATCATGTCATCTGCAAATAGTGTAAGTTTTATCTTTTCCTTACCAATGTGGATGCCTTTTATTTCTTTCTCTTGTCTGATTGCTATGGCTAGGACTTCCAGTACTATGTTGCATAAAAACAGTGAGAGTGGACATCCTTGTCTTGTTCCTGGCCTTAGGGGGAAAGCTCTCAGTTTTTCCCCATTAGGAAATATGGGGAATTTGAATATGGTGCTCAGTGTGTTTTTTTTTATATAAGGCCTTCATTATGTTGAGGCATGTTCCCTCTAGACCTACTTTGCTGAGGGTTTTTATCATGAATGGATGTACTTTATCAAATGCTTTTTCTGCATTTATTGAAATAATCATAAGGCTTTTATCCTTTCTCTTACTGATGTGATGGAGCACATTGATTGATTTGGAAATATGGAGCCACCCTTGCTTCCTGGGAGTAAATCCCACTTGATTGTGGTGAATGATTTTTTTACTGTATTGTTGGATTCTGTTAGTATTTTGTTGAGGATTTTTGCATTTATGTTTATCAGAGATATTGGCCTATAGTTCTCTTTTTTTTATGGGATCTTTATCTGGTTTTGGTATCAGGGTAACACTTGCCTCATAGAATGAAGTTGGAAGTTTTCCTACCTCTTGTATTTTTTGGAAGAGTTTGAAAAGAATGGATATTAACTCTTTCTTTAAATGTTCGGTAGAATTCACCTGTGAATCCATCTGGTTCAGGACTTTGTTTGTTGGGAGTTTTTTGATTACTGATTCGATTTCATTGCTGGTATTCAGTCTGTTCATATTTTTTGTTTCTTCCTGCTTCAGTTTTGGTAGGTTATATGTTTCTAGGAATTTATCTACTTCTTCTAGGTTGTCCAGTTTGTTGGCATACAATTTTTCATAATGTTCCCTTACAATTATTTGTATTTCTATGGTGCTGGTTTTTATTTCTCCTCTTTTATTTGTGATTTTGTTTATTTGGATTTATTTGGGTCCTTTCTTTTTTCCTATTATTTGTTTGTTTGTTTGTTTGTTTTTTAATGAGTCTGGCTAGAGGTTTATCAATTTGGTTGATCTTTCCAAGAACCAGCCCCTGGTTTCATTGATCTGTTCTATTGTTCTTTTAGTTTCTGTATCTTTTATTTATGCTCTTTATTATTTCCTGACTTCTGTTGGTTTTGGGTTTTGCTTGTTCTTCCTTTCTAACTCCTTTAGATGTAAGGTTAGGTTGTATATTTGAGGTTTTTTTTTTNGGGTTTTTTTTTTTTTTGTTTTTTTTTTTTTTGCTTCTTGAGGTAAGCCTGTCTTGCCATCAACTTCCCTCTTAGAACCACTTTTGTTACATCCCAAAGGTTTGGGCTCATTGTGTTTAATGTGTTGCATCTTTAATGTGTCCACATCAATATCTTGGTTGTGATAATATACTACAGTTTTGCAAGATGTTATAATTTGGGGAAAACTGGGTAAAAGATACATGGGATCTCTATATTATCCCTTACAACTGCTTGTGAATTATCCCCAAATTAAAGGTTAATTTTTAAAAAGGTGTCCAATAAAAGTCACCAAAAATTAAGGTTTACATGTCAAATTCTATTGAAAGTTACTTATTTTTAAATTTTGGAGTGAAAATTATGTTTTCTACAAGTATTTGGGGTTAGGATAATTTCCATTTAAGGTCATGTAATTTCTTGCCGTCAGTTACTTCTCTCATCCCATATTAGAGAAATTCTTTCAGTGCCATTTGTAAAAGTTATTAACAGTCTAAAATGATGCAGTGATAAATTCTGAATTTAGAGTCAATTATTAAATACTCATAAATTATTAACTACTCATATAAATGATTGTGATATCCTTTTTGTCTCTAAGCATATTTATTTCTATTATGCTGCCCAAAAATAAATATCATATTTTTGGTCAATTTGTAAAAATATTTGCAGCATTACTATATTTCCATAAAACAAAACTCTAGTGAGTAATGTAGCAGGAATCAATGAATAATCTCTAGTAGTTTTTTGCAGAAGCTATCTGTGGTGTGGTGAGCTTTTTATTAAAGACAATTTTTAGTGTAATCTGAGATTACCAATGATATATGTACTGTTGTCTTGGCATTAGGAGATTCCAGATTAACTAGTTGATTATTGTATGGAGTCAGCCATTAAATTTAATGCTTGAGCCAAATTACAAAAATACAGCTATAAAGATAGAGATATAGATCCTGATTACCAGGAAGTAGATGCCTATAGGCAATGACTGATCAAATAGGATGAGTACATACTGATCCTATATAGAAATAAAATAACAAGAATGATAAAAGAGCATGAAACAGTGACTACAATGAACACTTAAAGAAAAAATAATTACTATTGCATTGTGGAATTAAATAACATTAAAAGAATTTTCAATTGGAAACAATATTTTATATATTCTAACTGTGTTAAAAGATGGATAATTTCCAACATTGGTAGGGAATTGGGTACACACACACACAGTTGGTGGGAGTATTAATTTTATCACAGATTTTTTTGGAGAGAAATTTGATAATAAATGATAAAATGTAAAATTTTCCATAGTCTTTGGCTCACTTGTGATTCTTATAGAAATACAATGTGAGGAAACAGTCATGCACAAGGATAAATAAATATGTTCACTATCACATCATTTTTGATCATGAATAACTAGAAATAACAACTAATGGAATTATTGGACAGATTATATTATATTCACACTCTGCCATATTATACAGTCATTGAAGAAGCAGATCAATATGAATTCCTGATTTTAAGGGTAAAGGAATTATTGTTTTCCCTTTTTACTTTATGTGCTCCTCTGTTACTTTAATATAGTTTCAATGAACATATTACTTCTGTAATTTTTAATGTAAATTAAATGACATATATGATAGATAAATAAATCATGCTTACTGAAACAGAACTAGCACTGTGAAAATTATGGAAATATTTGCATATTTTTGTGGAAAATAAGCTTGCTAAAGTAATTTTTACAATAATTTCCCAATAATTAATATTTGTTAGCAGCACAATTATGAGGACAATTATATGTGTGTAAAACTTAGATACTGCTCAGCTTAAGATTTCAAAATTTTATCTAATTTAAGAGTATCTATAAATGTATCTTGTCACTTGTGGGTTTTTTCTTTAATTAATCAGATATCAAAGACAAGTAAAGTAAGACCTAAACTTTAATCATTTTCTAAATATCTGAGAAAAAGTACTGTTACCAAAAAGAGGTGAACATGAGTAATGAATGTGTGGGCATCGAACTGGATATTGAACAATTTCCATATACAAAGCACATCTTGTATAAGCAATGGAATTAAAAGCTTTTCACTATATTTAGGTTAAATAAATAAATATGATTCATGTTTCAACTTGTTTATTTGAAAAAGCCTTTATAAGAAAAAGGAAGTATTTCAAAGACTGACATTAAGATTTTTACCGTATCATAGATTTCTCAGGACTTTGGTTTTCGCCCTTTAAAAAATAAAAGGGAGGAGGGAGGGAGATACTAAATCAGTGGTGAGCAAACTACTGCACAAGTGCAAATACAAAAATAAAAAAAGTATTCATAGGCTACATTTTTAGCAAGCAATGGAAATTATATGTTTTAAAAACAGGAAAGGCAGTAACTATCACTGGACTTAAGCAGCCCTTCATTAATTTGCTGTCACTTGAGGGTTTCAAATGTTAGCCAATTTTCCAAAAATGTAAATAAGTGATACACACTGTAGTATCCAATTATAATGTTATAGCTTGAACAAAATTTGTTTCTGAAAATAATTCTGAAACAAATTTATTTTATAATCTGTGTGATGGTTAATTCTATATGTCAGCTTGGGTGGGCCCTGGTGATGCCCAAATACGTGGTTGAGCACTATTCTGGGTATTTCTATGAGGGTGTTTTTAGATGAGATTAACATTTAAATTGGTGGACTCTGAGTAGAGCAGATTGCCCTCCATAGCATAGATGGGCCTCATTCAATCAGTTGAAGGCTTGAAGAATAAAAGACTGAGCTCCCCAAGCATGAGAAAATTCTGCAACACTCTGAACCTGAATAGCAACATCTGCTTTTCCCTGAGTTTCCAGCCTGACAGTCTTTGGACTTGAACTGTAACATTGGCTTTTCTCTGGGTTTCCAGAGAAACTGCTGGCCCATCCTGCAGATTTTGAACTTGACAACTTCCATAATTATGAGCCAATTCCTTAAAATAAATCTTTATATATATGTAAATCTCTTACACACACACACACACACACACACACACACACACCCTATTGGTTCTGTTTCTCTGAAGAACCCTGACTAATACAATCTGCTTAGGTTTCTCCAAGTGTATTTAATTAACTTTAAAATCATTTTCCCTTTGCAAATAAATTAAGCAGCAATCCTCATGCCTCACAATCCCCATCTCAGGGTATCTCTGACTTAGTCAGTAGTTCTCACTGATTGTTTAGTGAATCCATTCTTGAATATTCTTTCTTTGCAGACCTAAGTACACCCAAAGTATTAAAGACCACAGAGGTTCCAAGTGGGGCCAATGAACCTGAATTTTCTCTCTGACGGATTAGGCCATATGTGGCCAAGAGGATCAGGGAGTTCATTTTTAAGGTTTCTCCCAGAGATACCCTATAGTCTATAATTCTAAATGTAACATTTACTATAAATTGTGTGTATAGATGATTGTGCCATTGGAGTAAGAAACTGAGTGGTGAACACTTGAAACAATGTTGTTCTTGGGGGCACAGGATTTTTATTGGCTTTGGAAACATTGGTTTTTCTCATAGTAATGATTTAACTGGTCAAGAGAGTGATAAAAAGGGGACTTTGAGGTATTCATAGATAAAACCATGTGAGGGACCCATGGTCATAAAGCAAGGATACAACAGCTGCCAGTGTTTATCATCCTTCAAAATACAAAATTATGGTTCCTCTCATTGAGTTCTAGAATTGGAAAAGATGTTATAGAGATGTTATTTAAACCTCTCATTCTAGAGATTAAGAAATAATAGTCAAAGAGGTCAAATTACACTTCTGGGGCGCCTGGGTGGCACAGCGGTTAAGCGTCTGCCTTTGGCTCAGGGCGTGATCCCAGTGTTATGGGATCGAGCCCCACATCAGGCTCCTCCGCTATGAGCCTGCTTCTTCCTCTCCCACTCCCCCTGCTTGTGTTCCCTCTCTCGCTGGCTGTCTCTATCTCTGTAGAATAAATAAAATAAAATCTTAAAAAAAAATAGAATTGGAAAAGATGTTATAGAGATGTTATTTAAACCTCTCATTCTAGAGATTAAGAAATAATAGTCAAAGAGGTCAAATTACACTTCATCAGCCCTACCAGGTCTTAAGATAAAAATGGTATTTGAGGAATAGGCACAGAAAGCACCAGAAGGCCCAAGCAAGCAGCAGAGTCTGGAGGCTTAGACTTACATTTCATTCACCACAGTTCTATGAAGCAAGACCTCCTACCCAGTGTGTACTATTCTGCATAGAATGCATTACAACAGCTGACAAAGAAGGAAAAGAGCAAACCTGATTTGTGAACTGGCAGCTAGGTATGAGTGTGCAAGCTAAAAATGGATTGGAACTTCACTACAGCCCCTCTCCATGGTGACCTTGAAAGACATTAGTTGGGGAAAATCTTCTCAATAGGCAGAGCTCCAGGTGGAACAACTATTACTCCTCTTTTGGGGGAAAGAAAATAGCCCAGGATTAAAAATCTATGTAAATTCATGGGTGACAAATAGCTTGGAAGGAAAAAGGTGGAAAGATCAGGGGCAAGGAGGTCTGCAGTGATGGTGTGTGGATGGACTTGTGGGAGTGGGCATAAAGTGTGAAGATCTTTGTATTGCATGTTTGTGTCCACAGGAGTGTCTACCCTGGAACAGGCATTAAACACCCAAGTAATCAGAGTAGACAGAATGTCAGCCAGTCCATGTTAGCCAGTTCTCTCTGTCATCAGAGACCCCAGTGTTCGAACACTGGGTACAAAGAAACAGAACAACAATGTTATCAAGGATGGAGGCTGTGTATGGGCCCAGCTATATGATCTCCCATTTACTAAGACTGATAAAACTTCTGCCACTGCTAAATGACCCAACAGTTAGCAAGAGAGACCAATGCTGACCCCCAAATACAGCACCATTCCTTCAAGAGACCAAGCAACCATCTACTGGCATGTTCAATATATTGGACTCATTCCATCCTAGAAGAGACCTCCATTCATTTTGGATTAACACTGTTTGAATCTACACATATTCTAGATATGGATTTGCCTTTCCTGTTTGAAGAACCTCAGACAGCATCATTATCCATCGGATTACAGAAAGTTTAATTCATCCACATGAATTCCCAATAACGTTGCATCAGACTAAGGTAGTGTTTTTAACCAGGGGTAATTTCCCCCCAGGAGACGTTTGGCAAAGTCTGGAGACGCTGTTGATTGGCACAACTGGGAGGATGCTACTGACATCTAGTGGCTAGAGGCCAGAGTTGCTGCTAGACATCCTACAACGTATAGAATAGTTTCCCGTAACAAAGAATTGTCTCACCCAAAATGTCAATATGCCACTGTTCAAAAACTCTGAGCCAAGAGACTCACTTTATGGCAAAGGAGGTGCAACAGTAGGCCCACAGTCCAAAGATCCACAGGTCCTGTCACATACCACAGCGTCCAAAAGCAGCTGGCATTGAAGAGCAATAGAATAGCTTATATTTGGCACAGATAAGGCTCAAAAATGAAACCATGCAAGGACAGGGAGTCATCTTCCAGGACACAGTATATACTCACATCAATGACTACTGTGTGGTGCTGTGCCCCATTAGTTAGAATACGCGGTGCTGGGAATCAAAGGGTGAAAGTAGGAATGAGCCATAGGGAACTTCTGCTTCCTTTTTCTGAAATTCTGACCTCTGTGTGTTTGTGGTCTTTGTTCCTAAGGTGGAAAACACCCACCATAGAAATTCAAAGTACTATTTATGCCTGTGGACGTCTTAATCCTCATGCTAAGGAGCCAGAGGCAAGGAGAGGAGCACTGTATTGATAGAGGCAATTGATCTGAACCTCAGGAGGAAGGCTGTTATGACCCACTGGGGACAGGGAGAAATATGTTTGGTATATGGTTATCTCTTAGTACTTCTTTGCCAAGTTTTGATGGTAAATGGACCAATATAGTAGTCACAGTCTCAAAAGGGCTTAATGACCTGGGGTTTCGGCAATCAGATATGACTTTGGGTTGCCCCGCCAGCTAAATCACCAAGACCAGCACAGGTACTAGCTGTAGGAGAAGAGAATCTTAGGATAGATTATGAAATAAGGAGAAAATAACTTATCACAGCTGTAGCTGTGAGAGCTAGAGTTTTCTGTGTTAATTTTCCTCTAATAAGTTTACACTAGGAAAAACAATCACCAGAGTCCTGGAGGAATGATGTTTGGGCTTAGGTAAAGCAAGAGGAGCGAAGACATGTAAAAGTGGACAGTAATGGATGCTGTGTTACCCGACCCGATTCCTCTGCCAAGAAGGAAGGACTAATTCCCTTCACTGCTGAGTGTGTTGGGGGCTGATGGCTCTCAGCTGCCAGTCCTCTCTGGGCTTCTCTCCCCTGAAGAGAGCCACATTGCATGAGATCACTCTTTCTCCAGAGGGCGAGATGCATCCCCAGACTGGTTGAAGGCTAGGTCTCCTTTCCCCAGCTCAGAGTGTATCTAAAGGGCCATTCCGACCTCAGGGCTCCCCTTGAGCTTGTCCTAGGTGTTGTTACTACAGCTCAGCTTCTCCCTTGGCCCAACTCTGCTTCCTCCACAGGTGTTGATCCTGACAGCAGTTCCCCCAAAAACTTTGCGTAGACTTAGCTCCATCTCTTAGGCAACTTTCTGGAGAAACTGACCGGCAACATTAATTCATGCACTGCAGTCCAGGCCCTTCAAGATACAGTGAAAGTATGCTCCTTAAACTTGCCAGAACTTTCCTTCTTCCTTGAAGGCTTACCTTCAAATGTCTGTTCACAGACGCACAGCCTTCCCTTCCTCGCTTTTGCCTCTTCTCTTTCATGTTTGGGGAGGTTTTCTTCTAGAAGCCAGAATGGCAATTGTTACAATGAGAAAGAAAAGCACATAAAAGGCTGTCCTTTCTTTCTTCGTTTTTATCTGCAGCAAGTACCTTGTGATAAAAAGATTGAAAGGAATTGTAATCGGCCTAGTCCTCCAAATATTTGTCCTGAAGCATTTGTTTATGAAATGCAAAACTCACCTTGATCTAGGCTCAAATTTACCAGTGCTCCTTTTTTTTCTTCTTTAAAACACACTGACTTTATGTCGATATTGATTTTAATCACCTTCAACAAGACTAACTTTGATTTGTTTGTCCAACAACAGTGTCAGATTCCTATGTCTGTCATTTCTCTTGTGCATTAGCCTCTGTTGGGGGTGGGAATGGGTGCTGGCTGAAGCGAAGGGTCAGTGTCAAATGTTAACTGAAGAACAAATGGATAAGCTCAGTAATATTAAAACCCACTTGAAATTATAGTCAAAGTCCTTACTGGCCAGACCTGAGTTCTAAATAGCTCCATTCAGCAAATAAACTCCGACTGTTCCCTTAAGTGCACATTTCTATGGGAAAAGATCAGAAAAAGTTAAATATAATTGGAATAATTTCCTTAAATGCTTAATAAAATTCACCAGTGAAGCCATCTGAGCCCAGCATTTTCTTGGAGGGAAGGTTTGCTTTTTTAATTGAGATATAATTGACACACATTATATTGGAAGTTTGGGTGTACAACATACTGATTTAATGTATGCATATGTTGCAAAATGATCAATAAATCTAGTTAACATCCATCACCAAACTTAATGACAAATTTCTTTTCTTGTGATGAGAACGTTTAAGATCTGCTTTCTTAGCAACTTACGAACATACAATACAGTATTATTAATATAGTCACCATGCTGTACATTATATCCCCAGGACTTATTTATTTTATACTGGAAGTTTGTGCCTTTTGATTTCCTTTTAATTATGACTTTTATTTATTTAATGGGATTATTCCATTTTTTTTGGTTTGCTGTTTTTCTCAAAAAAAAAAAGTTTACCCCTTTCATCTGATTTGTTTTTTTCATAAAATTTATCACAATATTTGATGTTTCATTTTTTCTTGTGTACTCACATTTCACCTGCATTGTTTACCATCAGCCAAAAAACTTCCTCTAGCATTTCTTGTAGTGCATACCTGCTGCAGATCAATACTTTTCCAGGGTAACAGGTTTATATTTTTCTTTAGTAAGTTTGAAGATGTCATTCCAGTGTCTTCTGACTTTCACTGTTTCTGAGGAGGGGTCAGCTGTCTTATTGTGGATCTCTATATTTAAGGTATATTTTCTTCCTGTTCTTTTTATGTGATGTTTGACTTTGACTTTCAGCGGTTTAAAATCATGTGCCTGTGGGACTTTTCCCCCCTGCTTGGTGGTTGCTTTGATTCTTATAATTATGGATGGATCTTTAAATAAAATTTTGAAATTTTCCAACCAATATTTCCCCAAATAATTTTTCTGCCCCATACTCTCTCTTCTCCTCTCTTTCTAAGACTCCAGTTACACAACTGTTGGTTCCTCTGCTGCTTTTGTACAGATCACTTATGTTTTGCTTTTGATTTTTAAAGTAATTTTTGTGCTAAATTTGCTCATGATTATTAATTCTGATAGAAAAATCCAAAAAAATCAAAAGATAAGCCGTATCAACAAATTCATATTGTACTGTTAGAAGTAGAAGGTTTTTTTTTCTTCCAAAGTTTGTACCTCATTTTCTTTTTTATGTCTTTTTGTCTTGGCCAGGACTTGAAGTTTGTATTGAGCAAAAGCAAGAATGATAAGCATTTGTATCTTTAATCTAATCTTAAGGGGAAAATACTTAAAATGTCACCATAGGGAAACAGTTCCCTAGGTTACTGGAAGGTATCTTTGATCAACCTTAGAGTCTCCTACTTTTAAGTATTTTGCTGTTTTAAGTAAATTTTGAAATTTATTGCTTTTGTTTTTCTTCAACTCTAGGGAAAATATGAGGCAGTCTTCACGAGTGCTAGTCTCTAAACATTTCAAAATGTCTCCATTTCTGAATACATGTAGGATTGCATTTCCTTGTCCCCTGGAAGTCAGGTTGTGTTATGCGCTTTGGCTTATGGTGTGAGCAGAAGAGATATATGTCACCCATGGGCAGAAATCTTCAAAGCCAGTGTGTTGGAGCTTGCCAGGTTCCCTTCTTCGGACTTAGCGATTGTGTAAGGATGTATAGAGAAGGGGCTTCCACCAGCCTGGATCCCTCAGTGACTATGATGAGCAGCTCTTTTTGCATGTTCATTGGATGGGTAACATGAAAAAAATTTAATTTGTATCATGATCTGCTTCTCAGATATTAGGGTTGTTTATTCATGAGGAATAACCTAACCTAAATCCTTTATTTTTCTTTTTATGCGAAGCCATTCTTTCATTGAAGATACTTACACTTGATCATAATATATTACTTATTAATATTTTTTTATTTCATTGTTTCCTCTCATAGATAATACTATATTTGGCATACCTAATAGGCAAAACCAGGTAAGCAATGCAGCTTAGGGAATATTTTCTTTAAAAACTTTTTTTCTTCCAAGTTGAATTTGTAGTCCCTGTCCTCAGGGAATAATAGCCAGACAGTTTATTAGAAAAAAGTAAATAAGTTCCGAAAGACCATTCTACAGGTGCTGTGGGAGCTGGGAGAAAAAAGAAGAAATCTTTTCTAGACGGAGTGATCCCGAAAGGCTTCCTGGAAAGGGTGACATTTAAATGGAGCTTGAAGGGTGAACAGAGTTATGTTAGGAAAATTCTAGGCAGGGTCCATTAACTAAATATATTATGAGGAAAGTATAAACAAGCCGTATTAGTGGAACAGCAAGTTATACAGTTTGCCTTACTTATACCAAATAGCAGAGTTACCTGTAGGAGTGTGAATTTGATTCTACAGGCATCAAAGATTTTTGAATAAGGGAGAATTTTTTTTGTTTTAAGAAGATGATTAATATTGCCATAGGATGAATTGCAGGAGGTGGGTACTAGAGGTCATGAGAGTTTGGGAGGGGCAAGGATTTTTCACTGTTGAGGTGAGACATGAGGGCCTGGACAAGGGGATGGAAAGGAAGGAACCGCTTTGAATTTTGTTGAGCTATATGGTTTACAGGTAGGTGTATTTGTCTATGACTTAGCACTTGAAAACCTAACATCCTTCTTTTTTTATATCGTGAGCCGTGCAAATAGAGTCTGTAACTAGATACACCTTTATTGGATAACCACCTCAAATGTATTAGTTTATATTATTGGCTCAGTAGGCTAAGGTTTAATACTAAATCCAAAAGTGAAAACAGAGATGCTTAGGGAAAGAAAAGTTGGCAGCACAAACCTCTGGGAATTAGGTAGGGTATTGTTTGTTTGTTTGTTTGTTCTTTGCCTTATGTTGTACAAAAGGCAGTTGTGATTCAGGTATATTTGTTTATTCTGATGGAAAAAATCCTCCCACTGAAACAAAGTACCATTATAAAGAGCTAGACGTAATCAACAGCAACTTACTTTGCCATGTCTTGCGTGATTGGAAGGGGGTCCCATTTAGGTACTGTTGATCAGACTTTTTTGTCTTCTTATTTTAAAAGGCATTTTGAGAATTGTGATATTTTTCCATGTTTGAAAGCATCATTTGTCCAGGGGAGAAGGGTTGGGCATCAAACATAGCGGGGTTTGGGGGTTTCTAAAGTGGTCTCTTTGAGAGTCATTTCATAATGTATTTGTCGGTATGTCTTTCTTCCAGTTCTGGTTTTGTTACCTTCTCTCTGTTTTCAATGTAAACAGCAGGGCAAAGGGAGCTATCTTCCTGCTGCTCAAAATAACTTACTTAGTTGGGTAAAATTTATAATGTTGAATTCTACTTTTAGCCAGGAAACGCAAACAAAGCTTGGAGACTGCTTGTTCCCTGACCCCAAATTCATTCCATGTTGCTATAGCATCACCCCTGAGAAAATGGGCCCGCCTGTTTTCCTCTCCATAGACGCACTCAATGGGCTTTTGTCAGCTCTTGAATTATAGCATTAAAATTTAAACACCAGGGATTTAATGGAGGATTATTATGACACTCCAGTCCATTCTTTCTGTTGCCATTAGCAACAGCCCATGGATGAAATAAAATAATTGTTTTAAGAGATGCTGTTTTCCTAAAAGATGAAGGATCTACCTCACATTCTTGGAGTTTTATAAACTGGTTTGTGTGGGACCATTACCATGAGAAGAGTACTGGTAGTATATAATACCAATCCAATGATTGAGGGTATTTTTTTTCTTTTGGTTCACCAATCTACAAAAGCAAAAGATATTTTCACAGGCCCCCAGAAGATGAACTTCAATCTGCTGCTCCCAAACACATTCTCCACTGTCTGGAAGACGTGCAAAGGCAGTGGTCCAGCGTTCTCCATCTCAAATCCTTCAAAGTGCTGTGGGAATAAAAGAATCCCCGCTAAAAGCCCCAGAGAGATCTGTCTGTCTGTATGGTATGGTAATGACTGAGGCTAGTCCAGATAGGATTGAAACCTAATGAATGGAACAGAGAATTTCTTGTTACAATACAGCTTGTTTCCTTGATTGGTCATATCCTTGGACCTAAGAAGCCATCAAAATAAATAATAAAAACAAGATATTGTTGGATTGGTCTTTGAATTTTCATTTGGTTATATAATGTGTGCAATTTTCGTATAGGTAATTTTGCATCTAGATCTATTTTTTTCCTACCAGCCATTTGCCTACTAATTGTGTGGATATTTTTACTTCTTCCCTGTTCTAATGTCAGCATCCAGGTTTATATTCAGGATTGTAGTTTTTTCAGCAACAGAGATTACAACTTTTGTTGCTCTCCCCACTACCAAATTATGGATATATCCTTTCTTTAAAATATTTGAAATATTTCTAATTTTTTTGGTCTTTGGAGCAAATTTAAGTTCATTGTATAAATAATACAAAATGAGTAACAGGCAGTAAATAAGTCGTCCTTTGGATTTTCACCACCCAGAGATAAAACTTCTTAACCTAAGTGTGATTCTTCATATATAGCAATGAAAATAAGTCCTATTTTCACCAAAGACTTTCCAGGGTTCCTCTAGTCTCTTCCCAGAGGTAACCCTATTACCAATGCCTTGTGTTTTCTTTCATAGGTTGTCCACACAAACATCTTTATATGTGCTATTTTTTGCATGAAAATGATAAATTTTACATTTTTCAATGCCTTGCCTTTTTATGTAACAATAAATCTTGAAACCAGAATTTGTATGGGGGACCATAGAGGTGATATTGTTGTGGGACCAGAGGGCTTGGGGTTTGAGGGAGAAGTGGAAGGAATTTGCCTTAAGGTTGCCTGTCTAAGCAAGCACACTGTTATTTGCTAGGTTGTATGTAACTGATCAATAAATGGAAAAGGTTATGAACCATGTTCTTATTCACACTTTACATAACACTGAGAAAATACTGTCCATAAAAACAAAAAGTTACTAACATTATTTTTACTTGTCATGTTTTGGGATAATTTGACATGGTTTATATGGAACAATTAATTTTTTTGTCTAGTACCTAAATTAGAAATTTTTTAATAGTTCCTTGTCATTTGCTATAAAAAATGTTGCAATAAACATCCTTGCAAACATAACTGTATGCAAACATATTAATGTACTTGTACTCTAAATTATTAGAAATTGAATTATTTAGGTCAAAACATAATTGTACATAGATTCACCATCAGGGAACCAGACTGGGCATTTAGAAGAACCTCTGTGAATTGAGGGCTCCTTTGTACCAATGGTGTCACTTTGGAATGCACACTGGGAAATGAAATTTTCCCAAGAGGAAAGCTGCCGCTTTTCATATCAAGCTGAGAGGTAGCCGGGCTAGGCTGACTGTTCTCCTGAATATATCATTTGTACCTGACAAATTTGGCTTATTAGGTATTCTCACCGTGGGAGTCATTGAGTTCCAGTTGATCCACACAAAAAAATGGGACTATCAAGCCAGAGTCACAAGGCTTCCATGGATCTGGTGTTCAGCTTTGCCAAAAGCCCAGTAGCAAGCTATAACTGGTTTCAAAAAACCACACCTGGTAGCTATGCCAGAGAAGTTATGAGTCTGAAACCCCACTGTCCTTCAGGATAGAGACTGCCTCCCTTTACCAGAAACCCCAACTGCCTGAAACTTGTCAATGAAACTTAAGCTCAAAGGTGTCTTTTAGAGTTGTATGTTCTATAAGCACTTATCTATATGTGACTTCCATGATTGGGAGAATCCTCTTAGCACTCTTGGGATGAGGAAGTACATTCAGATATAGAAGCAACAACAACAGTACATTGAGTTGGCCCAAATTTCCTAACCTCCAAAGTCCTATTAGCTTCTTTTCCCCACTGTGAACCCTGTCCAAACACCATTCACTGAAGCTGGGTGCCCACTCACCCCACAGGACTGGGTAAGATAGTGACTTGGGCAGTGGTATTCAGCAGAGTTCCCCAGCATAATGAGTGAGACTGGTGTGTATGACCTTTGGTCTCTTTTAGGGACAGAGAGACCTCTCTGTATAGCATTTGAGATCAGTATGGAAAGGAAGAGAGTAATCAGAAGGTATGGAGGGAGAAAGGGGCTCCATGCCAGTAAACAAAGTATTGCATTCAATTTGAGCAGGTTTTAAGCACATACTAACTTGTAGCTCAATAAAAAGAACTTCTGATGATTTTGGTCTGCCCAATGCTCTGTGTCGAGTAGGAAGGTCTTCAGGGCTGACACCAGTTATTTTGGTTTTGGAGCCTCTTTGGTTCATCAGTTGTAGCCTCATTACATTTTAGCTGAGGCTGTAGTCCTTGGTGTCCCATTGTCATGGCAACATAGCTCATCTACCCTCCCAGAGGAGAGTGAGCAATAACCAAGGCACCATTTGGGTAGCTTCGTTCAATCCTACCTCTCAGTGTTCTAAACATTTATTAACAGGCAAGACAGTCGGGGTTTTACCACACCACCTCCCCCTTGCCCAGCATTTGCTGTCAGATCCCAGAGAGTCTTGTCACATTCCCAGACCTAGTCGGCAGAACCCTGTCCTTTCTCTTACAAAAGTCAGCATCCCATCTTTGTCACCAAAACTGTTAAAGAATTGTGCAGGTTCTGATATATTCTCTCACTTGCAAGTTAACAAGTTAGAATTTGTATGGGGGGACATAGGACTAATATTCTTGTAGACCAGAGGGTCAGGGCCTTGATAGAGGAGACTAAGGGACACCTTGATAAGCATGATAGGTAACATGAACATCAAACTATTTTTGAGAGTTCCTTTTGATCCTAAGTCCTATGGAGGTGACATAGATGGCCCCAAATGTAGCCTACAAATGCAGTAGTTTGCATTCCAGGAGAGGATCCCTTAGCATAAAGAATGTCAGTATTTATAATGAGCAGTAAGCATGTCTGCTCTTTAATCAAGAGAGAGATATTATCTTTATTATAGCAGACAGTAAGCATGCCTACAATTTGTTCCAGGGGGAATCACTATCTCTATCATTCAAAGTTATTCATTATACAAACATCCTTAAAAAGATAGTCCAGAAGAAAAAAGTCAATGCCTCTATTCCTAAGATGTTTCAAACTGTGAGACCCATGAAAAATTGTTTCCCAACACATTCCATGGTTTGGATATACTTAAATGTATTCAACTTCCCACTCTCCACTCCCCCATTCATAGCCATTCTTTATTAAAAAGCTATACCAGCTGCTGTAATAATCCTTATGTATTGTTTATTTCTATTGGATAATTTCCCAGGTGGAATGATTAGGTGGGAGTAGATACATTTAATTTTAATATATTTTGCCTATTTTATTCTACCAAGAGGTTGTTAATATTAACATTTTGAACAGGTGTGTCCAAGAGTGACTCACTCCCTAATGCAGAAAAAAAAAAAAGATAAGCCTCACATTCTTTAATTTAATCTTTCCTAGAAAAGTAACTGAACACAGAAACTATAGAATTTAATTAGAACTTGTTGGTCCATTTGGGCTGCTATAACAAAAACAGACTAGTGGCTTATATGACTGAAATTTATTTTTCATGGTTCTGGAGACAGAGAAGTCCAAGGTCAAGGCACTGACTGATTCAGTGTCTGGTAAGGACCTACTTCCTGGTTCCTAGACAGCCATCTTTTCACTGTATCCTCACATGGTGGAAAAGATAAAGGAGTTCTCCATGGTTTATTTTATAAAGGCATTAATCCCATTCATGTGGCCTTCATCATCATGACCTAAGCACCTCCCAAAGTCTGACCTCCAAATACCATCACACTGGGGATTAAGTTTCCATATGAATGTTGGAGGGACACAAATATTCAGTCCATGGCAAAATTTAATAAAGAAGCTTAAATATATTGGTTAGACAACTGATATAGCTGCTTTGGAAAGAAAAAGCTCTCATATAACCATTATATCTTATCAGGAAAATGAGAAAAGGCTAGGAAATATTTACATGCTTGTTTCCATAAAATTTAAAAGTCTACACTTAACCTATATTTCATCATTATGAAATTTGAGTTTTTTTCTAAAGTTTATTTTAGAAGGACAAATTTGTTTTTCTTTGTTGAGAGATTCTAGGGACTTTTCACTTGTAATTCCAAGTATATATTTTTAAAATAGGATCATACATTTGTTGATGTTTCTTTTAAAACACTGTATTCACTTGTTTTTAGTTATGTTTCTTGTACGAGTTTGAGGTTACCCACTAGACTTATAATAATTAACTCACTCCAAGACCTCACTGATTTATTCATAACTGCCTTGGTAGTGGCTTGAACTTAGTAACATCAAGAACACACTGAGAATTTTTATTAATTAAGAGTTATTTATTTATTTGGGAGAGAGAGCACATGCACATGTATGCAGGGAGTGGGGAGGGGCAGAGGGAGAGAGAGAATCTCAAGCAGACTCCCCACTGATGGAGGAGCCCAATGCACAGCTCGATCCCACCACCCTAAGATCATGACCTGAGCTAAAGTCAAGAGTCAGAAGCTTAACCAACTGAGCCACCCAGGCACCCTCACACTAAGAATTTTTGTTAGGTTTTCTACTACTATCTAATCTTTCTTAAAATAAATTTTGTTATTTAACATATTTAATTCTAACAAGCAGTAACTATTCAAGTTTTCCTCCTTTAGAACAATCTGTGTCAGTAATGAGTATTCTCACTTAAAATTTTTACTTAACTAATTGGGTAAAAACAGGACTTTATTATTGTATTAATCCACTCTAATTTAAATTCAGGTCCTCGGGATTTTTATTTATTTATGTCAGTCAAATATTATCTGTGATCAAAGATCACAGCAAAATGGAACTAATTGGCACTAATGAGAGTCAATAGAGTCAACAAACAATGTAGATCTCATGGACTGCAGATATGAGAATTATGAGATGTAAGACATGTATAAAATATTTTAAAAATTGAGGGTAAAATACTGCTTAAGCTAGCAGGTGGATTTCAACAAAATACAACTTCAAAGAATAAAAATATACTCAAATTAAAAATTATGGGATGATCAGATTAACACAGATGAAAAGTCAATAAGTAAACTGGTAGTTTCATCACATAAATACTGAAAAAATGCAGCACAAAGACAAAAGAAAATGAAAATTACTTAAGAGAGGTGATGAGATAGGGAAAATGTAATAAAAGGACCTAAAGTTTCTCTTACCAGAGTTTAAGACAAGAAAAGAGATCACGGAGCAGAGCTAACTTTTGAAAAGGTAATGACAAAGAATTTTCCAGGAATGATGAAAGACAAGAAATTATAAGAGAGAGGAAGTATAGTGCATTCCAAATGGCATATAAAAACGAATCTATGATCGCATACCTTCCATGAAAGTTTTAGAACTCCAGAGACAAAGAGAAGTTCATAAAAGCAACCTGAGAGAATAAACAGATTTTCTCAAAACAAAAAATTGAACTAACAGTAAATGCCTCTTTAACAGCAATAAAAGAAGCTAGGACACAGTGAAATGACAAAATTGTCAACCTCGAATTATATAGCCAACCAAACTCTCTTCAGTAACAAGGGCAAAATAAAGACATATTTACATAAATAACAACTGAGAATTTCTACCATCAGCAGAATTTCAGTAAGCCAACTTCTAAGGCATGCTCTTCAGCATAAAATGAAATTATTTCAGAAGGAAAATCAAAGATGATAAAAGTAAAGAAATTGCAAAAATATATATGTACAAAATAGTCAAGCTACTGAATTATTCAAGAAAAATAAAAAGGAGATAGGGCTAAATAATATTTGTAATAGAAAAGAGAACATAATTAAAGATAGAGCAAAGATTAAAAAGATAATATCAGAATTTTATGAACTTTTAAATAGAGAAAAATTTTAAGTTCTTGGGGAAAAAAGTTGCAAAACCAAAGAATAATCTTATAATAAGAAGAATTTAATGGTAAGATTAAGAATAATCTGATGGGCTTTAGGACATGCTACCCCAAAATATGGCACATTGGCATATTAAATATTTTTATGAGAAAATGGCAGAAGTGGGACAGTGTCTCTTTCTCCCACTTCTCCCCACAACCAGTCATAAACCCTCATCTGGGATGTGCCTTCCCTATACCCAGAGGAAAGAAGCATCCTTGTCTCCAAAGACAAAGGAATGTCAGGAAGAATCCAAACATAGGATTTACTGTTTTCCCCAGTTTACTACAATTTCTTTAGATTCCTTAACCTATCATATTTCTATGCTACTGCCTACTCTTCATCAAACCTAGCATAAATGCTCTCAGTTCTGGGTTTGTTTGTTTTTAATCTTCATCTCTTTATGGAGGCTCCCATGTCACATAAAATTTATATTAAATAAATTCATATCCTTTTCTCCTGCTAACCTGTTTTGGGCAGTTAAATTTTCAGACTTCGCCAGGGACCCTAAGAGGGTCAAGGAAAATCTTTTCCTCTCCTCGAAATCTTACAACAATTTAAAAATTTTTAAATATATTTTTTAAAACCTTTACAAAGCCAGTAGCATGCCCAGGTAATTTTTTAAAGTTTTGTTAAACCTTTAAAAATATCATTCCAGTCTTGTGCAGATTCTTCCAGAAAATATAAATAGAAGAAAAAGAACCCCATTTCATCATATAAGTCAAATATTATCTTAATAATAAAACCAGATATATTCATTTTCTGTTGTTGCCGTAACAAATTACAACAAGCTTTGTCTCTTAAAACAACACACATTATCATCTTGGAGTCCTGGAGGTCAGAAATCCGACCCAGATCTCTCCAGAGTAAGATCAAAATATGAGCAAAGCTATTTCTTTCTGCGGCTTAGGGGAGAATTTATTTTTAGAGTCTACCTGTGTTTCCAAGCTTATGGTTTCTACCATCTTCAAAGGCATCAATGGTGGGCTGAGTTCTCACACTGTTTCTGCTTCTCCACAGCTGGGGAATGTTCTCTGCTTTTAAGAACTGAAAGGATTAGATTGGGTCCACCTGAGGAATCAAAGCTAACCTTCGCTTCTCAAGATCCTTAATGTTAATCACATTTGTGAAGTTCCTTTTCCCAAGTAACGTAGATTCCAGAGATTAGGATATGGACATCATTTGGTGGGTGGGGCCATTTTTCTGCCTGCCACACCCAACAAGTACAAATGAGAGAAGAAAATGTATGTTATGAACATATATGCAAGTATTATTTTTAAGATTTTATTTATTTATTTTTAGAGAGAGTGTGCCGCATGAGTGTGGGGAGGGGCAATGGGAGAGGGAGAGAGAGAGAGAGAGAGAGAGAATCTTGAGCAGACTCTGTGCTGAGTGCAGAGACCCACACAGGGGCTTGATCCCACAATCCTGAGAACATGATCTGAGCCAAAATAAAGAGGCCCACCCTCAACTGACTGAGCCACCCAGGTGCGCCCATATGCAAGTATTTTAAACAATATTTTAGCAAATACTTTGGGAATCTTAATCCATGATCATATTACAATCGGGAAATTCAACATTGTTGAATAGCTTAGAAAAATCTATAAATTTAATTCAGTATGTTAAAAGAATAAGATATAGGAGCACCTGAGTCGCTCAGTAGGTTGGGCACCCTACTCTTGATTTCAGCTCTGGTCATGGTCTCAGGGTCATGAGATTGAACCCCACCTTGGGCTCCATACTCAGCAGGGAGTCTTCTTGAGATTCTGACTCTCCTTCTCCTTCAGCCCCTCCCCTGTTCACGCGCCCATTGTCTCTCCCTCTCTTTCTAAAATAAATAAATAAAATATTTTAAAAAATAAAATAAAAAGACATATAATCATATCAGTACCTACAACAATTGCTAGAATTCAATTATTTATGATCTTAAAAACTCTTAGTAAACTAGAAATGAAAGAATTTCTGTAATCTGATAAAAGAGGTCAACAGAAAACCTATATTAAACATCAGACTTTGAGACAAAATATTCCTTTGAACATGGAAATCTAAGACAGTCAAGTAAGACAAAAAGAAAGATAAGTTCTAAAATTTGGGGGAAAGAAACTAAAATCATTATAATTCACAGATGAGAAAAACCCAAGAATCAACAGAATTAATGAGACAATATAGCCAGGTACTTGGAAAAAATTAATATATAGAAACCTGTATATAGTTGCAATAAAGTGTTAAAAATGAAATTTTACACAACTAATGAAACCAGGGATGTACTGTATGGTGACTAACATAATATAATAAAAAACATTAAAAAAATGAAATTTTAAAATAGACACCATTTTGTTATGTCAGCTTAGAGTACAAGATGCATAGAAATATATCCAACGAAAATGTGTAAGGCCTTCATGGAGAAAACCTTTAAATATTATTAAGAGACATTAAAGAAGACCTAAATAAATAAATAAATAAATAAATACTATATAATAAAAATTTTAGAAGTTACGTGTTACAAATAAGAGGAACAATATTATTATAATAAAACAAAACACAACAACTATAATGTTCTCTCACCATCAACGATAACCTTGGTTAATAGTTTGTTGTATTTCCTTCTAGTACACACACGCACACACACACACAGCCACACACACACTCACACAAGTATTTCCCTTATTTTATTTTTTTAAATAGTATCATATTATTTAGACTATTAGACATTTTCTCTTTTTACAAACTTTGTGAGCATTTCCTTTTTTTCTTAAATAGTGCCTCAAGATAGAACTTCTAAGTGCTCCATTATCTTAATCACTGTAATATATTTACCCAGCATACCAGTCTTGACATTGGCATTGCATTCTTACATTGTTACAGCTGTGATGAATATTCTTGCACCTAGTCCTTTGTAAATTTAATCTTGATTATTTCCTTAGTGTAAATTTCTAGAAATAAAACTGATGAATCAAAGTATACAGATTTTGGTGGTCAAATTGACCTACTTTAGACTGCACCCATAGGTATGAGGCGTAATTTTTCCTCTCTCACATACTGTAGTATTAAATTTTGTATTTAGCATTAAATTTAGTACCATCGTATTAAAATAACACTATGTAAATTTTGGGAGGAATAATGAACCTAGTCAGTGGATAAATCAACATACCATTTTCTATCTTTCTTTCTCTTTCCCTTTTGTCTTTCATTCATATATAAAAACAAAAACAAAAAAACCACAACACTATAGATCACCAGGTATTGAGAGAAAACCAAAAGAACAAAGAAGGAAACTGATACTTTAGGCAAAAAAAAAAAAAAGAATTTTTATTTAAGGGGAATCTTTTTTTAATGATTTTTTATTATATTATGTTAGTCACCATACAGTACATCCCCGGTTTCCAATGTAAAGTTCGATGATTCATTAGTTGCCTATAACACCCAGTGCACCATGCAATATGCGCCCTCCTTACTACCCATCATCGGTCTATTTAAGGGGAATTTAAGAGAATCATCCTCCACAAGATTCTGGAGAATATTTTATCAATAAAACAAAAATATGTTGCTATGAAAGAAGAAAAGCCAGAGAACCAAAAGCTTTCTTGGAACTTAAAACTATGCTTCCAAATATAAAAATACGTTAAAACCAGATTGTGGAAATAAAATTATTCATAAAGAGATTGAATACAAGAATAGTCCTGGTAGAAGAACCTAGTCACATCAAGGAAAATCTCCCAGAATGAAAAGCAAAAAGAGATGGAAATTGGATTATGGATGTGAAAGTGTTTTGAGTATTAAGCTACTACACACATAAGAGGTAGCATTAGAGGTAGTGGAATAGAATATATGATGGAAGAATTCTACATATTTGGACAGAAAATTGGGACAAATATATTCACCTAATATATAAAGATGTGAGGATGTCCATGTGTGTGTATCTGATTGAACAGTTGAGTTGTCTAATTTGACTAAATCACTTTCTCTTTCAGAACACACCTTTTATTATGGAATTACTTCCATTGTGGAAATCACATAGATTCCTAGAAGTTACAAAATGCAATTTCATTCAGGCTGGAAACACAGGTAGGATGGAGTTTCATGCATGGTCTGATACTTCTGTGATTTTAGGTAAGCAATGTTTAGGTTGGTATATACAAGAGACCAATGATGGTCATTAGAGAACATGGGTCAGTTTTACCAACTTCTTCAAGGGTTGACTTAAGTTCAGACTTAGAACAAGGATTCTGCATAGCTGTCATTTCATCTCAACTCAATTTTCCTTTTTAGTGGCTTTAAAACCAAACAGAACAATTTCTCTAATATACTTAGGTTTTCATTATTATGCAATTTGAGTGTCTGCACATGAATTTTTCATAAAGACATGTGCTTCCTATCGGTAGGGGAAGAAAGGGATAAAGAAAGGGGGGTAATCAGAAGGGGGAATGAAGCATGAGAGACTATGGACTATGAGAAACAAACTGAGGGCCTCAGAGGGGAGGGGGGTGGGAGAATGGGATAGACTGGTGATGGGTAGTAAGGAGGGCATGTATTGCATGGTGCACTGGGTGTTACATGCAACTAATGAATCATCGAACTTTACATCGGAAACCGGGGATGTATTGTGTGGTGACTAACATAATATAATAAAAAAACATTACAAAAAAAGACATGTGCTTCCTACAAGATATAAATGTTCAACTTGATGACCCCAAACTCCTAAAATAGGCCCTCAAACACACCTGAAACCCAATAGTAATTCCAGAAAGTCCACTAATACCCATGCTTTTAAACCACAGATTTGTGCTACTCAGTGAGAAATCACCTTTAGCCTAGACTCACTTCTTAGTAACAAGAAGTTAGGTTGGTGGCATCCACCATCTCCAACAAAATGAGGAAACCTAAACCACTGACTAACATTGTCAACTTCAGAAATTGGGATTAGGTTATGGAGAAAACAAAAATATTAAATGAAGTGACCCTGATAAATATTGACTTTCTGGCAAGTTTGGATCTCTTCATGCTAAATTAAAACATGAGGTTCCTTAGTGACACTTGACCTATGAAGTCATCTCCAATAATGTTATAATATATTGGACAAGAACTGCAAAACAAATAATTCCCCTCACTGAGCCAAATTATTACACAGCCTTTGACTAATTCTTTCCATATTATGCTTTCCTCTTGCCAATTACCATCTACTTCCTCCATATGGTGTTCCTAGTTTATGGGAATTTCAGGCTGTTGGTACCATAAACTTAAAGAACAATGACCACAGACAGAAAATATAAACAAAATGTAATCATAATGCAATATCTTAATTTGGGGAATAAAGGTGAAAAAGAGCACATAATTACTGAAAAATGTACAAGAAACAAGAGATACATTTTCTTAGTTGTGTTAAGTTCATCAAACTATACTCTGAGAATTCTTTTCCAACTCATTTCTGACTTCTCATAAACAAAAGTTAAAGTTTCAGGTTCCGTAGCGTTTTCCTCTTTCTCCTATCCTAAATTGGGCTTAATTCAATTTCTTACCATATTCTTCTACAGGAAATGACCACAGTTAAGACAATAATTTTGTACTTTGCACAAGTATATCTCCAAGTAAATAATATCATGAATAACATAAATTTTGATCATACAGACGAAGAGCAAAATGGCTCCACACATGCTATGGAGTATGGAAGAAGGAATGTCAATATGAAAAATAATGCACGGTCCTTGTGCTAAAAAAAAAACTTACCAAATACATGGGGAAAAAGACTTGTTCGAAAAAGGTTCAGGACTCATGGGTGTAAACGAAGAGGTGAAGATAAAGAGAAGTGGGAAGTACTAACTGCATGCTGGGTTTAAAATTATGTTTTGACATTTGAATGCTAATTTTATGGCATGAACTTTTTAAAAGTCCTATCCTGCTGCCATGGTAGAGTGCTTCCAGATCTAGGAGAGAAGGTCACTCTTAAATACTTAGCCATGGTATAATGATGTAGGATGTTTTTCTGGGTTGGATTTCAGAACAGCCAGCTAGGCATGAAGTCAAGCTGTATATATCCAGTTGCAGCCAACTGGAAGTAATACATAGCTCAGGAAAATGCCATTTACTCTATTTACATCAAAAAGTCTGACTTTAATGTTGACAAAATAATTGTTGCAATTTATGAAAGAAAAACAATCCACCACAAAAATTTTCTTTTGATATTATGGAGATGAAACGATTGTTCAGTTGACTGATCACACTCACTTTTCAACTTACCATGGTTTTATAGAAACATGATCCTGGCTTCATAACCCTCTTTTCCCCCCCACAGTTCAAGTTTTGATTCATTTTATGGCCATGAGAATGTAGTAAACTTGTGCCCCACTTGTCAGTGGTTTAGCAGTCATTTCTTTGGGGAGATTGAATGAGTCAATGGAATATCAATTGATAAGACTGGGGCAAAAAGAATTCAAAAATGCAAAATAGTCACAAAACAGGCCTGAATTCTTTCCTATCCTGCCATTTCACATGCTGTGTTTCCCTGGGCAAGTCACTTCAACATGTCAAGGGGGAGCCCTGGTATAAATAAGATTGCCAGCACTTGTTCCCCATGGCTACATTACAAAGAAATTATATTACCATAGGGTAGTAACGGTTCATTTTGTTTTGTTGTATTTTGTTCTAATCAGGAAGGCAGAAAAACCTGTGTCATAGGTTTGGTTCTGCCTCGTGGTCACTGTATGACATTATGCACATTTCGTTCCCTCTTTGGGTTTCAGTCTTCTTATTTGTAAAATAGGAGTTGGACTAAATGATCCCTCTGGTTCTTTCTAGCTCAAAATTCTATTATTGGGAAAAAAAAATGCCTCTGGCCTTCTAATTTGAATGTCAGGTTTCAGCCTGATGTGAATTAAACTGTCTGGGTTATAAACCAACTAACTACAAAACAAGGTTTATAATGGAAACAACAAGTGACCCTTGGCTGCGACAAAGCTAACAGTTCCCGCTATAATATTCAGTTACCGCTCATATCCCTGGGCAGCGACTGGAGTGTTATGTAACAGTGACTATTGCAGGATTACCCAATCCTTTCACCTAACCCTAATTGTACAGTCTGCTTGTGGCTCCTGTAATACCTGGTTCTCTTCAATGACAAGCTCCAGGATAGATGTGGTTGCCACCACTAAACCCAACTCTTGCTGGTTTAAAATAACACAATTACATGCAACTTGCAAGTACTGTCCTTTTTAGAGTACATTATTTTGCTTTCCCTTCTGCCTCTTTTCTAACTGGCAACGACTTCTTGCCCAAAATGACCTAGCACTAGGAAAAATTCTAACAAATAATAAAATGCTCCAGTACAGGTAGAGTACATACTGTCCTCTGACTTAAGGCACAGACCAAGTAAAGAGGTCCAGCTGGAAGGACCTAGAGGAAAGGCAGAGGGAGATGATTTATATTAACTACAACAAATCTTAAATTGAATCGACTTGACTCTTTTTTGCCTTTGCATTTAACCTGTATGTCCTTTATTATATGCAAATATTTTAACTTTAAGGGAAAAAAATGATGGCAAATTTAAAAGAAAAAATAACTTTTTTTATTGAACGTAATTGACATCATTTTTATAACAAAATAGAAATGGATATCGAGGTAAATATCAAGTCTGACACTTAAGATGAAACAATAAATTTATTACAAGATGGGCATATCATCTAAAAGTTTAGTGATTAGAAACAATGTAAACATATGTTCCTTGAAATAGAACAATCTAATAACATGTTTCTCAAAATATATTAATTTTTTCTGCTTATAAAATTTTTACATTCCTGTTTTTGAAAACACAGGTCAGCAGAAGAACAAAGAATCAAAACAAATAAAAACTTATCAGATAATCTACACTTTTTCAATGTGTGGTTATATTAACATAATAAAGAAATTACAGAAGTTTTGCATGCTGTTCATGTTTATCAGTCACTGTCGTATAAACATTAATATTATTTAAATTTTTAAAAATATTTTATTTGTTTGCTTGATGGAGAGAGAGACAGCCAGTGAGAGAGGGAACACAAGCAGGGGGAGTGGGAGAGGAAGAAGCAGACTCCCAGTGGAGGAGCCTGATGTGGGGCTCGATCCCAGAATGCCGGGATCACGCCCTGAGCCAAAGGCAGATGCTCAACGACTGAGCCACCCAGGCGCCCCTAATATTATTTAAATTTTTGTGAATAATGTCATAAATGGGTATGTATTTTATTAGTTATAATATACTCATCCATTATGATTGAATTTCAGATTGTATACAATTTTTCTATGTACTTTTTATGAACAATAAAATAAACATCCTTTCACAAACATTTTTGCCTGAATTTCTGATTATTTTATTCCTTAAGCTACATGCCTGAAGCTATTTATACAGACTACCATCTAAATCTAAAAGCTGCAGCTAAAATTTAAAATTATTTTCCATCCACTAGAGGGAAATCCTAATGCCAAATAAATGTCACTATAAAGATAGAAACTACATAAGGCAGAAGTAAAAATTCTGTATGTGATGCAAAGTGTTTATATACCTGGGTATTTTATATTTCAAAACAATGTTGTAAATATGCTAAATTATAAATACTATCCAGAAGGAAGAAATTCATTTAATTACATTAATTACATTAAAGAAAAATATTTGTTGTAAAACCAGGTTTAAATATCATGATATAAACAAAAATTACTGGAAAGATGAGAACTTCCCACTATCAAAATTACATATGTACTTGCATTCGTGAACCCTCCTATTGTTATATCATATATATATGATATATATATATATATCCTTCCATCTGAAGCTAATTCTTTCATTCATTGTGTGGGTCCCAGCATCCCCAACTTCTTTCAGGGATTTTGCTCTAACCATTGCCTACCTCCTCTCTGGTATCTAAAGTTTCTTACTCTCTACTGTATTTTTTCCATCAGTATCTTAAAAGTATACAAGCCCCTTCCATTTTTAAGATCTTTTCAATTTCCACTTTCTCCCTAGTTATTACTCTATTTCTTTCCTCCCTTTGACAGCCAAATAGTTTTTTGAAGAATTGTTTGTACATACTGACTCTCTTTCTCATTGTTATATCACTGTAAAAGGGATCCTACTTCCATCATTCAATGGCCCTTGTCAACTGCTTAATTTTCCTATCATGTCTCCTTTCTGGACAGTCTTCTTCTGTCTCTTTGGGCTCTCCTTTTTTGCACTCTTGTGTAAGGATGTTCCTCATGTTTTGCGTTTTAAGTCATGTCAGTTTATGACCTCCTGTCTTTGAATTTTGAATACTATATTGTTAATTAAGCAACACAATCAACTTTGTAAGTACATATTAATAAACTTTTTCATCATCATTAGCCATTCAGTTTTTATTCACAATTATACATTCTCTTAGGTGCCTGCTGCTGCTGGAGCTAGAAAATCCCCATTTAAATCCATTTTCAAAATCCTAGAATTTTAGAAATAAAATAGCAAGTTTGCAAAATGAAAACAATATTATTTTAAATGAGCATGTCTGTCTATTTGCTAGGGGGATAAAAGAGCCTTGAAAGCAAGCAAATTGCTTTCCAAAATTGATTTCTACCATACGTAGAGATGGAGGATGACTCTGAGAGGCTTGGACACCTAAAGGACTGCTCCATTCTTGTCACAGCTACCTGATACTGGCACTGGAGAAGAGACCCTTCTCGGTATGCTTCAGACTTGACTCAGCAACTGGCGTGCGCTGCCCACCTGCTGGCACAGTTATATACTCATGGAAAAGAAGATTCCAGGCTCACTCCCTCTCTCAGAGCAGCTCCTGAGAAGATTGGATTGTGTTTAGTCAGGTGCATATAGGACTAATGCCCTGCCTATTCTTCACATATCCTAAGATATTGTACTTTAGTTCTTTCAAAGGAATTTGTATATCTAGGAAGTTTAAAATGTACTTGGTAAGATACTGCCTGTTTTCTAGTAATGAGCTTGGTTAATGCAATTGTCTGATGACACATTTAGGCTTTCTAATTGAATTTTTGTACTGATGTGGCTTGAAAAGGGTTTACTTGGTGTGTGTATGTTTTGGACTCTAATTTTAGTGAATTACATGGTAACGAGGAACAGAACTGGTACCTGCTGGCAAATTCTCAAGGAGGGGAGCTACTCAGTGATAGAACCAACCAGATCACCTCTGAATGCATGATTCTGAACATCTAGATGCCTGTTGTTTTGTTGTGTATATTTTAATTTAATACAACCTTTTGTGGGTTCGTTAAAAGCCTTCTCAAAAGTAACACTGAGAAAGCCACTACAGCATACATTAAAAAAAAGTGTGCTTTAGGCCAAAATAAAATTGTTACTTGGACTTGTAAAATAAAAGCTAGACAAACTACATGTAAGGATAAATTTCTGACTGGGAGACAGAGCCCAAACACCGAGCACTCTGCTAACAGACCTACAATTGGTAAAATTATGCTCTTGTTTGGCACTGATCAGACAGTCCCAAAAGTTGTACAGCCACATAGTGGAAATCGGACATAAAACAGCCTTAGCCATTGGGTGATTTTTATTACTTATCCAAGTAAAAAAGCATTTTTATGGCATGACAGACTGAAATATAAGAGCATACGGTACAAACTATACACTAATAAAATTTTGTCATGTGTGTGGGTTGGAAGCATGAATTTTCATGACTCGACCAAGTTATAATCACATTCTTGGATTTTGGATTTTTTCCTTTTTCAATAGTTCAAGGATAACCTCCTATTTTGTAAATTAATCTTAAAATATGGATTATAAAGAAAAAATGGAAATGGTAATGATATTGCAGTAAAAGAATCTGAATAAACCTTTGGCAAACAGAAGGCCATTTTCCAAGTGATTAGTCAGAAGTCTATCTTAATTTGGAAAAGATTTCTGCCTAAGACAGTGGAGGCAAAAAAAGAACAACAACCACACACACCAAAAAAAAAAACAATGTTAATGTATAACCAGCACTATTTAGGTCTATATTTATGTAGGATAAACCATTTAATATAGAAACTGACAATGCTTATTAAGCCAGCCAAGATGTTAAGGAAAGCACCATAGCCAAAGCCAAGATGCCACCAATTATAAAACCCTTCCTTCATATGTATCAGGTAATATCACTTGGGATAATGTAATGTGGACACAGTGCTTATTCAAATAACAAATAATCCCACTGTAGTTCAGCTGTAATGACTTTGTTTCAAGACAATAAGAGATGGGAATTAAATCAAGTCTCCAATATCTCCAGAGCACAAATACCCCTAAAAATGTTTGGGTAGGTTTCTACAGGTTTCTCATCTACACCATCAAGCTTAGCTTCTTGAGGAACAATGACTTATTTTGTCTTACCTCCAGCACAGAGCATAATATCTTTCATATTGAATTTCTAAACAAAAGTTTATTCAATTAACTTGCTAAGAATTTTGAAAGTTTGGATAAAGTAGCTCTCAGAATGACTCTAAAAGAGTTTTGGGGAGACCTCTTTAATAAGACATTATTTATGGTCTTAATCAAGGCATGAATGGGACACAAAAGAAATTAAATAGACTGCAGCTATGAATAATCAAATAACTAAATAAATGGAGAGATAGTTCATGTTCACAAGTAGGAAGACGCAATATTGTCAAGATGTTAAATCTTCCCAACTTAATTATAGATTCAATGCAATCCCAATCCGAATCCCAAAAGAGTATTTTGTGTATATCAACAAATTGACTCTAAAATTTATATGGAGAAGCAAAAAACCCAGAAATACAACACAGTATTGAAGGAGAAGGACAAAGGTGGAAACCTGACATTATCTGACTTCAAGATTTACTATAAAGCTACAGTAATCAAGACGATGTGGCATTGGAGAAAAAATAAACAAATAGATCGGCGTAATACAATAGAGATACCAGAAATAGACACACATAAATATATTCAATTGATCTTTGACAAAGAAACGAAGGCAATACAATGGAGCAAAGATGGTCTTCTAAAAAAAAATGGTGCTGAACAACTGGATATCCATACCCCACCCCCCCAAAAAAGAATCTAGATACAGACCTTATACCCTTCACAAAAACTAACTCAAAATGGATCATAGACATAAATGTAAAATGCAAAAATATAAACACCTAGAAGATAACAGAGGAGAAAACCTAGATGACCTTGGATGTGGCAATGACTTTTTAGATACAACGTCAAAGGCATCATCCATGAAAAAAGTAATTGATAAACTGGATTTCATTAAAATTAAAAATTTCTGCATAAGACAATGTCAAGAGAATGTGAGATAAATCACAGACTGGGAGAAAATATGTGTGAAAGACACATCTGATAAAGGACTGTTATCCAAAGTATACAAAGAACTCCTGAAGCATAACAGTAAAAACACACAAGAGCCTGCTTTAAAAATGGGCCAAAGACCTTAACAGACACCTCATCAAGGAAGATATACAGATGACAAAGAAGTAGGAAAAGATGCTCTGCATCATATGTTATCCTAGAAATGCTAATTAAAACAACAGTGAGATACCACGACACATCCAGTAGAATGGCCGAAGTCCAGAGCACTAACAGCACCACTTGCTGGAATGGGTATAGAGCAACAAGAACTCTCATTCATTACTGTGGGAATGAAAAATGGTACAGCCACTTTGGGAGACAGCTTAATAAAAAACATAAGTCTTACCATATAATCCAGCAACTGCACTCCTTAGTATTTCCCCAAAGTGTTGAAAGCTTATGTCAAAAACAAAACAAAACAAAACAAAAAACAACAAAAACCCAAAACAAAAAACCCCCCAAAAACCTGTATAGAGATATTTCATAGAAGCTTTATTCATAATTGCCAAAACTTGTAAGCACCCAAGATATACTTCAGAAGGTAAATGGATAAATTGTGGTACATCCCAACAGTGGAATATTATTCAGCTCTTCATGCTATCAAGCCATGAAAAGACATGGAGGAAAATTTAAATGCATATTACTAAGTGAAAGAAACCAAGCTGAAGAGGATACATCCTGTATGATTCCAACTACATGACCTTCCGGTAATAGCAAAACTGTGGAGGCAGTAAAAAGACCAGTGGTTGTCAAGGGTTGGCCACGGGTTGTGGGGGAGTTGGGGGGAGGAATAGTCAGAGTATAGAGCACAGAGGATGTTTAGGGCAGTGAAAATACTCTGTTCGATATCATAATGAAGGATACAAATCATTATATATTTGTTCAAACCCATAGAAGATATAACACTGAGAAAAAAACCCTAAAGTCAACTATGGACTTTGGGTGATTATGATAAATAACTTCATCAGTTGTAATAAATCAGTACTCTAGTGGGGGATTTTATAATAGTGGAGGCTGTGGGGGGGCAGGAAGTATACGGAAAATCTCTGTACAATCTTCTCAATTTTGCTGTGAGCCTGAAACTGTTAAAAAAAAATAAAGTCTTAAAAAGAAAAAAAGATACCTAGACCATCGTGATGTGTGACTTCACCCAAGTCCATCACCTGTCTGAGCCAAGTCCATTACCTGTCCTCCAACTCTAAAAGTCCAAGACTCCAGGAGATCAATGATCTCAGCTGGAGATGACCATATGCCAGCACGATTTACCAACATCCTTTTATTGTTGCAAGTCAATTAGAGGGATCCCCTATGATTTATTATTTTTATGCACAGTCAAGTTCATTCTCAGTAAGCACCCACATTATTCTGTTTGTCTCGGAAGCAGATAAATGGTTAATATCCTAGAAAATTATATTGTCCCTACCCTTGTCCCATTTCCCAAAGTCTTACTTTTTCAATTCTCCAAATTAATCTTGTTAAGTAAATTCTTTTCTGATAAGGTGAGGATGTCTAGCAAACAAAGTAAATTCAAATATTTGAAGTCAAACTAGTTACTTTAGTACATTATAAACAAAGCCAGGAATAGCTTCATTATCGCATTGTTAACCTTAAACAATCTTTATAAAATTCTCGTTTCATGGATGGATCTTTGGTTAAAACATGTCTATTTTGGCTGTTTAAGAAGTCAGAACTTTAAAATATGTAATTTTCCCTACTGAAAAATATTGATTTCTCCAAAAAACATTAGTTTTAGCTTCTCATTTTCATGAAAATAGTAAAAATTAACAAATACCTATAGGTTTAAAATACAACCTCCTTAAACAATCCAATTTCTCATAACTCCCAGATGCTTGTAGCCATGACCTCTTAAGAACCTCATCAGTAAGCTAACTCACTGAATTTACTTCAGACCTGTCCTTGCATTCCATATCTTCAGGGCAACATTACTTCATAGGTCAGGGGTCTGCTATCAGGGCATGCACACCAGTCAGCTGGCAGGACAGTCAGAGTAACCAGCAGGAGCCATCAGGGAGGTTGCAGGCTTGTTTATGTTAAAAGCTCTTGCTGCTAGACAGCAGAACGAACTCCTTTAGAATTTGTTCCCATAATAGTCCCCAAGGTAATGACGCACAGCTGTGGAGAGGAAATAGACTTTTTAATTTGTTAACCATGCCCAGAAAAGAAGAAAACAAAATGCTCAAAAGGGACTATGAAGAGTTCTTTTTAAAGTCTTCTCCAGAAACAGCTGAAAAAAAAAAAAAGCAGTACAAACTTACCCCCCAATCACACAGTGTAGGTATATATGGCTTGTTTTTTCCTTAATATATATCCAAACTTTGATTTGAATCTAATGAAATCTTTTCTTCTGACTTCTCAATTTCACCTTTCCTTAATGATCCCATTGTCTAAAGACTCTGCTACTATCGTAAGACCCCTGAATCATTACCGCTGAGAGATCCCATTTGGAAAAATTCAGAGAGTCAGGGAAAACAGACCTAAACTTTTATCCAGAAGATTGAGGTTAAGATAAGAATGTGATTTCCTTAAAATGAGGGCCCCAGGTTTTTAGAGCAGGATGTTAAATATTTTAATCCAAGTCCACCCCGTATAAAGTTCCTACTGAAACCCATTTTTTTTTTAAAGAATTGCTTAGTTTCTTGTTTTATTGCATTTACTTTAGGTATCAAGAAATATTTCAAATATACAGCAAGCAAGATTGTACCATAGCAAGTGTCTGGAACCAAGACCTAGCTATGAAGTTCTGTCAAGTTATAACAGTTAATCATACTTGCTTCAACTTTATTTTTTTTTAAAGATTTTATTATTTATTTATTTGACAGAGATAGAGACAGCCAGCGAGAGAGGGAACACAAGCAGGGGGAGTGGGAGAGGAAGAAGCAGGCTCATAGCAGAGGAGCCTGATGTGGGGCTCGATCCCATAACGCCGGGATCACGCCCTGAGCCGAAGGCAGACGCTTAACCACTGTGCCACCAAGGCGCCCCACTTGCTTCAACTTTAAAAAAAATTTTTTTTAAAGAAACAGCTCATTCCAAATATGACTAACATTCCCTGACAACCTTTTTCAGATCTTATGGCATGCCCTTCCCCAATCTCTGCCTTCCCAGAGATAATCATCAATCTGAATTTGTTTCTCATCCTCATGCATGCTTACGCTATTATAAATGTCCAGAGTTGTTTGGCATATTTTAAGATTTTACATAAATGGTATCACACGCGTCCTTCAGTAATGTCGTTTCTTCAGTTAATATTGCTTTGAGGGTTAATCAAGTTGATATGGGAAGCTGAAGTTCATGCTTTTTCACTGGTGTCTCATATCTACTTGCAAGATTTTTCCACAGTTTATCTGCCTGATGCTTTTCATTTTTTTTTTGCCATTACTCATGACATGGTGAACATTTTTATCCATGTCTCTTTGAGCACATATGCCACAGATTCTCTAGATTTCAACTTGATTTGATGTCAAACTTCAAAATGGTTGTTAACAATTTACTCTTTTAGCAGGCTCCAAACCTTAGCAACACCAGATATTGCCAACAATAGAATTTGATGTGTAGTTTTCAAGTGTGAATTTCTTTTTTTACTATCATCTTTACCATATTTATGAGATTTCAGTTTCTATTCCAATCCATTGTTCAGTTTTGCTATATTTATAGAAGTTATTCATTAACTTTACATAGTTAACCCTTTATTGGATACCGGCATTATAAATATCCACTCCAAAACGTAGATTTTTCAAAACCTTGTTCATGGATATGGCTTTTTTTTTGTGTGTGGCTAAATAGTTGTTTTTAAATTCAATATACTCCAGTTTATCCATAGTGAACTCCTTCCCCATCCTAAGGTAATAAAGATATTCTCTTAAATTTTCTTTCAACAATACTAACTTGATTATATAATGTTTCTTTTTCAACCTCCTAAAATAGGTCCTTAATAAATGTTGTATTTAATTTCTTAGTACTTCATTTAAATTTTCATCTCAAAGTTCACAATGAAGTTTGGTCTATATAGTTGACTTTTCTTGTACAATCTTTGTTTGGCTTTGATATTAATATATATTAATCTAACAGAACCAGTTGGCAATTTTCATTCCTTTTACAGTTTACACATAGTAGAGGTTATGCATTCTTTGACCGTTTCATAAAACTCACTTCTAGAATTTCCAATCCTTATTTGGAGAGAAGGGTCAGAACACCCTAGAATGCTGAAATAATTGTTTTAATTGTGCCAAGAGTTAGTAGTTATTTCTTTTTTTTTTCTGTTTCTTTTTAACACGATTACTGGCAATTCCTTTATAAAATATGCATTTTATCTGGTTATTTAAATGTATGGAACAAAAATTTTTACTAGCATTCACAAATGACTCTCACAGTTGCATTAGATCTATACCTATATCCTATTACTATTTAATTTGTTATTTACTTATGTCTTTTTTTAGTATATCAATCATGTAAAATATTTGCCATATTATTAATCATTTTAAAAACCAGATTTTAGTTGCTGATCCTTTTATTTTTTCTCTGTTGTCATTTCATGTATTTCTGCTTTTCCATGTATAACATCCTTTCTTCTTTCTGTACGTTTTTCCTAGCTTCTTGAATTAAAAGCCCATCAATTTTCCAAGCAGTCTTATTTTCTAATAAATGCATTTAAGAGTCTAACTTTCCTCACTCTGTGACCATTTTATGCTTTAATCTTGCTTAAAAGGTGATACATACTTTTTCTTTGTTTCTTTTTCCAGGATTAAGGATAATCCCATTTGAGGGACAACCAAGAATAATAAAATTTAAAAACTACATATACCCACCATTCTGATAAGTCATTAGTAACAATACTCAAAGGGTTAAGAAAATTACTATTTATTCCCTGTCTTATGAAAAATTGATACACAAAAACCTTTACATATAAAAGGAAGAACTTGGGAGAGAATGATCCACATGAAATGATAAAATGTTTGCCTTAATGGTAATGTCCTATTATGCTTTGCCAATATTTTGTATGTGTCTGTTGACAATTAATCACTTGAGTGGGATGATAGAGCAGAGAGGAAAAAAAACAACCTAGAACTAGAATCCATTACCAGTCTAAAATAATCAGGCACTGTCTTTGGACACGTGCAATCAAAAAAATGAAGAAAAAAAACAACAAAAAAAATATGGCTCTTAGCAATAAGACTGTCTAGTTCAGCTAAAGCAATCTTTAATTCATAATTTATGTAAATGAGGATAAAACCCACTTCAGAAAATAGTATATTTAAACATAACTCTTTGGGTTATATCTATGTGAAAGAGGTCTTCATAAATAGAAAATGAAAATGTGAAAAATGTGAAAAAGATATTTGTATTAAAAATGCCAGAAATAGCATTTTAAAACACATTTAAAAACATTACAAAAAACATAATATAGAGAACTTCATTCTGGACTTTTTTTTTTTGCTGTCAATAGAAATATTATCATTTAGTGCTCTTGAAGTTCAAATTACTTTATTCCTTTTTATTTACAGGTTTTTATTATACTTTCCATAACTTATGGACCAATGTTTCAGCCTATATTCTTATAGTAGCCTTACAAGGAAGAAATACTAACACAGAAATCTACAACCTACCTTTAATGCAGTGTGGTGGAAAGAATGCGTTTGAAATTTGACACACCTTTGACGTCTGCCTCTGCTATTTACTCATGTAGTCAGAAATTTCACTATGTGGTGTCCATACAAGGAATTTGGTGTCACTGGTAGTTTATCTACCTAGCTAGCTAGCTCTACCTACCTATTGTCAAAAGCTCATGAAAAAACAGGAGTGAAATCAACAAATCACTTAAGTAGAAATTAGTAAAAATGTATTGTGCACACACCAAAAATACAGAAGCATGGGAAGTAAAAAATGGAATGAAGCTTGGAGGGATATTGTTATTAAGCAGCTTATAGAGTAGGAAGGCAGTGTTTATTTTTTACAGTGGTTGGTTACAATAATAGAATTTTCTTGAATGAAAGGGAATTGTTTAGTGGTGACTTCATACCAATTTTGGGTAACTACTTAAGTTTTGTTTGTGATTTTCAGAGAAGTAACCAATAAGTGACCCTGCTCAAGTTAACTTCACTTGTCTTGTGACATAAACTAAATTAAGCTTTGCTTGTATGAGTAACTGTTTTTTTCTGCTCAGGGAATTTTCAGGGGTATTCTCATTTGTGTTTGATTTTAACACTGTCTATTGTCTATTTGGTGTCCCTTTTTTTTTTTTTTTAAGTAGGCTCCACACCCAGCATGGTTCCCAATGCAGGGCTTGAACTCATGACCCTGAGATTAAGAGCTGAGCTGAGATCAAGAGTTGGACACTTAACCGACTGAGCCACCCAGAATTTGGTATCCCTTTCAAGCGACAGTTTCATTAATTCTTTGTATGTTGTGTCCCATCACTCTTCTGTAACTTCTTTAAGATGATGTCACAACTTCCAGATCTACCTTTCATGTCATTTAGTTTTTCTTAAGAAATGAAACAAGTTTCATTCTCTTTATCATTTGCGGTATGTTCTGTAAGAACTCCTGGGCTTGATCTTTCATCATGTTGATTTTTCTATTTAGCTTTTTTAAGATAATGATTTTTTAGTCTCTTATTATGGAAAATTTCAAACATATTACAACAGGAAAAAAAATTATAATGAAATCCATGTATCTGTCATTAACTTATCTTTAATAATTAACATGTGACCAGTTTTGTTTCATCTACCAGTCCTGTCTTTTAATTTCTATGATCAGATTTTAAATTTTCATGATCTGTTTAATTATTTACTTTATGTGCTCCATGTTTACTTGTAGAATTCTCAGTTTTCAGGTATAAATTATTTGATTACTCAAATCTGTAGGCTCCATTTCACTGTATTCTTAAATGTTCAGTGATTCTTGATTGTACTCTCAATTTTACGGATGAAATTTCTGATTAGACTGTCTGCTGTGTGTGTTCGCACAACCCAAGGAGGGGTTAATGGTTGTCATGAGCTGGTAGAATTTGTGCGGCAGCCTGTTTGCACAGGGATGGCCTGGAAGAGACAGATGCCACTGCATTGACTATATCAGCGGTTAGTCTTCTGTGTGTGAGGACACACCACTTGCCCTGGGTATTGCCAACCACTCAGAGTACTGCTTCATTTCTTTAACTCAAACCTCCACCTACTGGTACCTCCAGGATGCAGAACATCGTGCCTAGCCAAGAGGTCATGTACCAGAAGTTTGACCTGCTAGATACTCCTGCTACTGTACCCAGCGAACTAATTACCCTGAGTTACCCCTGCTTCTGTCTTCTCCCCATCTGCCCCTTCTAGTTCTGCTCCCATCGTCTACCTGATGTTGCTCTACTCCTATTTGCTTTCCATCTTTTGGTTATTCCCCATAGTTCCTGGTCAGTGAGAGGTTTGTCTTTGCTTTTCTAGTATAGTTATGAATTTTTTTAAAAAGTTTTTACAGGTGCCATATGACAGCAATTAAGAGTGTGGACTCTGAACTCAAGCTACCTGGATTGAATCTTGGCTTCGTTATTTCCTGTGTGGCCCTGAGTAAGTTTATTAACCTCTCTGTGTCTCAATTTCCCCAACTGTAAGATGGAGATCAAAGTGAGTCATGAGGCTGTTTTGAGGATGAAATGTATTGGCATCTAAACTGTTGAGAACAGGAGCTTCTAGGTGGCGCAGTCGGTCGAGCCTCCAACTCTTGGTTTCGGCTCAGATTGTGATCTCAGGGTTGTGAGATCAAGCCCCACTCAGCATGGAATCTGTTTGAGGTTCTCTCTCCCTCTCCCTCTGCCCCTGTCTTTCTCTCTATCTCAAATAAATAAATGAATGAATAAATAAATCTTTACAAAAATATAAATAAATTAAATAAACAAGTAAGTAAGTAAATAAAATGCTCAGAGAAATGTTTGGTTCAGAGTGTAGCATGATTCTAAAATGCAAAGCCAATTTGCTTAAACTTGCCAGACAAGGGAGATCTGTGTTCAGAAACACAACCTCTCCAAACAAAACCTGAAAACAATCAATTCTAGTCAAGCACAGAAGATTTTGAAGAACTCTGTCAAACACAGGGAGCAATTTTGATCGGCTCCCAGCTTTAAGCAGGTCTGCTTGAACGTGGGTGGCATTCTGATATATTCCAGGTGAAGGCTGGTTTGTTTTTATCTTGTGGTTTTAATATAACTTCAAACAACCAAGTTTCTCAAAGTGTGTGATTTTTTTTTAATTTTTTATTTATTTATGTGACAGAGAGACAGCCAGCGAGAGAGGGAACACAGCAGGGGAGAGGGAGAGGAAGAAGCAGTCTCCCAGCCGAGGAGCCTGATGTGGGACTCGATCCCGGAACGCTGGGATCACGCCCTGAGCCGAAGGCAGACGCTTAACGACTGCGCTACCCAGGCGCCCCCAAAGTGTGTGATTTTTAAACAAGAGTGTTTTAAATGTTATTTCCTTGCTGCTGATATGATTCCAAGAACAAGGCTTTCTGGTGCTCCATTGTTGGGGCTCACCAGCTAGGATGCTCCAGAGTTGAATAATAGTGGGTGCTCAGTAAGGGTTACTTGCTGTTATTATTGTTATTGTTACTACTTGGAGTAGATATTGTTATATATGTTTGTTATGTGGCCATTGTGTCATCTGTTGCTGCCTATGTGACCTTGGACAAGTTACTCACCAGCTTTCATCCTCATATTTATCATTAGCAGATGGAGATAACAATGCCTAGCTCATCCGTTTATATGGCCATGGAGACTAGACATAATGTATTTAATTGCACAATCATGGTGATTTTTCAAAAAACTATAGTGGTTATAATTCTAATAATTAGATATACTATTCTGGCTCAAATGATTAAAAAAATCTGTTGGGGGGCGCCTGGGTGGCACAGCGGTTGGGCGTCTGCCTTCGGCTCAGGGCGTGATCCTGGCGTTGTGGGATCGAGCCCCCACATCAGGCTTCTCCGCTGTGAGCCTGCTTCCTCCTCTCCCACCCCCTGCCTGTGTTCCCTCTCTCACTGGCTGTCTCTATCTCTGTCGAATAAATAAATAAAATCTTTAAAAAAAAACCATCTGTTGGAAAACACAACTGTCCCTGGATTGGCCTATGACCAGCTGTGCCCGTCAGGTGGAAAGATTGTGTTGTTCAGATAAGTGCAGGATCATTTCATGCTCTATGGAATAGTTCATTGATTGGCCCAACAGGAACTGCTTGCTTATCATTATTGTGGGATATTTCCACTGGTGCAGTTCTCATTACCATCAGAGAGGGCATCACTCTGCTTGAGCTATATCAGCTCAGAGTAGTGTGTGTCAAAAGAATTAAAGAAGAATTAAATGGTAGCCTAGAACAGTGGCCCTGATATTGGGCTAACCTGGGCATATGCAAAAACTTAATAAATAGTGGGAGGCACAAGTTTTAAGACAGTACATTTTTAGGTGTTTAGTTCAGTTTGTATCCTTTCCTCAAAATGATATAAGTGAGGACCCAGGAAAGTGTCTTGAAGGAAGTGGAACCACCACTCTTCCTCCTGTTCTATCATGACTGCCCCCTTCCTTTTTACGATTGTCTACTTTCACTTTACAAAAGAAATGCACATCCAGGGAATGCATACTTCAAGGATGTCAAACAGAAGGACACTGAAACACTGGTGTCTTTGGGTGACATCATATTGCAGAGAAGAAGGGAGAGGACAGAATTACAGCTCGTTGCTCTGAGCAAGTTTGAGGACCCCTAGATAGAGTACTCGTTATGGGAGGGGAAAGGGTGATGCTAGAATGTAAAGTAGTGACTAGAGTCTTGATTTTATTAAATCTGTTTCAGTCATGTGATGAAATACCACTTAAGAAACTGAGTATGAATTCATGTCAGGTTTTCCTAAATATTCTCTTCATATTTATGTCAAACAATTGCTTGAAATTTGAACACCAAATATCCTTTTAATAATATAATGATTGAACAGCTATTTCTGATGTTTAATCAAAAACAATTTGACAAAACCTCAAAATAAACAAACAAAAACAGCGAATTCTGAAGACCTGGATAAATTAATAGTAAAGGGAAGGCAACCTTGCTTTTATAATGGTCATCATAGTTTGGAAATTACTTCTAATGATAGTGGAAAGTTTTTGTGTAAACATTGCTCTGACGAAACAGCTCCTGAGACCTGTAATGCTGAGCGTAAATGAAGCCTAGAATACCTCTATCTGTGAGGATTCTCAGCATCCGTACTGCATGAACCTAATCCTTTGTTCCCGGTTTCTACTCACAGTAAGAAACCAAGAAACCCATCATAGGTGAAGTTAGAAGGGCTTGTCTCCATCTAGTGGTCGGTGTATTGTACTAATACTGTTATTCTGAAATCAAAATACGGGCATTTTATTTTCTTAAGTGTAGTGAAAAATGGCTTTAACCAAGATACTATTGTTATTTTCTAATCCTATCTGTCAAATTTGACAATAATCAGCTAGAAGATACATGATCTTGGGGCATCTGGGTGGCTCAGTCAGTTGAGCATCAGACTCCTGATTTCAACTCAGGTGATGATTCAACCCCACACTGGGCTCTGTGCTCAGCAGGGAGTCTGCTTATCCCTGTCCCTTCCCCTCTGCTCCTCTTCTGCTCATGCTGTCTCCCTGTCTCTTAATAAATAAATAAATAAATAAATAAATAAATAAAACCTTAAAAAGATACATAATCTTAAAATAGACACACTGATATAAATGGCTTAAATATATTGTTCCAAAATATCATGAGGCTGTTTCTCTGCTAAAAAAAAAAAAAAAAAAAAGAATTTCTTCCTATTCTTCCTATTAAATGTAATTTCAAGTACAACTCATGTTGTCACAGTAAGATACATTAAATAGTTCGATTTTATTTTCATATTAGGCATTTCATTTTGACACCTACATGTAAAACAATATTCATTAACATATACTGAAGATTGATGACACTGTTCAAGGCTGTTCCTAACAGAGAGTATTGTGTCTACTAAATTTAAAATATTATTTACCAAATAAAGAGACTAATTCCTAATGGGTCTGTCATACCTAGTATTTTCTTTGTAGAAATGTGCCATTCTTCATAATGACTTTTTCTCTTTCTTTTTCTTTTTCACAAACCCATTAGAGATAAGAATGTTAATCACATGTTGAAATTGTATTATAAAAACAATACTACTTTTCTTTTCTGTAGGATGTCACAATTTATAAATGGTCTCATATAGTTTCTATTATTATCTCCATCTGCATTTAACAGAGGTGTCCCCTGTCTCTCCCACCACATTAAGAACTTAGTAAGATTGACTTATACATTCATTTATGCCCGTAGAAGTCCAAAGCCCTCCCTCAAGATTTCCTTCCTCAAAATGTCCTGAGGGCTCACACTCCCAAAGCCGCTCCATCTCTGGACTTCTGCATTCAGGCCATACATGTCTTAAAGATGCCCTCTAGATCTCAAAACCTTATATTCTGTTTAAACTTTAAAAAAAAAAGTTATTGGCCTATCGAGTGAGAAGTTATTTGCTATAAACTGTGGATTTAACGTGCAAGTAACTCAAATAGAAGTCTACCCAGAAGAGGAAGAGAAAAAAAATTTGTCTTTGTCTTTGATTAAGCCATCTATGACATCGCTTGCCTTGAGGCCCTAAAATCTGTAGTAAGGGGGGGGTTTATACCTAAATTAAAAATGCAAAGTATTAGACATGAAGGTAACACCCTGTCTTCAATTTCATTAGCAGTAAACAATAGGTGATCTCACATGAATTATTACAGGTTAGGTTTGCCTTGTTTTTAAAAATCAAGGTGTTTGGAATATCTCCCTCTCAGCTTTCTCAGATCTTGGACCAGTTTTCTCTTTGCCCTGATTACAGGGCAGAATAAATGGATAAGATTTGAGGCTTGCCTCAAATTAAGGACTTCATATTATATATTATGAAAAATATGCAATAGTATAGTATGGGATGATGATAGAGACCAGTTAGTATTAACTCATGATATTGACAAGGGTGTCACATACAAGCTATATAGTCCTTTCATGTCGTAATGGAAAATATTTGTTATTTAGGTCAAACTTGGCTTGATGTACTGGGTTTGAGTAGCTCAAAGATTTCTGAGCCATTCGGACAAGGGTCAAACGCAACAGATCATGGACAGTAGCTTTCATGGTTTCTTCCTCCCTCTTGGAAATTAGAAGCTCTGCAGGCTTCTTCAGAGAAAAATGGCTAGGCATATTGTAAAAATCTTACAAACAGTAATTCCCAAATGACAAGTGTAATTTATATTGGATAAAGAGAAAAGGAGGCAAATATCATGTATTTCACTGCCACAAAGTGTAGAGCAGCTAAGCTCTCTAATTCCTCAAAAAAGCCATGTTCTTCTTGCCTGAGATTCAGTTTCTCCCCTTTTCCCCATCACCTGCTGAGGTAGCTGGTCTCCATAGATGGCTCCCCAAAGAACCTTGCCTCCTTTATTCATCACCTTGGTACCTCTTCCCATTGAATCTGGACATTCCCTATGACTCATTAGGAAACAACATGATGCTGAAAAAGTGATGCTATACGGTAGCTGAGCCTTGGTCAGGGAAAGTCTTATTGATTCCATCTCTTAGGGTCTCACTCTTGGTGAGCCTTGAGCCACTATGAAAACAAAAGTGCTCCAGTTGTGATAGGGGTTGGAACATACCACACTGAGTGTCACATAGAGTACAGGAATCTCCCTGTTAAGCCCTGCCCAAACTCTTTACCCATAAAACTGAAACATATAATAAAATCGTTGCATAAAGCCTTTAAGTTTGGGGGTCAATTGTGATGCCACAGTAGGTAACCAGATCACTTGGTTCCCATCAGATCACTTTCCAGGTCTCAATACAGATTTTTTACCTTTAGGGAAGCCTTTTCCAACTTCATAGTCTGGCTTTGGCCTCCCTTCTAGGTACTGACTCATCCTAGAAGTTTACATATTGTGTTGTAATTGTCCACTTATTCTTGTCTGAGATTAGTGAGAGCAAGGATCATGCCTGAATTGATTATCATTATATCCTCAGAACCAACAGTGCTTGGCATTATAGCAAGCACTAAACAAGCATGCCCCATTGAATCAGTGAATGCATTTCTGATGCAAATAAATACTGATCTCTTACTGGGCTGGACATAAGCCCCTTGCCTCTTAGACTATTTGATAATCAGCTTCCACTAAAAGCAATCATGTAAAACATATCTCAGCAAACTGTAAGAGAAATATGCATTGCACAGTCCACAAAGCCACTCAAATTATTAAAAGTGGAGGATTAAGAAATAGGTTTGAGCAGTAGAATTTATTTTCTAAATATTCACTGAATTCCATTGTTCTGGATTTTGACCAATCAAAGTTTGTTTAATCTTGGATCAGTGCTATTCTCATAGCTTTTATGGGTAAGGAGAATTTTGAGACTGTGAAGGTTCATGAGCTGTGTGTTCTAGATGGAGAAAAATGCCCTCTTGTATCCTATAAATAAGACATCTGTGAATTGGCAAATGCCAGCACAAACAAGTTCATTTTGTGACAGTAAAACTGTCACGAACATGCTTAAGCTGAAAGTATACACCTGGAAAAGGTTACAAGATGCAGATGTCATGTAAGGCAGTGAATTGAGCCAAATGACCCAAAAGATGTAACGGGCAGGAATTTTTATTAAATGAATAAGAACTCAGAGAAAGTGAAACACAGATACACAATAGGATGACCCTCACTATTATGTCACTTGGTGGGTTCCTGGAGTCATCTGAAAAGTGGAATATTTTCCATGAGCATCTGGCCTTGATTAAAGAATTACCAAGAAAAAGGCCAAAGGTATTACCACATGCTCATCTCAGTCATGAGCTTTGGTCAGTCTTCTTAACTCTTGGCAGTTGTTTACAGTTTCTTGTGAGACCTACCTCAGTGCTCTTCTATCATTGTGAGTCTGAGAAGGTACTCTGGGATAAATGGTATTACAGGCTCTGCCACACACAGCAGCCCCCACACATTGCCTTCTCTGTGGGATTCTTTAGGAAATGAAATTCCAATGCACTGACATCTCAGTGAGAGCTGAATTTTTCCTACAACATATCCCTTACCAAGAATTTCCTATCAAAGAAAAGTGCAATGGGAGAACACTGGGCCAGTGTGACTTAATATATTTTTTCTGCTATACTGCAAAATGTAATATATATTATTTTTTATATCAAAATTTATTTTTCCATTTACCTTTAAGGTCTTGATTGTCAACTGCGTGTTATAGTATTTAAACATTATCTAAGGGTACATGCAGGAAGGGAAACCCCTCTAAAGTCAATGCTTTTTTTTTTTTTTGAAAGAGAGAGAGCACATGAGGGGGGAGGGGAGGGGCAGAGGGAGAGGGAGAATCTAAAGCAGGCTCCCTCCCCAGCACAGAGCCCAAAGCAGGGCTCAATCTCATGACCCTGAGACCATGACCTGAGCTGAAATTGAGTCAGATGCTTAACCGAATGAGCCACCCAGGCACCCCTGAAGTCAATATTATTATTCTAATTTCTACCAATGCTTGAGAGTTTACCTGTTGCAAATTAGAAAAGAATATATTCCAAAAGCACCACATAATAAATTGAAGCCCTTTTTCTTCCATAATTGACATGTCTCTCTGTATTCAGAATTATATAAACTAGAACCCCGCACAACTTTAGACATGTAGTCAAAAGTTCTTATTTGAAAGTCAAGGCCTAGAAAGTTTAACTAAATTGCTCAGATTCACATAGCTGGTGGCAGAGCAGGAATTACCTGCTATTCTTATGAGTTCATTTGACATTACCTTATTTCTCAATGAGATTCAGACACTCAAACTTCTGAACCACATAGAAACATTCTTTTGAAGAGGATGCCAAATGCTTTATAAATTCTGCATCCCAGTGGGTCTCCTGCATGGCTCCATCAGTTAAGCATCTGCCTTCAGCTCAGGTCATGATCCAAGAGTCCCGAGATCGAGTCCCACATCAGGTTCCTTGCTCAGTGGGGAGTCTGCTTCTCCCTCTGCTTGTGCTCTCTCTCTCTCTGACAAATAAATAAATAAAGCCTTAAAAAAATTCTGCATCCCAAATAACTAAATATAATTAATGGGGATATACTACTTCCCCCCAAAGATCTGATTTGTCCTTTAAGTGACACAGAAAAAAAAATAAGAAGAATTCCCAAATAACAGCAGCCAAGAATGGTCAGATATTTTTCTAATACATATCTCTCTTGATCAAGTATAATATTTTTACTTCCCGTAAGGGGAAAAGTGAACCTACTATAAAATGATTTAAGAAAACTGATTTAAGAGACAGTGGCTCATTTTTTCTTTTAGTGAAGAAAATGTTAACAGGGAAGTAGTCTTTTGGATAGCATGAGAAATAGGAGGAAAAAGGCTGAAGTGGGAAGAGACAAGAAAAATAAAAGAAAAAGAGCTCTTTAAGGGAATCAAATATATAATTATTTGAGTATAGATATTCCAATGAAAAATTCTGGTACACTTTCACTTAGTATATCACCCCGATCCTGACTTTGATCTACTGATCATGTCTTCCCATCCAGTCAATCCTTAGCCATTAGGAAATATTCTTATAATGCCAACAGATAACTTGCAGAAGGCATAAAATTAATTAAAGAATAGAGTTTTAATTGGTTTCTCACACCAGAGATTAGCAGTAATCCTTTCCCAAGGTTCTGTTTTCATTGTGTCCTTACTGTATAACATTTCTGTTGACTTTCTGAACTCAAGTGTCAAGCAAACAAATAGCATCCAGCAGGCCCTACAACAGAGGAGTAAGGATAAGTCCATGGACAAGCCAGACACTTTATGTGCTTGGGGACAACACTGGTCTCCCTCATACCTCATTATCAAGCTGCCAGTTAAGATGCTTTATTGAGGTCAAAGAAACTGATCAAAAACATATATTTAGAAAAAAAGATTATCACATGAAGCTTGAGGTTTCTTCCTCAGAAGTACAGTAAGAAATGAGGGAGATGTATGTATTTCTATAGTTGAACACTATCTTCGGTTTGGGCTTTTAATGAAACACAGCTGCTAAAATTTGCTCCAAAGTTTAAGACAATAAACCTCTGATATTCCATAGAAAGGATGACTTTATTGAAGTGCTCTTCCCAGAACCAAACCCAGAACATGGGATTGAATATATCATGGCTCAGAGGACCCTGAAGGATGAAAAATATTTCCATAAATGGAAATAGAGCACAAATTTCACAAATCAAAGATTAATTCATTTAGGCTTGGAAAGAATGTTAAAAATCCAAATCACTTCGCCTGTCCTTTGTTGACATCACCATATTATTGTGGTACCCATTAGGGTAGTTAATGTAATATTTACATTTTCTTTCTGTGGTTCTTGTCCACTTTCTGAGTTAGTCAGAAACATCACAAAATCTTGGGTAACCATGTTGCCATTTTGTCTTTCATATCTAAGAAATCTAGCAAATGATTTTTAGATGAGGATCTTGATGCATAACTCAGGATAGCTATATATGTGAAGAAAATTGTGAAGAAATGTTGCAAACATCTCTTCATAAGTTATGTACATGTATATAATTGTACAAATTACTTTCTTAGAATTTGAACAAGATTAGCTAACTTTTCACACTGAGGAGGGAAAAAAAAAACTTGGAGAAGCATAAAGGAAGCCCCAGACTGTCTTCTTACTAAAGACTATTTTTGTTTGGTGGGTGGGTGGGTGAGGTAGACATTTTTTCCCCCTTAAAAGAAGAGGAATACTGTCTCAGGTGTGGTTCTTGAGATAATTTTAGGGTTTCCCTGGATGACAGGAAGTAAAACTGGTATGGGGAACAATACATATTGAAGACACGCTTCTCCATGTGAAGACACGCCAGCAACTGTACTTGGTGCTTCATGCTTTTTAATTTTATTTAGACTTCAAAGCAGTCCCATGACATATGTATTTCATGATTCTCAATTTATAGATAGGAAATTTGAGGCTCAGAAAACTGGAGACTAAACAGGCTTTTTAAAGAGTTTTGAGAAGACACATTTTCTTACAAAATCTTTGCCCAGCAGAATTTTTGAACGAATCACTCACAGATCTGTTCATAAATGTTTCTCTCCCCTGTGCAACAATTATAACTATTTCTTATTTTATTGACGTAGTCAGTAAATATCCATGAATAACCTATTCTGTGCCAAGTACTATTCAAAGCACTGAGGATGCAGAAGAAAGTAAGCATGGAGCATAATTCTAATATGGGAGACAGAGTAAGGAAACTAATAAGTGAGATGGATAGTTGTATCAGATGGTTTTAAATGCTATGTAGTAAAAAAGCAGGAAAGGGGAATAGAGAGGGCCAGGATGCAAGAGGGGTACAAAAAATTGGTCAGGGAAGGCCTTATTGAAAAAGTGAATTTAAGAAAAGATGATGTTGGAGAAGTCCCCGGCATTGCTGGTATGTGGGGCAAGAGAATTCCAGTTAGAGAGAACAGCTGGAACAAACGGGAAAGGCCCTAAAGCAGGAAAATGCCTAGTGTGTTTTAGGAACAGCAAGCATACCAGTGCCACTAGAATGATAGGAAGGGTGGGGAGAGCCTCAGAGAGGTTATGAGGGTCACGTTGCAGAGGACCTTAAAAGCTTTGGTAAGTCTTCGGGTTTGGGTTTGTCTGAGATGAGAAGTCACAATGGGTTTTAAATGGTATTATCATTATCTGATTTAAGTTTTCAAACAATCCCTCTGAATACTATACTGAGATTAGTTTATAGAGGAACACAAGTGGAAGTTGGATGACAGACTAAAAGATCATTCCACATGTTAGGCTAAGATTATTTTATGGGGAGCCATGTTGGAAATGGTCCATGTGGCTTGTTTATGTGATTCTCCATGCATCTCAGCCTTCCTAGCTCTTAAGACTTAGTCTCAAATGGAGTCCATGGAAACTCCACATAGCAGTCCATACAGAATTCCGATGGTTCTAAGTAGGAGGTTTTTATTTGAAAACCATATCATGTGCCTCTTGTTAGGGGAAAGCTGCTCCAGCAGCACTGACTGGATGCTGGGTCATTCCTTCCCTCCATCTTTACATACCCTTATTTGATCTCTATTTTTGGTAGCCTTTCTTTTTTCTTTTCTCTTCTTTTCTTTCCTTTTCTTTTCTTTTCTTTTTTTCCCTTTCTTTCTCTGTGAGTGTGTGTTCCTGAAGTTTCAAGATGTCTCAAAGCTACATTGAAGATAGATTGGCTTCTGTTTATCATTCTTTTGATGATTTGTGGATGGTTTCCTTTCTGATGTTCCTTATTTATACCTGCCAATCAGAGTTTTCACAGGTATCACTTTCCCTTCTACAGAAGAACTCCTAGTGTTTATTGTAGTTCAGATTTGCTGGAAATGAATTCTGTCAGCACTGATTTTTCTTTGGTCAGCTTTAATATGATATTATCTTTTTTTCCTTTCAGTCCTTTAAAGTCATCTTTCTGTATTCTGGTCTATGTTGTTTCTAATGAGAACTCAGTCTTTCTTATTCTTATTGATATTTCCTGGAATGTAATCTATCAAGATCACTTTATTCTTAGCATTTAGCAGATTGACTATAAGGTACTTAGTTTTGGTTTCCTTTATATTTGTCTTGTTTGGGGTTCACTAAACTTGAATCTGTTAAGTACCACAGATCTCAGACACTGGTCAGTTTGTGGCTTTTTCTCTTTTCTTTTCTTTCTTTTTCTTTTCGCATTATTTTTTCTTGGTGCATCAGTGTGCATAAGTGTTATTGGTCTATCTTTAAATTCAAGTTCACTGATCCTGTTTCAGCAGTATCTAGTCTACCATTAAGCCCATCAAATGAATTCATTTCTGATACTGTATTTTCCATTCTATAATTTCCATTTATTTCCCTCCTATAGTTTCCATTTTTCTGATGAAAGGTCTCACCTTGATATCTGTGAGTCTTCTTTTACTGACCGATTCTTCTTTTGATTTTGGATTACATCTTCCAGTTTCTTTGCGTGGGTCTCATAATTTTTCGTTTGCTGGACATGCTAGGTCACTGCCTCTTTTAAGCTATATTTTCACTTGATCCACAGGTTTAGTTTACCTATTCACTGCCAGCACGTTTCTGCTGTCTTTCCTTTGTTATTATATCTCCCTTTACTTTTTTATCACATTAGTTTTTTTTTTAATACCTCTTGTGAATAGTGAGCTAGTTTATTGTGAGATAACCAGGGGTTTGTTTCACTAAGTATTTGCAATCTACTAAAGTTGTAAGACAAATAAATGCTTCAGTTCTTCTATTTTGAGATCATGGTGGATAAGAGTAGTCAGGGGAGGTATTATGAAGGATAAGAACTTGAAGAGTAGATTAGATATTGACCAACAGAGAGGGAAAGGGAAACATTTTTGGCAGAGAAACCAAAAAAACTTAAGGGATAAAGAAAAATAAGGAGGACATTTGCAGGTCTGTGAAGAGATGAATATGAGAGCTAAAGTTAATGTGTGATCAGAAAAAAATCATGATGAAAGAAACTTTTTAATTCTCTTTCTCCTTGTTATTTATTCTTTTATGATTAAATGATATGAGTAATATAGTGTCCTCTATACTCTTTCATTACTTCTCTACAAAGAGCTGTCAATGCTATTTCCTGCCCTACTATCTTTATGTTTTACCCTCTATGTTCAATGACCTTATTAAAATACAATTAGGATGTTTTCTATTTAGATTTGACTTTTCCTCACCATTCTAGATTAATTCTTATCTCCAAAAGGTCAAATAATAGAAAAGTGAAAGACAAATTGTCAAATCAATATTTCATCTGTGAGGGATTAAATTACCAGTATGAATAATTATTTTGGTGAATTTATTGATTTTTTACCAAATTTATCAATCAATATAGTTAAAATAATTACAGTATCTATATAAATAACAGTGAATCATGAGACCCAAACATATAATTATCAGTTTTCATTTTGTCAATTGCCAAGCTATTTTCTCTTCCATAACCTTTAATAAACCTTTAAATTCTCTTCAAATTCTCCTTTATGATCTTTAAATTCTCAGATCTGTTGGACTTTTAACACATCGAAAACTCCATCAGCATTCTACAAAGAACAAATAATCATCACAAAAAGTGTCTGCTCTGTGGTAAAAGAAATTCCTGACAGGTTCCTCCCTAAATAAAAATAAATGGAATGACTCCCATAAAATTCATGTGGTCCATACAGAAATAGTTGGACTTCATCAAGGCCTCAAAAATGTCTGGTTAAAAACATAAGAACCACACTAGAATAAACTTCCTATTAATGAGATCTCTCAGATCATGGAATCCCCATTAAGACAAGCTTATCACTGAACCCCTGAAAAACACACTGAATAAAAAACTAACCAGTAAAAGTAGCAATCACAGTTTATGTGGAGGTGGAGCAAAACGCCATCTTGCCTCCAAATACTAAGATTCTCAGAGATTCATGCAATACTTGCATTTTTTTCCCTACTATCTAAAGCTGTTTCTTCAGTTAGAAATTATATAGGCATATCTTGACCCTGTGGTTTTGGTTCAGCATCTTTGACTCATTAGATTGTTGATAATCCATGTAATGAAATGAAAATGTTCTTATTCAGAACTCACTGTCTCGAAGTCCTAGGATTGCAGTAGTGTGCTCAGCATTGGTGATGGAACTCTATTTTGATTTCCCTATCCAATCTCCTGTGGGGCAAAGGACTTAAATTTGTGAGAGGGCTAGCCAGGACAAAGCTGCTTTCCCTGGCCTTGGAAGAGAAGTATGTTCAATTAGATTGCCATGGATTGAACTCATAACCTATTCTTCATTAATTTTACTCTATTCCTAACACTAAATGTAGGACTAAATTGCCATTTAAGAAACTAGTGCAAGTATAAATAGTAGTAGCATTTAAGACATTTAGGTGGTATATAAATATTTAAGCAATTGATATGGCAAAGTTTGGTCATAAAATGATTAAAATCACAGTATACTGTAGAAGTAAAGATATGACTATGAAGACACAGATAATAGTAGCAATCTCCTATAAAGATGTTATATTTCAATAGTGACCCCCCCCACTAAAATAGCAAATAATGCTTTATGCTCTTGGAGTTCTTTAACTCAGAAATTTCTATTCTGGTTGCGTGTGTCTTTTAACTAGGCTACAGAAACATCCACAAGAAGTATGAGTTAAGCCTACTCCTTATATAAGCACTTCAAAATGTTATTTGTGTCACCTTTCAATCTGTCTTTCCTCCTAGACTTGGCAGAGGGACTATTTCTTTTTATAGTTGCATCCCAAATTCCAACTCAGTTCTATCACGTCCTTTAATGAGCATTTATGCATGCAATGCCTAAGAAACTGAGAATTCAGTATCTGGTTTATTTGCTTTTTTTTTTTTGCGCCACATATAAAATAATGCAGGGAGATGGAGCTGAAGTAAACAGGATGAAGGAAACATATTATCATAAAAATATGCTAATCAGTTGGTTATTCCATGTGGAACTAGTTAAGGCTTCTAAATCCCTTCACCAAGCCACTAACAGCTTATAGGCCATAATTTGTGTAATCCAAGATCTCTAAATATATAAATCATATGAAAGATTTCTGCAAGAGAGTATGGCCTATCTAATTTAATTGATCACAAGATTGTCATGGTTTCATTCCTATGAATGGAACGATTGACAGAATTTTACTCCTTATCAGTTGCATAATACAACCTAGCTTGTGTGGTTCTAGTGTTTTATAATAGATTTTATGTGGCTGGCATGTGATTCTCCCAACAGCCTGTACACCAAAGCTGTGGATCACTGGTGTGGTCCTTGTGCTGTTCACGTGATATTGCCATAACTCAGGTTCAGTTCATGTTTCACTGATGTGATCTGTACACATCTTAAAGAATCTTTTTTATTTGTTGTTGTTGTTGTTGTTTTCAAAGAGGGACTTGTTTGGGATTCTTTATCCTACAGGGTTTGGGGTTTTCTGAAGGTTTGGAACACTGAAGAGAACAACTTTGTTATATTAGAAGAGGAGGAATCACTGTCTTTGAGGGCAGGTTGACAAAGGCACTTTGTCCCTAGGAGTCATTTTATTATATGACTACTGTGTTCTGCCAAGAAGGCTGAGACCACCTACCTGCACATTGAAAAACACAGCTGAGATCTGTCTTTGTGACCCAGACACATGGCCTCTCAACTTCTCTCTGTACTGAAGGAAAACATCATAGCCCAGGCCAGATGAAAACAAGCACTTTTTCCCCCACTTTTTTCTGTGGGAAAGATGAGCTGAAACCAACGTTAATATATTTGAAAAATCTGGGAAAAAAACAGAACAGATTTTTAAAAAGTCATTCCTTTAGCCCCATCGGTATGCTACTTGAAGGAGTCTTACAAAGAAAACTTCTGTTGGAGTGGAAAACACTGAAGGAAACCCGTGTTATGTGAGACCTTAATTCCCTGGAGCTGGGAAAGGTGAAAGAATCAGGTCCCTATACTCTTGGACTGTTTTCATTAGTTACCAAGAATGTTTATGCAATTGGTTTTAGCCACTTCATTAGGAATCCCCTTCATCTGTTTGATATAGTTAACACAGATGGGTTGAAGCTAATTTTTAAGAGCTGTGCACTGTATTATATACAATACATTCCTGAGGACAAAGATGCTGAAGAGGAAGAAGAATTTGTTCTGTATATTTTTTCGAATTTTTTTATTCACCAACTGTATATCTGTATAGCCCACATGTCAAAAGTGCAGCCGAGCACAACTGCACCAAATCACTGATGTAATGTGATTTATGGCTTCATGCTTTCATCTTGGAAAGGGTACATTTGGCACATAATACGTGATTTTACACAATAAACTCACAGACCCTGGGCCGATCTTGTGAAGCCATTGGTTCATGTAAAGCTAGATCACTTAATATAATTCCTACATATAGCCTCTTCCATTTTTTTAATCACCATATTACTGGCAAATTTAAGTCAACAATACCAAAATGAAAACTGCTGGGCCATTTGGTATTTTGCATGATGAACCTTCCCCTTTCCACCAAGAACAGAGATTCATTTCTATCAGACTAAACAAATTAATTTAACAGAGTGGACTTTAGATCAGTGCTTTTTTAGCTTTTTGAATATAATTCACATTAAGAAATACACCTTACACCAGGAGATAAATATAGATATAGATACACACACACACACATATATATATTCCATCCAAATAAATAATCTGAAACAAATTTTCATGAAAGAATACTCATGCTTATTTTTTCCTGAGAAACTGAATTTATTATTTAAAAATTTTATTTTTATTAATTTTTTCTCTTTTTTATTGTAGTATGAACATTTAACATGAGATTTACCTTTTTAACACATTTTTAAGCATACGATACAATATTGTTAACTATAGGCACTCATGCTTATTTTGATGGTGATCTTCAATACGTTCTCTTCTATTCTTCATCAATGTGAATTTCATTTATTTTTACTACTCAGTTATGTGTTGTAAATATTAATTTGAAATAAATGGCTTTAAATAACATTTACTCTGGAGTTGAAAGCTGGTCACAGAATAAAATTGTACTTAAAACAACCAATAATAGCAAACTCTTACTGAATACTGAGCTAAGAGCTTGCTTCCATTTATTCGTTAACCTATAAATCTCCATGATAACCACACAAATATTTTATAGGGTAAGGGCATAAATGGGCAGATATCTTGCCAAAGACTGCATAGCTACTTAGTGGCTGTTGATATGAACCCAGGACTACCTATGCTCTTAGCCACTAAATTCACACCTAGACAGAAGGCTGAATCTTGGTCTTGTCCTTGACTTAGGAATACTTGCTTGACCCGACTTTCCAAATCACAAATATTTGGAAAACCTTACATGGTCCTGAGAGTCTTTCCATAGCCCTAGAATATTTATGGTCTCCTCAACACTCTTTTAAATTGTATACTCCTTCAAGGGGAAGGCAATGAGGGTTCTTGCTGGGGATTGGCCTTTGCATGAAAAGTAGTTTATAATAAGGCCTGGGGGAATAAATGTACTGGATGACTTATTCTAGAACTAATAATAGGGAACACCAGCCCGTAGTACAGGCCTATGACTAACCCTGGGGACAAAGAGGTGGGTGGGATCATAGCTTGGAGCCTTTTCTTTTCAGCAATTGGAGTGACCATAGCACCAAAGTCATTCCAGAAATGGAAGAGAGAGTCATAGATGCAGTTCCCCTTTGAGGTTTTCAGTTTTGTTTGACCCCTGACCTCTGTAACAGTTTTGGGACTGTTAATAGCCTACTTATCAACCACAGTCTTTCACTCCTGTTAACAGATGGGGCAGCAACCAACAACTCAAATTTGTTGAGAAACAACCTTATCATGGTGCCTCAGAGCTCAGTTAAATAAGGGTCCAACTTCATAGATTACGGGATTAATGTGTTCTGATCAAGTCTGACTAACTGATGAGCAAATAATTAATCGGTACAGAGTAGTCAAATGAATAGGTAATTTAACAGAAATAACTAAAACATTCCTTGAAAATTTAATATAATCTTGGGTTTAAAGCAATCGAAGCAGCTAATCTAAACAAAGACTATAGATATTGATAGAAGAGCAAACAAGAGCAAAGGGCAGGTGGAGATGTAGGTCCGAAGGATGAGATGTGGGTCTCTCACAGGTAGGCAGTTTTTACAATTTTTCCATTCATTTGTTATTTTTGACTAAGGGGTGGGGAAAACCTTTTTACCTTAAGTATTTTTTTTTGTTTTTTTTTTACTGACTCTTCTGGAATGTCTAAAAAGAATTATAAATAATTTTAAATTATGCCTGCTCTGTCCTTCTTTATCCTTGGAAAAGAAATAAGGGTAGTCACAGTTAAATGTCAGGACCACATTTCATAGTATAAATATGCTTGTACATGAGATGTGCTCTTGCCTTCCCCTCCCAGAATGGAAACTCCACGAAGACCAGACTTCAGTCTGTCTTTTCTCATTGCTGTATTTCCGGCACTCAATTTCCTAGGATTCTTCAGCTACTTATATTCTAAGTGGTTATTTTTTTCAGAGTAAAAAATTTTGAATCATTGAAAAGTTTTTACAAATCATTTCAATGTTTCTTTAAAGCATACTTTTTTTTAAAAAAAGTATAATTCTCTTAGGGTAATACTTGTTTCTTTGCTTAACAAAAACTGAGTTAGTATCTTTGGTATGAGCTGAATGCAGGCTCTGCATCTAGTTAAGGAAGTTCAGATCATCAAAACCTCAGTGAAAGATGCTGCAATATTCTTTTCAACTTTAGAATCCAGGGGTCTGTGTTTTGAGGAAGTATCCTGTGACACATTTGTATTTGTCAGTAGTGAGCCGAAACTATTGAACGACAGTTCTGCAGGGACTGTAAATCATTTTTAAAATAGTTAACGGTGAATTAATAATGAGGTACAAGAGCCAGGTGACTAAACTATTCCCTGAAGGGAAAATGCTCATCTATGAGAGGTATTTTTCCTAAATTGGACGTTGGTAATAACCCTGGTCTCATACACAGGGTTTTTAATTACTCGAGTCACTGATCAAGTAGAAACACGTCTATGAACTCCTTGTGGAGATGGAACATTTTGACCTACCCAGGAAAGCAACATGCTACACCAAAAGTCTTTTCAAAGATGCAAGATGTGCGTGGCATTTGTTTGCACATAAAGTTCTAAAAAGGATCTCTAGAAAAATCAAAACTCTCTTTGTACATACCGCAGGGATAATTGTATTGAAAGATAATTATTATCCAGGCCTAGAAAACAGTTTCTCATGTTTCTCCCAGTTGATGTACATCTGTATATCTTAGACTTTATGGCCCGTAGGTCACAAAGATCCTCAAAGAGGCACACAGATTTTTAGATCCTGTTCAGATCATTTGCAAGATAAATTAGAGATTGCTTCCGAACCCTGAAACCATCATTCACTTATGAAAACATTTTGCTTTAATGGTGAATTCTATCACAAAAAGGTCATTCATGCGTTCAAGTTAATAGTTATATTTCAGGAAAAGTGTGTGTGTGTGTGTACTATAAATAAATTTATATGTTAGCACATATGTATATACGTGTTTATACTACAAATGGAGATAGATATATGTTATATATCTAGATATACATTATATATACATATATATAATGTGTGTGTGTGGGGGGGGTGTGTGTGTGTATAGCCCTGGTTTCGGTAAATTCTGTCTTTTCATTTCATAAGCTCAAACCCACCAGGTTTTACTGACTACCCTTAAGATGAAAGCAGAATTCAAGTCACCTCTCTGGCTTTTATTTCGCCTAGTATTTGCTCTCTAATAATCCTTTCCTTTACTGCCAGGTTATTGATGTATTTGTCTTAATCGGCATTTTAGTTGTTTTCAGCAGGAAGTTGGTCAGAAAACCCTGTCCGCCATACCGCCATAATCAATAGTTGTGTTTGATGGATATTTTTAAAAAGTAAAACCATTAAATGTGACATCACAAAGCTGTACAATTAGCTCACTATTCTAGCTATGCTTATGTATCAATATATCTCATCTCCAGTCTGCATTCCCTTTGTGACAGGGCGAGTTACCTAACTGTTCTGTCTCATTTAGAAATGAGGATAATCACAGGTCCTATTCTGCAGGTTTGTAGTATAGTTTAAAGAAGTTAACGCACACCAAACAGTGTAGTGCTTGACATGGTATTAACGGTTGATAAAAGGCTAACTATTATGATTTTTATGCCTATACCCTATTCAGAAAAACAAGTTCTTGTGTGACTGGTATAGCTGGCTGTGAACCGCTAGAAAGACCCTGCTCAAAGACACATCCTGCTTACTAATTTGACTAACAAAAGTCAGAACAGAGTTTGAGAGAGAATTTTTCTTGCCAAAATGCCAGAAATTTCCATTGATGGTTTAAGTAAAACAGCGAATACATATGTAAAGTGCATTCAAAATCAAGATGTAATAGTAATACAAAGGAAAAATCAGAGTATGCTATGAAGAAAAATAGGTGGAAACAATTAATCAGGATTAGCACATTAGTCCAGACTAGTTGTTTCATGAGCTGTGATGCTTATGGTTTGTAGGCAGCTAGACATTCTATATACGAGACTTTTAAACCCTGTAATATAGTGGTGCTTAACGTTGCTTCATGTCCCTTCTGGATTCAAACTATGCCGATACCTTATCCTCTGAGAACCTGGGGATTTGAACAGGTAGTTTGTGAAGAATTCTAAGCTGTGAGATTTATGTTAACAAAATATAATTATACACAGTAATGTGTAGAGAACTAATTTTGAGAACCATTTGAACATCGGCTCTCAGAATAATAAATTTATGAAAGTCAAGGACAGCAATAAATTGATATTCTGAGGATTGCAAGGAGTCTTTGGAGACTTAACTTCTCTGGGTGTTCCGTTGGCATTGCTGCCTCTGCTGTTGTGGGTGTTGATGATAATAATGATGAAGAAAGTCTTTATGTCCTTGATAACCTTGATCATTAAGATATGAAATACACCTCTTCAGCATTTTCTTTCCTTAATTTTTAAAATGAGTCATCAGTGAATGAAAGGTGACTTAGGGACGGTATCTCTGGAAGCAGAAGGTTGTTTGTACACAGGTCGGGGACAAGCCTGTGTGGCTTGCATTTGCAGCTTCCCACAGTGTTATGGAAACACAGTTAGCCTTGGCCTGGAAAAGTGGCTCTCTGTCATTCTCTGGATGTGTGCATCTTCAGGGCACAGGCTGCCAAAACAAACAAGCAGCATCAGATTCCTTTCCACCTCCCACAGAAGAGTGGCCTTATTGAGGATGACCTCTAGAATGGTGAGAAAGGATGCATTCACCCATCACTGCCTTTGCCCTCCCCAGATTCTTAAACCCCTCGCTTGAACCCTGCAGGGGATGCAGACAATCAGCAAAGGAATGTTTTTATAAACACCATTTTTCAGACAGTTTTTCATCAGTGAAATATGAAGACACACTGGAGCCTTCTGCAGCCTGTACTGTTGTGGACTGGTTCAGTAAAATGCCACCTTGCTGTTGATCATGATCTTTAAAGACTGACACATACATACAAATATAGGCAAATATATTTAATCTAAAGGTTTTCATTAGCGTGATCTGAGATTTGCCTTTGCTGCTCAATAGAAGGTGTCAAAACGTCAAAGAGATGGAAAAGATCTTTGAGATTAATTAATCCAACCCCTCTTTCCATATGAAACATGCCTTGCTTGTTACCCAGTGATTCATAACCACTCAACAAAAGGCTTACTATGGGAAATCTCTTGAATATTTTCAGAAATTTGCCTATCAATCCCCAGCGCTTTTGAAAACATTTATTTTAAGCAATGGGCCCAAGTAACCTGTTAATAATTACAATGAGAAATTCATTCTGATACTTACACATTGTGAGACCAATGAGAAAATACTTCTAATTGGGTGGAAGGAAAACATGTTATTAAGTATCAACAATATAAGCGTCACTATTATAATCATCTGTTCTAAGTACATTTTTATCTGGTCATGTTTTCAAATGAATAAGCCAAAAGCAAATACTTGCTTCATGGCATGATATGTTCTAAGCCCTAAACTTGGTGTCTTGAAGAATACGAAAGAAACAGGAAGCAATTCTTGCTCTCAGAGATCTGGCGGAAGTGAAGGTATTGCAATGTATTCGTGAATCAGAGAGCAGAATGATATGTAATAGAGTGCCAGATGGCACAGCACCTAGCCGCAGGAAATCAGGGTGAGAGAGCGATCAAGGGCAGTTGGGGAAAACCTTACAGAAGAGGTGGGATTTGAGCTTGACTATGGTTACAAGGGGAAGGCTTTTGTTTTTTTACTCCATTTAGCGTGGTCCTCAGCACAGAGAACCTCCTAAGCAGGAATTAGCATTAAAGAGCTATTTCTGACCACTTCACTGAATGAAATGGCCAGGAAGGGAATAACGTGGCTTTTATAGACCACACACCTACTAGTCATTAATTGGATCTTCTGGTCCCTCCATGGCAGTGTTTCACTTACAAGTTCTGTTTTATAAGTCTAAATACAACATCTGGTAGAAAGAAATGTAGGTCTAGAAACACTGATAAAACAGTGAAGTAAAAACATATGACTTCTTCAATTGTAGCATTTCATAGTGGTTTGGTCCCTTTATCCTGAGTGTACTTTTCAGGTTTTCTCATATTAAGTCTTTCATCAGTAGTTAGCATTTTAAAAAATTAATGTTTTGCCATTTATTGACGATGTGACAACAGGAACAGTAAGACCAAATTCACAGAACAGAAGGTCTTGCCTAAAGTTTGTTCAGCAGAAAAGCATCATGGGTAAGGGAAAGTGCTGGCTGCTCCATCATTTGAAAATATTTATAAAATTATGCCACTTGTGCATAGTTACAAGTTAGCACACTCCCCATTCCACCCAACAAATTTTCAAACTTTTTTCAGATATATCCTATCAGTAGTTTACCCAAAGGCAGATTGCATTCATCACTTTTATGAAATGAAAAGATACATAATTTAGCTGGAACCAAGGTTAATTATAATATATATGTATATATATATGTATATTCATAGAATATACACACATTCATATACATATATATAATAGCATATAAGTCTATTTATAGTGTATACTCACATACTCGCACACCCACTTTTTCCTAAAATGTAAGGATTGACTTGAACACATGAAAAACCTTTTTGTTATAGAATTCACCATTAAAGCACGTATGTTTTTTCACCTAACTGATGGTTTCAGCGTTCAGAAGAAATCTTCTGATTGAGTTAGTATTTGAAAGTTTGTGTGCATCTATGAGCATCTATATTACCTATAGACCAAGTCTATGGCATACAGTTAACTGTTGCATTAGTGATCTACTGGTGTGTGAAAAATTATCCTGAAACACATGACTTAAACCAACAATAATTATTTATTATCTCTCAGTTTCTGTAGGTCACGAGTTTGTACAGAGAAAACAGATACAGCATGTTTCCATTCTACAATGTTGGGGGCTTCAACTGGAAGACCAAAAGCTACGAGTAGAATAATTTGGGGGTCTCTTTCGCGCACATGTCTGATGCTTGCTTCTGGTGTTGGCCATTAGTTCAGCTAGAGCTATCAGCCAGAATGTCAACACGTGATCCTTCCATGTTGCCTGGTTTTACATGAATGGAGACTGGGCTCCCAGGGCAAGTGCCCTGAGAGAAAAAGCCAGGCAGAAGCCACATCCTTTTATGACCTAACCTCCAGTAGTCACAGAGCATCATTTCCACAAACTACATTGATTGGGACCTTTACAAGCCTCTGCCTCGATTCAAGGAATACAGTCATAAGTACAGGTCAGAGTTACTCCTGGTTGAGGAGGAAAGAGGAGCTAGTTCTCTGAAAGGGCTCTCTGAGCTCTTCTGAGGTCATGAGTAATGTTCTATTTTTGAACAGGGACAGAGCGATCATGTGAGTGTTCTCCCTGCAACTTTTCTTAACCCCCTCAAAACACACCTTATCATACCCATCCAAGGAATCACCATTGTTCTAAAAGTTTAACCTTCGCTGTATGTCATAACAGACTATATACCCTCCAGACCCTGCCCAGCTCATCAGTTTTATCTTTCACTTTCTACCCTATACCTGATTTTTATTACCTACCAATGTTTCAATTGTTAAAAAAAAAAAAGTAGGGCAATACCAGTTATCATTAGAAGTCGGTTATGATTAGAAGTCGGTGACCCAAAAACTGTTCCATTTTGGACTGGTCTATATTAACACTTGGTCTTTTGTGTCTGAACTGCCCATTTGTGTATTCGGCTTTTGTTGTTGTTACTGTGCTTCTTGGCATTCCTTTGTCTATTCCTTGAGAGTAAGGCCGTGAAAACAATTCCTGAAATGATGCTGATTCTTCAAGTCTCTCCTGGAAGCTGAAGAGGAAAAATGTGTTTTGCACATTTGAAAAGCTGGAAATAGCTATTCAGGCTCTGGGTTTATTCAAACCACTGATTTCTAATTTGTAAAATTCTTCACATGGTGTTGGACATAGAAAGCTCTACTAAAATTTTTGAAGGTGTTTACCTCTCTGAATTACGTATCTGTTTTTGGTCATTTCCTTGAAGGGCACGTCTAGTTAGCATGGCTGGTGCTTGACATTCCCCTTAGTAAAAGACACATCCCTGAACTGACTTTTCCGTCAGGACATATTCTTTATGTGCTAGTCTGTCAGCAAGTATTTGGTGTGCAATTCTTGCCAGGCAACATGCTGGGTCCCTGGTAACCCATGGTCAACAAGATTTCCATTGTTCTGGCCACTATGAATTGCTAGTCTAGTGATTATGAAGGAAGCTTTGGTTTTGTTGTATTTAAATTTTAAAACAGATTATTTTACCATTGTCTTGAAAATATATGAAAGGATGAATTCTTTTACAACTTACTTATACTTTCCTAGTGATAGTATATCTGATCCATTGGCAAATATAGAACAGTATTTAACTGAAAAGGAAGGTCAGAGAATAAAAGAAAAACAACATGAAAAAACCACTATGAACTTATTAACAAAAAGGCATAAATGATCATGGCTAATCTGTTAGGCAGCCATTCTTCCATATGCTAAAAATTGCAGTTCATGTAATGAGAGCAGTTCAATGGCAGGGTCGTGTACTTTGTATTTTTTGGTATGATGTACATTTCAAACTGGATGTTTGGCTTCCTGATTTTTGAGAAATTGTTATTTTTTTAGCTACATAGAGTAAACATAGCATTTAATAAGAATTCGTCACAGTTGATAAAGTATCAATGCTTTTGATGCCAAAAGGGACTAGTGAGTTGGTTATAAAATGACTAAATCTATGCTGCAGGATTTTTATATTTATACTACGGGAGACGCAAAATGTCTGTGTGTCAGTTGTACGAGCAAATAAAATAATTTAAATAATTTTCACGTATGATTCTTCTTTCCCAGCCACAAACAATACTGTTTCTCCTACTTCCAAATGCTCTTCCCAACAGTCAGGAAGACAGTAAGAGTCCATAAGCAATCCTAAATGTATCCACTCATTATTTCTTTTCTGGGATTGTTGCAAAATAAATGAAATCTACTGAGTTTTGGAAATACGTGTGGTTCTCAAGAAATGTTCCCTGGGGTAAAAACAACAGTAAAACTGAATGAAAATCTTCTTACAAATCACTACTTGACTGGTTTTTCTCTCCTATAAAAACAAAACTTGTAGAAAATTGACCTGAATTCAGTATTTAAGTCATTTTTCATATAGAGATAGCATTCCAAGTAACCTTGAAGCAATTTGGAACATATTTCTCCTGCAATTAATTTTCCTTAGAGTTCTGTGGAAATTTTAACCTTCTTAAATTGAGATATATACTACAGTTTATTTCTAATTATCTATTTATATACCCTGTATGTGTATGTGTGTATATATGTGTGTGTATGTATGTACAGTATTTATTTATAAAAGAACAAGGCAGATCTGAGGGAGGAAAATGGACCATTTATTTTGCTGTCTCTATTTCTAAATACTATGAAAACATCCTCCTTTGCTGCCTATTCAAACATTGACAAATTACTTAGCAACAAGAGCATATATTTGGGGTATATTTTTTTAGTCACCACATCAGTGTCAGGGATAAGAAATATTATCAGGTATGTACCTTCCAAAAATATCACATTATCAAAAAAAATAAAATTGCACCAAGTAGGTCAACCATTCATTAAAGTCTGGGGTAACAGCAGTCAAGAAAAAGTAGGTCTGGCACAGCGTAGAGAAAAGCACTTTGTCTGCAGAAGAATGAACACTAAAATTTGGTATGGAAGAGGAAATTGCTCTCTCTTCAAGGATTTTTTAATCTTTAAGTATTCATTCATTCAACAAATATTTATTGAGTGTCCACATTAAAGACATCAAGGCTGGGGGTAGGGGAAAAGGAGAGGTCTTCAATGGGTATAAAGTTTCAGTTATGCTAGATGAGTACAGTAGAAATCTACTGTACAACATAGTGCCAGTAGTTAATAGTACGGGATAGTGCACTGCAAAATTTGTTTACAGAATAGATCTCATATCAAGTGTTCTTACCACAAAAACAAAACAAAACAAAAACACACAAAAACGAAAGAATGCAAAAAAACTTCAGGAAGTGATGGCTATGTCTATTATCTTGATTGTGGTGATGGCATCATGGGGGTTTGCACATGTCCAAACTCATCAAATTGTCCACATTAAATATTTATAGTTCTTTGTATATCGATTATACCTCAATAACACTGGTAAAAAAAAATTAAGAAAGAAAAAAAACACTGTTCTAGGCATTCAGGATGTAGCAGTAACAAACAAGTCTGTCTGCACGGATCTTACTTTCTAGAAGAGGAGACAGAAAATAAACATCACAGAGTATCAGTTAGTGATAGCCTGTAACTGCAGGTGACATATCTTTAATTTAAAGTTTATCAACATTATCATCACATACATCCACATTAAGTGGGGTGATCACCATAAAATAATTTTATTCAACACTCATAGGAATAATCAGTAGGCCAAACACTATGCAAAGTAAGTTAAAGACGCTATCTCTGCACTCTGGAAGCTGTTTGATGCAGATGAAATTGGCACAAGCCAACAATGGAACATTTAACAGTTACACAAAGTTAATTTCTAATCAGCAGTTGATATTATGGAATACGGGGTTACAATTATAGAAGGAATAGGGAGTGATGTGTAGATGGCCTGTCTTGTTTCATGGGTGGTAAAACTGACTTCAAATTTTCACCAAAAAAGGATCAGACTTTCATTTAACTCAGGGAATTGCCACGATATTTTCCCCTTAATCAATTACTCTAGAAATGGTGAGGTAACCCTTTGACACTTCCTGTTGCAGCAGAGCCAGAGGTTAACATGAAGCGGGTAGACTCCTTCCTAGGATGGAGGCATCATCTCCAGGAGATCCTTATTGTTCTCATCAGTGTCATCTTGGTTGCAAAGAAAGCTCCAGCATGCAGACAGAGAATCACAAAAATCAAAAACAGCAAACCAAGTATAGCTGGGTCTCATGTGAACTGAATGTGAGGACTGGAAACCCTAACCCCTCCTAACCACAGCCATTAATCCGTGTTCTGCATGAGGACCTTGCAAAATCAGACGATAACAATTGGTGGTCTTCTTATTTTTTCCTGTGAAATAATAAAATTGACACACTACATCTCTATTTGGGCTGCGTCTTTGGTACCAGGTGATGTCATAGGATCCCAGTCAGATAACAGATTCCTGACCTTGGGTCACATGTCAGTGTAAGCTCCAGTCAGTGATAGCAGTGTGTCCTGTGGTCTATGTTGCTGCAGATCAATGCTCTGAGTGAGGGAGTGTCTGAGGATGAGGAACTAGTAGGAGAGAAAATGAAAAATGTGAGGGTCCACATTAAATGAAAATATGTCCCTGGAATTGACTACAGAGTAACACACTGAATTATCAGATTAATTAGCTATCCCCCAGTAGATCTCGATCTCAAGGTGATGAGAGAGAGAACAGGTAAATTTAGCTGGAGGGAAGCAGAATAAAAGAGAGAAGGGGAAAATTAAATAAGTTCTCCAATCCAAGAGGTTGTGTTCAGGTGGCGTGCAAATGGATAATTCTTTGGGCGTATACAGATAGCAGGCGACTGGGTCCCCTGTAGGAGGAGGAGGGACTTGCTCTAATGGAGTGTGGTTATGAAAGTGGGGTCAATATTAAAAACCACGTTTTCCTCTTTCTTAATTTTGCTAAAGGCCAGAGCTCTATGTTTGGCATGAAATGGCAAATTTTCAGTTTTCATCTGGATGCTTAAGAACATAGATACCATCTTGATGTCCATGGAAAAAGATGAAAGCCTAAAATGCAGAAGCCAGCAAAATCCTTCCTAGACTGAAGGAAGAGTACACTATACTAACAAGAATGAGCTGAACACATCTCCCCAAGCCACATGGTCCCTTCTGGACATACTCAAAGACTCAACTCCTTGTCTCCTACAGGAAGGGAGATCATGTCTGCCAGTAAACTACTTACCATGCACTCTACGAGACCCCGTTCCTTCCCAGAGGGTCCAGCTCTGTGCTAAAAAGCACAAGGAAAAGCACATGGTTTGGAAAGAAAAGTTGTTGATGTCTCTTTTCCCCAAAGGTACTTCAAGCAGTAAATGAACACACACAATCTGTGTTTATTTTCTTTTAAATATATTTTTGAAAATATTATGTGATCCAAAATATGTGTTTTCAATTTTGCTTGCCATTCCCTGGCCATGAGTGATGTATTTTATCCATATTCATAACCATGCACAAACTTTCTATTCATAGCTCATTGCAGTATAAATTCTGGCGGCAGGGAGGAATTTCCTTGTGGCCCACATATGGCAATCCTTTACCAGAGGCCTGGCTCCAAATCAATGTTTGCATTCCTCCGATGGCTCAGGTTAAATGTAAAGGAGTGAGGTATTTAGGTCTTCCTTCAAAAGATTAACTGCATTTACATGTCCAGGGAGGATAGGACAGTGTGTTCATAAGCTCTTGCTAGCTTCAGGAATGTCTAACCTGATTTCCTGTCATAAATATTACATTTAGAAAAAAAAACACATTAGAACTATGCCTGTTCAAACTCGGTGCAGACCCTTCTAATACCAGCTCCCTGTGGCAGCAGGAAACCAGCACCACAGTTCCCAGTGCCCAACACCAGGAGGTCATGGGCATCCCCACTGTCCTCCTCTTCATCCTCAGTGTGAGGAAAGCCATTCCCCCTGGGGTTCCTTCTGGGTGGTAGAGGTAGAATTGTGGGTGGTAGCCCAGTGTGTGTGCACAGCTTGGAGAGGAGACATGTTTACTAAGGGATGACTTCAAAGCTGTCTCATAGGGGAAGTATCTGTCCCCATCTCCACCCCTGTTCCAGAGAACAGGGTTTTTGTTTCAGGTAGGAATCTTGGTTGGATCTCCTTCCTCTGAGTGAGTATGGCCAGTCTCTTTCCTCTGCACTTTGATGAGGTGACACCAGCTAATCACAGGTTCTTCCCGGTGCCCAGCCTTGGAGGCAACCAGGCAATGCGTGCCTGTGGGCTGCTATCTGAGGTGATCTGGCCTTTGGAAGTGAGTGAAGTTTCCTCCTAGGTTCAAACAGTGAGTCCAGGGCATTTCACTTTTCAGAGTTCTTCCCTCAGTCACATCTTCCCACTTGGCATTCATTCCTAGGGCTGCCAGTGAACTGAAACTGAGAGGCTATGAAAATATACACAGGAAAGAGAGGTAAAGGAAGGGCATGGGCTGCTCTGCTGGGGCTCCAGTCATAACTTTCTCTGGTTACTTGTTCTTGATTTTCCTTACTTGGCAGTTTCGCTCCAAAAGCGATATCCTCCTTCTTCCCTTGATTTGTCTTTGTTGGGAATGTAGGGTCAGTTTGGGGGAGGAAGCAAAGGGATGTATTTAAATCCAAAAGGAAGTAGTCACCGAGTGCTCCTTCTTTCTGATGGGTGGCATTCCTCTGAGGGAAAACAGGAGCAGAGTTTGGGTGTTGTTATCCTACATTTCCCAGATGCAGTCCTCAGATTTCCCACAGTGCAACTCAGGAAGATCCTGTTTTTACTATTAAACTTGGATTCATTCATGCAGAGTTGTTGCAATCACTAATGAGTTTTTTTCAAACTGACTGGCATAAAGTTAATAACATAGACCAAGACCAGCTGTGTCAACAGAGGCCAAGAAATTATTGAATGGCCAGTTCATTGATGATATTTATAATTCTTGTATAGATAGTGTGTCAGTAATTATCATAAACAACAGGTAGTGAAAGGTTGACCTACATTCTGCATATACCAAAGACAGCTACATTAAGAACTTGGCTGTGTGTCTCTTTCCAGAACAAGTTTATATTCTGCTTCACTCATCAACTGTATATTCAGTTATGTATCTAAGAAAGGATTAATGAACACCTGCATTTTCTAGAAACTGTGTGATACCCAGGGGGATACAAGATAGAGCTTTCTTCTTTAGCAGATAATGAGCAAACATTAAATATAATTAAATATAATTTTGAAGATGAATAAGCCAACAATTATGATATAATACTATAAATATAATTTTGGAGATGTGTTTAAGGTGTTATAGAAGCAAGAGGTATATATCTATGTCATACTGGGAAGTGGGATGTCCGGAAAAATTTCTTTGTAGAAGAGAACTTTAGCTGACTCCTGACTGATGGACAAGATTTACCAGGTCAGGATGGGATAGGGGCTTGTTTTAGCCTGTACAAAGGCACGACTATGGAAGAATATTAGGAATTGAAGAATCCATACTTTGCTAAGATTGAAATGTAGTATGCACTTTGGGGAAGTTAAGTGGAAGAATCATGGAGGGGAGTGGTCCATGAAAACTTTGATGCCATTCCACCCAGTTTGCAATGATCCTGACATCATTACCTTCCGGGGAAAGACAACGCAAGATTTTATCAGGAGAATTATCTACAGATATCATTTTAGAAAGGTCATTCTGACAGTAACATTGAGGACTGATTAAGAAGAGAAAGGCAAGACTAGTCTTAAGAAAGTTATTAATTAGCTACAGAAATCAGGTTTCAGAGGAAACAAACTCTACAGTTCTGAAGGGGAAATACCCTATAAAGTTCAGAGCCCAGTTGAGGGGAAGAGTAGGTACATGAGGGAGGGAAATGTCAAAAATTGTAAAAGGTAGGAAATTTTACCCTACTTGCAAGATAACAATTTAACCTGCCATAATTTCATGGATGTTGATAACAGATACAAGTATCCAGGGTCAGAGATGATGAGAGTCTATTACTCATAACAATAGAAGTAGCCTGAGTATTTGCATTTTTATGCCAGTTTCCTGAGCCTCCACATCTATAGGGCCACACAAAGAAGGGCCAGATGACATCTGCACACACAGTAGAATGCATTATAAGGAAAGAACTCTGAGTTCAGGGAACCCAAAATTTTTTTCATGAGCATTAAGCATGCCTGCCCTTTCCTCTGGAGGGAGACACCACTACCTGTGTCTTCCACATCTATAAGCATATTTGCACTTTGCTCCAGAGAAAGACATTGCTTCTATCTTGTAAGGCTCTTCACTCTACAAACATCCTTGTTGAGATCATACAGAACAATGGGCACTCGCCTTGCTTGACTTGCCGAAATGCAAGAAACCCATGGAGAACTATCTTACAACAGGCAACTCCCCAAGGAAAAGGAGAAACTAGAATGACTTCCAGTTCTGTGGCGTGAGCAACTAGATGAAGGAACAATAGTAGAAACAGGAGGGGAGTGTTTGGTTTCACATATGTATCAAAGCCAAAATGGGAGAGTAAAATGAATCTTCAGTATCACAAGATAGACATATCAAATCATGTATGATAATGGTTAACTTCTAAGTTCATATAGAGTTTAGAGTTCTTATCCCAACATTTCAGTGATGAGTCTCCTTAACCAGTATAGTCCTCTCTGGAAGAAATTCAGAATGCTGCCAAGTTTGAACCAATGTCCAACTTGCATATTTTGATATGATCCCTGTTCTCCTGGCTTTCTAAGAAGAATCAGTGACATTAAGAGAAAGCATTGCAAGAGCAGAATTAGCACCATATGCATCATTCAATCTTTGACACACATCCTTTCTGAAACTTCCCTAGGCCAAAGATAGGAACAATTGTATAAACACTGTTATCATTCATATAGTATTCTCCAAGCTAAGAGAAAGACCACTGAACGACCAGACTATTGTTCGGGAGACTGTCATGCATCTATTCCCAGGCCCGCCATAGCACTAGGTTGTAATTCTTTGGTTACAGTAGTTCATCTCTTCCAATAAACCATAAGTTTCTTGAAACTAGGGAGTGTCTTAATCTTCTTTATATTTTTCCCATACCCTATCTTCAGCCTGATTATGCTATATAAATCAGAAATGAGAAGTCAGTTTATTTAAAGTTTAACTTTTGCATTTTAGAAACTCTTTTGTCCTCCATACCATTTAACTTGGATTCTAACCAATAAGTCAAATTATCTTCAAAATTTAAGTAGAATGGTTCAAGCAGTTTCTACAAGCAAGATTCAGAAAATCTTGTGATGTGCCACGAATTTTTATTCTTGGATGAACATAATCCCCACAGTCACTCTAATCCATATTTTCCTTTCTAAGTTCATTAACACCTTGATGGAACAATAAGTTGTTTTGTTTAAAAAAAAAGTGACATCACTGTACTAATCTACAGATTAAGTATACAATTTTAGTTTCTCTGAATATAACACCCCAATTAGCATTTGTCTTGCTGTTAGCCTTTTTAGAGATACAATCGACTTACAAGTGTTCATGTTTTGCAGTTTCTATAGCTTGCCTTGGCCCCAAGGCTTATGTCACTAAAATCATTACCACATTACGAAGTGATTTTGTTATACACAGAGAACAATCGGTGGCTTTGTATAGCACCATTGACTTACGTCTGAAAAATTCAAGGTCTAGAGTTTTGCCGTAGAGTGAAATGGTAATAATAAAATTTGACAGGAAAGGAGGAGAGTTTTTAGATATCTGTTTAGAATGATTTGGAGCAGGGTTATGGAGACTTACAAGATTTTGTTAAATCTTTCTTTGTTAAATACGTCTTTCCTAAAGGGTTCAATTATTGTGTTAGTTTCTGAGGGCAGCCATAGCAAAGTACCACAAACTTAATGGCTTAAACGACAGAAATTTATTTTCTCACAGTTCTGGAGGCTGGAAGTTCAAGATCAAGGTGTCAGCTAGGCTGCTTCTTTTTGAGGGCTGACAAGGAGACTCTGTCCCGTGCCTTACTTCTCTTCCAGTGGTTTGTTGGAAATCTTTGACCTTCATTGGCACATCACCCAGACCTCTGCCTTGATGTTCACATAGGCTTCTCCCTGTGTGTGTATGTCTACCATCAAATTTCCTCTTCTTATAAGGATACCAGTCATATTAGATAAGGACCCACCCTGATCACCCCATTTTAACTTGATTACCTCTATAGAAACTCCATCTTCAAATAAGGTCACATTATGAGGTAGCAGGAATTAGGACTTCAACATATGAAATTTGAGGAGATACCATTCAACCCATAATAGCTAAGAATACCCAAATCCCCATTTTAACAGGCAATCCTCTTTTGATACACTTGGCTCTCTTCTCAGAAGCTACAAACTCTTTCAATGACACACATTAGCCAACAAGGAACAAATAACATTTCAATGAATTTGCTTGATTGGAAAACAATTTACTTCTCAGTTTTTGTTTTTGTTTTTGTTTTTTTTAATTTCAGACCTTGGGCACAATTTTTTCAACATAAGCAAGAACAAAATTCTGATAGAAGTGAAATCACAGTTCGATGTGCTTCACCACTCCCAACTTCCATCCAGAGTTTCAAACATCAAGTAAAGATACTAAATTATGTGCTTAATTATGTGCCAACATGCCTAGGACTGTTTTGAGCATGTACCAGACACTTGATAAATATCAGTTAATTTTCTTTAAATATATCAGTTATAAATTCTAGGCTTAAGAAAGAATTCATTTCTTTACTATCTACAAATCAAGCTAATTCCCTTATAGAGTTTTTATCCATTGGGTCAGAAGGAAATCCCATACCAATGGGATTCTAATGTTTTATCACTGACATATCTTGTTGAACTCTCCCCATCTCCTCTGTCCAGGGACAGCTCTTTTTAGTTCAAAAGGAAATTCCTTCTTATATCATTCTTATCCGAACCACTACCTCTGGCCTTAAAACTTAACGAAACGATAGACTTTATGCCACAATAGACTTTATACTTGGAGCCTAACTTATTTGCAATTAGAAACCTTATTCTCCTTTCCCTTAGGACAAATAGATTTTAATATTTAAATCTTCCCAGAAACTGAAAAGAAATATTTGTATTTTGGTCGTCTAGTAAATTAAAGAAAGGGAAGAAGACAAGGGGATTATGTTGATATAATAAAATTCACATCTAGGCTAGACTACAACTCCTTTGAGGACAAGAGTCAGACCTACTGAACCCAATTCTCCATGGACAGTGAGCTGCTGAATGCACAGAAGCAGTTCTATACTGCCACCAACAGAGGGAAAGCCCTCAGCTATTCTGAGGGGAAAAGTGGGGCAGTGTATTTGAGTTCAAAAGATAGACATTTTGGGGGCGCCTAGGTGGCTCAGTCGGTTAAGCGTCTGCCTTCAGCTCAGGTCATGATCCCAGGACCTGGGAATCCAGTCCCACATCGGGCTCCCTGCTCAGCAGGGAGTCTGCTTCCCGTTCTCCCTCTGCCGCTCCCCCTGCTTGTGCTCAGTCTCTCTATCTCTCTCTCAAATAAATAAATAAAATCTTAAAAAATATATACATTTTTGAGTGAGAAGACCCATGTTCAAATTCCAGTTTTTGCTGTTTCACCCATTTTTGAGCCTTGGTTTCTGCAACTATAGAGATAATTTATCTCAACTGCTTAGTACCTAAACCTACTTTACGGGTAGCTGTGCTATTATTACTATTATTCTTTTGTTGTCACTATTGTTTTACATTCCCAACAAATCATGGAGTTTGGCAGATAGTTGCTATTCAATGAAAGTTTAGCTATGGAAAGCTGAAGCTTCCCATAGTATGGGCCGACTTTAAAGTGTTTCACCACTAAGACACTGTGGTAGATAGAATAATGTCCCCCCCCCCCAGGATGTCCAGGTTCCAATCCCCAGAACTTGTGACTATCTCACCTTTTATGGCAAAAGAGGACTTTGCGGATGTAATTCAGCTGAGGATCTTGAGATGGGGAGCTTCTCCTGTTAGACCCAGTATAATCACAAGAATCCTTATAAGAGGGAGCAAGAGGGTCAAAGTCAGAGAGAGGAGAGAGGCCAAAGCAGAGGTTGGGGAGATGCGTGGAAAATGGAAGTCGGCGCTGTCACAGAATACCGCAGACCAGGTGGCTTGAGAAGCAGCAATGCAGAATTCTGATATCCCAGGAGGGACCTCACTTGGGTGGGGGAGAAAGACCAGGCGCCGTTGCCGCAGGTAGGAGGTCGTGGCCACAGCCCGCTGCTAGTTTCCCAGGCACCGCGCGGGGGAAGCTTGCCCTGGGGGCAATGGTTCTACATCTGTACTCCGTGGGGCGTTTTCATCCTCGAATCCTTTTGCTTTTATTGAATTCGATTTTACCTGGCGTGGTTTGGCATCACGGGAAACCGCAGGTGAAGTGGAAAGAAGAGACGATGTTCCAGAGCACAGGGGACAAGAGGCAAGAGAGCCAGACGATTACTGGATGGTAGAAGGGGTGGGAGAGTAGCCACCAGGACGAGCGAAAGCTGCGTGCGGGCAGTTGGTAGGTTAGAGAGCTCTGACGGAAAGAGTCTCCAAATTCCACAGCGATTTGTACGGTAGGTTCTTCTTAAAAGGACAGCTGCCGATAATGTTTTACCTCCAGCTTGCTGAATATAAAGGGAATCAGACACAGCTAACTATCGGTGCAGTAAGGAGAAAACGGAGAACACACAGTATCCTGGAACTCCAGTGAAGTAAGTGGAGAAGGTGATAGTGCTGGCGATAGGTCTGATAAGATGCGGGCTGAGTGGTGAGCTGAGATTTACAGCTGCTCTATTTCAATAAAGTCAATTTGTATTTCATAGAAACATCTAGGTAATGTCCAGACAGTGCAACACTCAGGCGCATACTCAAACACGTAAGTTATTCTCTTTTACTGGATATTTAATTGGGAGTGGGGGTGGCAAAGGGCCCAACTTGTACTCTCACCCAACTTAGAGCAGGGATCAGCCCCATGGTATTACTCCACCCCTGGGGCGCTGTGTGCTCCCATTGCTAGGACCTTGGCTTTCTTCCGAATAATCCCGCCCCATGTACTTTTCTTTCTTTCTTTTTTTAATAATAATTTTTTTATTACATTATGTTAGTCAACTTACAATACATCCCTAGCTTTTGATGTAAAGTTCCATGATTCATTACTTACGTATAACCCCCAGCACACCATGCAATACGTGCCCTCCTTAATACCCATCACCGGCCTATCCCAATCCCCCACCCCCCCTCCCCTCTGAAACCCTCAGTTTGTTTCCCAGAGTCCATAGTCTCTCATGGTTCATTCCCCCTTCTGTTTATGCCCCCCTTCTTCTTCCCTTTCTTCTCCTACTGATCTTCCTACTTCTTATGTTCCATAAATGAGTGAAACCATATGATAATTGTCTTTCTCTGCTTGACTTATTTTTGCTTAGCATAATCTCCTCCAGTCCCGTCCATGTTGCAGCAAATGTTGAGAAATCATTCTTTTTGATGGCTGAGTAATATTCCATTGTATATATGGACCACAACTTCTATCTCATGTCTCTTCCGTCAGAAATGTCTGCACCCTTGTCCACCTAGTCATCCCTCCACCAAACTCATGTCTTCCTCTATTGGAAAAGCCTTCCTTTCCTCTTTGTTTTTGGCTAACATCTATTAAGGGCAATCCCATGCGGACACTGCGCTCACATTTCCACCTATGACCTCATTCAATCCTTAAAGCAACCCAAGGAGAAAGGTTCTGTTATTACTCCCATTTTACATAAAAGGCACAGAGAAGATAAACAATTTGTCCAAAGTTCACTAACTATTTTGTAGTCATCTAGGTTTGCAAGCCAGGTCCTTTGGCTGAATCCAGAATTGGAAATCTTAACTTCTGTACCACCCTCCCCTCCCATTGCCCCCTTCTTTCCCTCCCTCCCCTCTCCCTGTCCAGACAGCAACTTGCTCGCCTTCGGTGCACCTGCCTGCCTGGCACTAGGATCTTTGTATTGTTTCCTACGTTGTTGGTTAGGCAAGTTTATATATGTCTGTCTCCCCATGAGACTCCGTGTTCCTTCAGAACCTATGCTTATCCCTCTTTTCCTCTGTGGCGTATTCCCTGCGTGTGGTATGGAGATGGGTATACGGTAGGGTCTCTAGCAAGTCCTTAGTGCTTATGACATGTTTCTCTTCTCTAGAGAAGAAAGGCCTTCTATGTATTATTCTAGGCTTAATATTTAGCCTAATGACAATGTTTTCTGTTTATCATCTAAAAACAAATATATAAATAGGAAGTTTCCTTCTAATCCTTGTTTGACCACATAGACTCCCAGGATGACATCATTTAACTGGTGTTTTTTTTTTTTTTTCCAAGCTGGGTAATTATGATGAAAAAAACAGCAGAAGAAACAGATTTTTTTTGAGTGACATTTTGATGCAGTTGATGTTATTTGTAAAGAAGTGCTCATTTTCCAAAACCTGAGGGTTCAGAGTAAGTATGTGAAATAAAGCAGAATTCTAAGGGAATGTTTTTTTTAACATTTTTCTTTTTTCTTTTTCTTCTCTTCTCTCTCTCTTTTTTTTTTTTTGCTTCCTAAGCAGCAGTGGATATACTCTTAAATCGTCGGTTCTACAGTAGGAGGGCTGTGTTTAAATTCATGAAGGAGAAGTTGCTTATATATTTTTTGCTTCTTAGGCAGGGACCTCTAGTCCATTATTAAAATAGTCAGCATTTTAATTAAAACTTCATCAGGTGTTGGTAAGACAGATCCGGACCCTGAGCCCTTTACCAATATGTAATATATGAGTCTTTGCATGCTAATATATAAATCATATTCAGTTTCAAACTCCTATTATGATAAAAAGGGAAGAAAGAAAGAAAGAAAGAGAGAAAGGAAGAAAAAAGAAAAGAAAAGGAAGGAAGAAAGAGAAAGAAAAGAAAGAAAGAGAAAGGAAAGAAAGAAAGAAAGAAAGAAAGAAAGAAAGAAAGAAAGAAAGAAAGAAAGAAAGAAAGAAAGGGCTATTTTGAAGTTCTATAGACAGAAACACCCGCTCCGATCAGCTCTGACTCTGACTGGGTCTTGGCCGCGGGCCTCACTCTCACGGGTGCCTGGCGCCGGCAGCCCGACCCCGCAGCGGGGCACCGTGTGCTCAGCGGGCAGGCGGTCATGCTCTCCTACAAGAGTGAGATATGCAGTTCATCCCCCTCAATCACACGCACCCCTCGGGGAACGCTGCTCTGGATAGATGAGTGTTGGTTCTAGTTCCCTGAAGTATGAAATGTCCATTTCAAAAGTAATTTCAACAGAAATCTTTCCAAACAGTATTTCCTATAGTTTTCTTCCTGAACTAATCATCAAACGTCATTTGAGATTTTCTGCATCACTTAGGGTCACCAGCATGAACATTTCTTAATGCGCTCTGTTGCCATCCTGGGGTGGTTCTGAGGGTTTATCATAGTCTATAAGGACTGGGACCCTTGCCCTAGATCGCCTTCTATAAGATCATAAAATGTGAGGGCTTTTTTTTTTCCTTTTAGCATTTTCCCATCTTTTCCTGTGTACTCACTCCCTTCTGTGAATGTAGATGTCGGTGATTGCAGATCTGAGTTGCCTGGGATTTGGCAACCATTTATGTAACAACAGATACGTTATGTGACGCATGTGTGGTAACAGTAAATGCAGTTGGCATGAGGGCCAGCTGTGTCCCCCCAGAACACTGTATCTGCGTCTTGGTGCCTTGATCTGATGTGTCCTTTTTAGCAGCTCACTGCTGCTGTTTTTTGTTTTTTTTTTTCATTCCAGGTTTGCAATTATATTTGAAATACATAAGGTTGCCAAAGTGATGAGTTCCTTAATAGACCAGGTGTTGAAGTAATGAGTTCATCTATTTTATACTTGTTCAATTATTTTCACCTGTCGCATTCCAGAGCTTGTGTCGCATAGTGGTAACTGGGCTCTGTAACCTGGCCTGACTGCTTGTACATCCTTTTTCACACACTCAGCAGCTGTGTGACTTTGGGCAAGTTGCTTAACCTTTCTGTGTCAGTGTTGTCTTATCTATAAAATAGAAGTAACAATAGCATCTAACTCATGGGGCTATTGTGAAGATGAAGTCTATAGTCTATAGCTCCATGCCTAGCACATACTAAGCACTCAATGAACGTTAGAGTTTGTTAACATTGCTATTGCAAGCCTAGGACTGTGGATCCCAAGTGTTAAGTTGAATCACCACAGGTGGTCAGTATCCACGGTCTGTCTGTAATTCCACTTCCTGCAAAGATCTCTTCCAAATGCAACAGACCCTCACTTGAAAAGATCAGGGGAACTTTGACCTACTTTTCTTTTGGTGCTTATCTTACTGTACTTCCAACTGCAGTTAATGGGGGGGGGGAATCTCTGTAGAGGGCAAGAACTATAGTATTGACCACCATGACCTAAAACACCAGTGCTCAATCAAAAACTAATTTTGAGGGGCGCCTGGCTGGCTCAGTTGGTTAAGCAGACAACTCTTGGTTTTGGCTCAGGTCATAATCTCGGGGTTGTAGGATCGAGTCCCATGTCGGGCTCTGTGCTCAGCACGGAGTCTTCCTGTCTCTCTCCCCACTTGCTCTTCCTCTAAATAAATAAATAAAATATTTTTAAAAATTAATTTGAATTGAAAGTAGACATATATTAGGCAGCTTTTTCACTCAAAAGGAAAAAAATATATATATATATAATTCCTCAAGAATTCCTTCTTGAGGAACATCCCTGATTAATGATACTCTTACAGAGGAAAGCTTGCCCCGGGAGTGAGTAATGTTTACGTGGTAAACAAAGTTTTCAAAGTGCTTTTTCAGCTCTGCAAATCAGAAGAAAAACCAACCACCCCAAAGAATGTGACTCTCAGTAATAGCAGCAGGACTTTCCTTTCATGCCCAGACCTTTCTCTGGGAAGAGAAAATCAATACCCCGCAGGGGATTTTCCAGGTTGACTTCCTTCAGTGTTGTTCAGCTCTGGCAACGCCTGTTGACAGCCCAGTTGGAAAATGTTGACGCACTTAGAAGAACGCTCTTCCAACGACATCAAGCTGAAGCCTGTGAAATATCTCTTTGATATAACCACTCTGTTTCATACTCTTCCAATTCCAAGGTCAGAAGGGAGGAGGGTGGATTTAATGTGAAACACTTACCAGTGATAACCAGTCTGTTTGGATCGTCGGTTATAGATTACAGCCCTTGAGCAGTTCATGTTCTATGGAAATATTCATGGACTCAAATATGTGTTATGGTTAAAGAAGGAAAGTTGTTCACTGTAGGGAATATGTATTGTGTTGTTACTTCTAAAGACAAAATTCACCTTTGAGGGCAATTTAAAAGGAAAAAGAGGAATTCACCTCAGGCAGGAGGAGGTGTGAGAAGCATGGCTCTCTTGAGGACAGGGAGGAAGTGGTCTCTGAATAAAGTACTGTGGGCGTGTCCCAAGTATCTCCAAGAACAAGCACCCCCCCTACCCCACTCCCACCTGCTTCTCCTCTTCCCTGCTTTACCTCCTTGAGCGGACCTTCCCCTTCTGACCTCCCTTAGCCTCCTTACTACAAGACAACCAAGCTTGGTTGGACTCTTCACACCACCTTGTGGCAACATCTAAAATCTTCTAAAAGAATGTTTTTTGTTTCTTTTGCTCAGAAGTATTCCCTAAGCTTTCATGTAGCTCTTCCTTTTTTCTACTTAAGCAAGCTTTATTTTTTTAACCACTTAAGATAACTAAAAATTTGTTTCATACCATTAACTATTGTCACATACCCTATTTTGTACTTCAGAAGCAGAGCTGTTGTTAAGGATGCTTTATCGCCATTTGTTTTTGTATGTTTTTACTTTTGTGCCACTGATTAACACTCAACCTGTATCATATAAGCTTTATTTCTGTTTAAAAAAAGCAGAACTACCGTTGAGCCAATGAAGCAATAATTGTGTGAAATAACAATAATATCAAATTTTAATGTCCGGAAGGATGTGGAGACAGAATCACATTCTGGCCTTGCTGCTCTCCACTTGGGGTCTCAGAACTTCATTCTTACACATCACCAGGAAGCACAAAGAAACTGGTTGCCCTTCTGTTTTCCCAAGCTAAGGCCTCCTCAAATAGCGTATGGCAGGAAGAGGCCTGCTATTAGTCCCCACTCTTCCAATAAAAACTGCAAATTATTGATATCTCCCAGACTTTGTTCTCAAAGATTCAGTAACTTCATATATATGGTGCATCTTAGTTGAAGAATAAAGTCTCCATATAAAAGAACAGTTGAATTTGAAGAAGACTCAGTACAGCATTCGGATTGTTCAAATGGAAGGGATATGAATAAATAGCTAAAGGCCTGGAGGTGTTCATGGATAAAAAGAAATGTCATCTTCAAAGAAAATAACAGAGAGAGACTTCTAGATTTAGAAAGAAACTTCCAAACTCTGATTCATTCGTTGAGGAAAGAGTGTAAGGTCACATATGGCTTTTTGGTAGCAGTGTGGGACAAGAGCCAAGTATCTCTAATCTCTGGCTCGTTGGACCTTCCTACAAGAGGCGAAGAGATTCAGGCCATGTTGAAATAGTACTAATGAAACTGAACAGGACATCCTGGCTGGATGCATTTACAGGACATCCAGACTTACCTGGATGCCTTGTTCTAGGCCGTATGTAATACAGAGCTCTATGTAGAAGAAGAGGAAGATTTGATCATAACTGTAGGTACACCAAACCGCCTTTTCCACATTTCTAGATGACTCTGTGAATAAAGAAATAAGGGCTACTTTGGGGTTTCTTCCCAGTATCATTAGTAGATTTCAGCCGATGGTTAGACTCAACATTAATTAGGCGAGTTCTTTTTTTTTTTTTTTAAGATTCTTTTGTTTTTAATTTATTTGACAGAGATAGAGACAGCCTTCGAGACAGGGAACACAAGCAGGGGGAGTGGGAGAGGAAGAAGCAGGCTCCTAGCAGAGGAGCCTGATGTGGGGCTCGATCCCATAATGCCAGGATCACGCCCTGAGCCGAAGGCAGACGCTTAACGACTGAGCCACCCAGGCGCCCCTAATTAGGTGAGTTCTGAAGCTATTTCATGCCTGGGTGGGGCAACTGCAGACCTGGTCCTCCAGTTTGCACAAGGAACCTCTGGAGCAGGCTTAGAACGAGGTGCCTGATGGTGACATCCCTCCTGGCATATTTACTTCCAGAAAAGCCAAGCTTCCATGTAACTGTTATCTGTTCTAATCTCTCTCAGTCATGGACTTCAATGAAAGTTCTGTTTATGTAAATAGGAAAACATCACATCTGATTTTTATCATATTAAGCTAAAGAGAATTTCCCTCCTCTAATGGTTCTCTCATAGAACTAGGACACTCTTACTATGTTTTAAATGATGGCTGCCTTTGCACTTGAGGAGTAAGGGACAAGGAAAACCAGTGTCGTCGGAATCCAGCGTTCCTCCCCTGTATGAGGTGGGCCATGATCTGCATCGCTCTTGCCGAGCACATCAGGGACAGACGTGTTGGGACATCTGTAGTTGTGTGATGTCAAAGAAACGTTTCCTGCAAGCTTTGGCTTGATAAGCTTTGAAGTATTTCCCAGCTTTTCAGAGATATTACAATATTTTCCACGTATAATGGATTTATTTTTTTTATGCTGCCAAAATGTGGTATATAAGAAAGACAACACGGAAAGTTGCCGATGCCTACAGGATTCTAGTTCCTGTATGTTTTGGGGCTCTACACATACAAGTTGGGACCTGGGCTCAATCTGGAGAGCAATTACCACTGACACCTTACACTGCAGAGCTACCAATCTTTATATAAAATGGGGTGTCTAGGCATTCAGACAACAAAACTGAAGGAATACAAAATAGTGGCTAAGAATGTGGCCTCAGAGACATTGTTGCCAACATGTAACATAAGAATACCTATCCTTTAGATTTGCTGCAAGCATTAAATCCTATAATGCAAGTAGAGTACTACTCATTGCTTGCACAGATTGAGTGTTCTGGAAATGTTACCTGTAATCAGCATTACTGATGCCAATACCCTGGACTGGGACTGGGAACAAGACAGTAATCCAGACCTTGTTTAAATGATTGGGGATATTAAAATATTTGAAATTACTTGACCAATGGATTTTTTAAAGATTTGGAATAACACAGACTTATGTTTAAATTGTCTTCTTTAAATGGTTCATTTCACATGGGGTGCCTAGCATTGTGCTTTGCATATAGTTTTGGTATAATAAATGCTTGTAAAATAAATTAATTTTTTAAAGGAATGAATAAATGCATTCTGGTTCATCACATAGTATGTGATTTGTTCTTTCAAGCCCCATGCAAAAACTGCATAGAAATTTCTCTTTTGCCTTCATTTGCCTGAACACATATGAGAACAGTAGGGAGATAGGAAAACAAATCAATGAATATTCTTACTTTTCTGGCCCTCATTATATAAATGTGTTCATTCCTAGGGACGATATGTTAGTCATGATGATAATATGTTACTATTGTAGAATGCCTTACATTTTTTCAAAGTATATTCAAAGGAAATATTTCACTTAGACTTTCTGGGCAAAGGACGTGGGGATCATTGTCATGATTTTATAGAAAACGAAAAACGTTCAGGCAGATTGACTCATCTAAGGCCATACAATTAATAAATGAAAGAGAGAGAACAGTGTCTGCACAAAACTATTTTTCAATACATATTTCTTGGATGGATGGATGGATGGATGGATGGATGAATATATAGATAGATGGGTGGATAGGTGGATGGATGGGTGGATGGATGGAAGGATGGATGAATTAATGAATCAGTTATATACATTCTATCTACTGCTTTTTTTGCTACACCAAAACAAAGAGATGAAAGAATTGGATCTTAGTGTGTGTGTCTATTACTATTTTTGTACCTTTTCTATTTATGGCAAAAGTACTTAACATATTTGAAAAACAAGTCAATCTGTGCACAAATAATTATTGACACCTACGGGGTATTAGGCATCGGCAATACAGATGTAAGAAAAAAGAACCTCCTTAAGGAAATCATATTCTATTTGGGGACTGGAGAGCACAGACAAAAAAGGCTACAATAGAATAAATGTGATCTATTCAGCTGTTGCTAATTTATGGAGAAGATAAAATGGAATAATACGATAGAGACTAGAATGTAGCACACGACAGGAGGTTAATGTTTTTGCAGGGCTAACTGAGGAGGCTTTTCTTAAGGGATAAATTAGGAGAAAGCAGTTGCAAAGATGTTGAGAGAGAACCTTACTTTTTCTTTCAATGTTTTTGTCAATGGCTTCAAGAAGTCTATATTTATATGTTCCTCTCCATATTTTTAAATATTATTAGTTATAAGCAGCCTATTAATTTATAAAATCATCATACTACTTTATTATTACTTATAAGCATTCTCTATTAATTTTTAAAATTGTTGCCAATTCTCAGTACTTTTAAAGCTACTTAAATTTTACAGTGAGATAGTTTATGCATTTATTTTTAAATCTTTTTTTAATCTCTTTTTATCTGTGCCTTAATTGGATTGAATCAAATTTGGGGACCTAAAATTTCCTGTTATCTTTTTAGGAAATTTCATTTGTATCAAAACAGTCTGAAGAGAATATTGGTACCGAATGATTTAAGACAAACTGAAGTAAGAAGATTGTGAGGGCAGGAGAAAATGACTATGCCCTTTTCAGATTTTTAATTGGATACTGATAATTGTTTTTTCCACAATCAATGCTTAGAGGAAATTCATGATTTAAGCAAAGCACAGTTCAAGAGATCTTGTTATGGTGAGAGATAACGAGACTAGATATAGTAAATCTGAAATAGAACCCCAAGGAAAGTCTTGCAAAGAGCCCTATAACTTTACAGTTTTTAAAGACTGTTGCAATAAAAATGTGGAAAACAAAACAAACTTTAGCATGATATCAGGTCCTCTCCTGACAAGTATGAAGCATCTCTGTGGGTACATCATGATGATAGGTCTGGGGACAGAATGGTGGCCTGTTATGTGCTGTGGATTTTTGGCAGGGAAACAACATTCAGACAAGAGAACCATTGATTGTCCAACACATGGATTCAAGCGTGAATTGTAAGAATGCTACTTGCAATTTTCAAACACAGACACAATATAATGTAACCTAAGTTATGTAACCTAAGTAATGTAACTTATGCTGGAATAAATAATTAAACTATAGTATTTCTGTGTTCAGGAGTAAATAAGATAAACACATGTATGTAAAAAAATATCCAAAAATAATTTGAAAAATGAAAAACAGCACAGTGGGGGCGGGGAGGCTGTGACAGCACAGGCATTTATTCACTATATTGCTTAAGAATTTTTTCTTTTTGGGCCGCCTGGGTGGCTCAGTCAGTTAAGTTGCTGACTCTTGGTTTCAGCTCAGGTCATGGACTCAAGGTCATAAGATGGAGCCCCACCTTGGGCTCCTTGCTCAGGATGGAGTCTGCTTGTGATTCTCTCTCTGCCCCTCTCCCATTCGTGCTCTCTCTCTTTCTAAATGAATAAATAAAATCTTTAAAAAAAAAAGGATTTTTCTTTTTTTTCATTTTCTTTTAATTCTTTTTTAAATTCCACTGTAGTTAACATACATTGTTGTATTATTTTCAGGCATAAAGTACAGTGTTTCAACAATTCTATACATTACTCAGTGCTCATAGTGGTAAATCTACTCTTAATTCCCTATTTCTTATTCCTTAATCCCCTATTTCTTAATCCCTTCATCACCTATTTTGCCCATTCCCCACCCACATTTCCTCTGGTAACTATCAGTTTGTTCTCTATTGTTAAGAGTCTGTTTCTTGGTTTGTCTCTTTCTCTCTCTCTTTTTCCTTTACTCACTTGTTTTATTAGTTATTTTCCCACCTGGATTGGTTTTTCTATTACTGTTTTACCAAATTATCACAAATGTAGCAGCTCTTAACAACACCCATCTATCATCTCACTGTTCTGTACGTCAAAAGTCCTAGGGAGCCCAACTGTGTCTCACAGGCAGAAATCAAGGTAGTAACAGGGCTGGCTCTTTTTAGAGGTTCTAGGAAAAGGCTCTCCATCCAAACTCATTCACCTTGTTGGCTGAATTCATTTTTTATAGCTGTAGGGCAAAAGTCACCATCTTCTTACTGGCTGGGAGCTGGGAGTCACCTCTAGCTTCTAGAGTAAGGCCTCAGTGCCACCCTCTCCATCTTCAAGCAGCAATGACCAGTCCTTCTCATGGGTAAGTTGAGTACTTCTCCTGCTTTAAATGCTTCCAACTTCCCCTTTTGCTCCTGGCCAGAGAAAACTCTCTGCTTGTAAAGGGCTCATGTGATTAGATTAGAACCACCTGGAAGATCTCCCCTTTGCCATATAACATAACATAATCACAGGAATAATATCAGGGGCTGAGGATCATGGGGGCCATCTTGAAATTCTGCTTACCATACTCCCTATAGTTTCTTACATCCATTGAATTATCAAGTGTTACGAGCTCACACAGTCACACCTTTGCATCGCTACTACGTACTTATTAAGGAAGTAGATTGGTATATTAACCAGGAAGTGTTAGGGCCTAAAGAGTACTTGTCCCACCTAGGCAGTAGACCAATGTTAGGTTTACAATAAAAGCCTAAAAATCCAGATTTGGAGAAAAAAGTATCTCTATTTCAACTATATCAATATATTTTTTTAAAAAAATCTGTGCAGATCAAAACAAACATTTCTGCTGGCTACATCTAACTCTGGGTTATCAGTTTATAATCTAGACTCTGCAAAGATTTTTAGCTCTTTTCAAAACAGAGGTTGTGTCTACATATCTCCAGGATCTGGAATTTCTCTGATACCTGTTAGGCCCCCAATTAATGTATAGTCAATGAATTAATGGTAACATTGAACTTTAGTTAAAATAGGGTAATAGTGTATGTAATCTGCCTATTTCACAGGAATGTCATAAGAATCAGGTATTTCTCATCTCCTTAGATAACAGTCCTTGCATATAATTTGTGGCCATAAGAAAGGGTGTATTTTAATACTTAAGAAATAAGATGTGTTCTAGGAACGATGACATTCACAATACGTTAACGAAAATGTTTCCACCATTGAAGCTGAGATTGCTCAAGAAAATAAATCAGGTCTCTGACACTATTTATACCCACATCATTTAGAGCTTGCCTGAAAACATTTATTCTGTGCATGAAGCTATACTTTAAATGTCCACCACCCCCTGAGCTATCCCGTTGGATACTTTACAAATGGGCTCTTACTCTACCCAAAGATGAGGTTTGTAAGTACATTAGCTGTCTCTGAGACCCCAATAGTTTCCTGCATGAATCCTTACCAGTGTAATAGTCTTACCTAATAGTATATTTAGCACCAACTTCAAAGTCTTATCCAAAGTTTAAATGTTGCATGTTTTCAAAAAAATAAAATGGCCCAAATTAGTGGGCAGGTGTTTAGTGAGGAAGGATTGAGAGCATGAATGATGACTTTACTGAATTACTGAGTGATGTCTCAGTCAATGACACAGATAGAAGGTCCATCAACAAAACAACATGCAATAGATTTTGAATTTCTGGGATGACAACCATGCTTCATTTCTGCAAACCCTCAGAACCTATTTGTTTCCACTGGGGGCGGGGGGATGCATTTTTGAGCTCAGAAGCTATCAACAAAGAAAGTTAGGAGAACTGCCTGTTCTAGGCAGTTGCTACTGTACAAAGATAAATGGCGTCCACTAGATTAGCCTGAAGATAAATTCGGACATTTGGAGCTAGAGTGTTGGCCTAATGTCATACTTACTATCAAAATTAAAGGATATAAGTTTAGATAAAATATTTTTTAAAAAGATCTCTCTCAGGGGTGGGTGGTGCCTGGGTGGCTCAATCAGTTAAGTATCCAATTCCTGATTTTGGCTCAGGTCATGATCTCAGGATCCTGGGATTGAGCCCTACGTTGGGCTCCACACTCAGTGGGGAGTCTGCTTGAGGACTCTCTCCCTCTGCCCCTCCCACCACTCACACACGCTCTCTCTCTCTCAAATAAATAAATACATTAAAAAAAAAAAGATCTCTCTGGATTCATGATTAGAATATATGGCTGCACAGATGTTTTCCAGCAGATAACTAAAGATGTTGTTATTTTCTCTTTAAGATCCACACAGAAAGTTCCAAAGGGCCAAAGCACTGGATTTAGATGGAACATTAGCCATTTTCGGCTGGCAAGTGCCACTTACTCATTTGAAATTTTAAGTGCTTTTGAAGACAATGACATTCATGAACTGAAAGGAAACCTGGCCTGCTTACAAATTATGAAGAAAGTTTGGGGCACCTGGGTGGCTCAGTCCTTAAGTGTCTGCCTTCGGCTCAGGGCATGATCCCAGAGTCCTGGGGCTCCCTGCTCCGCTCGGAGCCTGCTTCTTCCTCTCCCATTCTGCCTGCTTGTGTTCCCTCTCTCGCTGGCTGTCTCAGTCAAATAAATAAATAAAATCTTTAAAAAACAAACAAAAAAACAAACTTACCAAAAAAGTTAATCTATGATCACAAAACTAAATTTAGTTATCCAGCCAGTAATGTGCAGTATCCTAAGCCAGTTGGATTGATAGCGTTCTCAGAAAAATGTATGAAACAAAATGAGTCATTTCAAGGGAAGTAGATCTTACACCATAAAAGACAGTTGCTTTTTAAATAACCCCAATCGGATTCTTAATATAACCTATTAGAATTTTATTTTCTTCCCCTTTTTGAGAGATGTTCTAAGTGAAACATAGTGACCTAAATCTACAATTTGGCTTTCTTTCCACCACGGCATTCTTATGTTCAATTCCCACTATTTTTAGCCTTGCGCAGTTGTTCCAAGAACATACTTTTTTTCTCAGACAGTAATATTTTCTCTATCTTCAAAGAGAAAATTTAGGAAAGGTCAGAAAATGCAGACTCTCTAAAAATGTCCTTGGTCTGCTTCTTCTCAGAACCTAAAAACAATTGGGTTTCTTTAGTTCAGTCTCTCTAAAGAACAAAAGCAATAGCAGAATTTGTTGTTGTAACTGTAACTGGACCAATGGCAAACTATGAAACTTAGAGCCCAAGACCCTCAAACCACTTATGTGACTACTGGTAAGTAGCCTACTTTCTTTTGTGGTTGGTGCCTTATTGTCACTGATTCTTATAATGAAGATGGTTTTTATAGCCTACAGCACATGAGCCCAAAAGACTTCACCGCTTTTTTTCAGGTTTTCTAAAAAAATCAGGAGCTTGGCAGTAGAATCATGTCTGGCCAGCATGTGCCAATCAGGTAGGATATCTAGTAATTGCATCTACGTTTTATCGTAGAGATGTGCTATTGTGATATGATGGTAGAATGTGGGGATGTGATATAACGTGATATGTGATACAATGAGTTACAGATAAATAAGAACAAGTGTTACCTGCAGAATACCTAGACAAGCTCGAGGTCAGGAATCAAGTGTAATTCACAGGGATGAAAAGTACTAAAATGAAAACTGGTGATTTCAACTTTCTAGGGAGCTGAGTAGGCGTGTGAATAATAGTGGAAAAATAAATCTCTATTTTGTTCCTTTCCACTTGCAGAAGCTATTGAAGAGGGGGAAAGGCTGAAATACCAAAGCCTCTGCTATATGATGAAAGGCAGAGTAGACGGTTCTTTGCTGAGTGGCGCATATTAATGAGTCCTTTGGAGCTAAAACTAGTTTCAGAGACTAGTGAATAGTGACAGATTAACTTGAAAGACTTCATAAACTGATGGGCCAGAAAAATGGAGGAACAGAGAAAGTGACATAGAGGACACCTTGAGAAAGGGACAGGCTGAGTAACAGGACCAGTGAAGCAGTGAAGGCTGCCTAAAGACACAAGAACAAGGACACACAATAATTAATGTTGCGTTGTTTGCTTTCCATCACTGCAAAAACTCACTATGCCGCACCTCAACTTTGGTAAAATCAGAAGTAAATACAGTGCCGCCAGTCTGGTGAACTCAACCATTTTTAAGAATTAGCTCAAATGTCAGCCCCTCTTTGTGACTTCACCTCACCCACCCTCCCCCAGGAAGCCCATCAGAGAAAATAATCTCTTCTTGCTCTGTGTTCTTATGGTACTTCACACATAATGTCTAGAACTTGCCTACCTGGATGATATCATATTGCTTTGAAAATATGTCTCATCCATCAGACCATGAGCTCTTTTAAGTCAGGGGTCTTTTCTATTCATCTCTGTAACCCCCAAATCCTAGCACCATTCTGGGCTGGCCCCTAATAACCAGTCAATAAATCTTGATTGAAATAAATCAGTCAAGGCAGCCTTCTAAGGACAAATAAACTTTTTAAAAAGAAAGAAAAGTTGAAAGTAAAAAGCTTCAACAACAATTTATTGATCAAATAGATAGGGAAATAGATACCAAAATTAGTTGTATTATAGGAGCAATTAGTATGGACACCTAATGATTCTGGGTCATTGTCTGGGACCCATGGCACTTTGTATATGAGTCTCTTATGGCGTCGATAGGGTTGTATTGCTACTAATTGTTTTCAAGTGTCCCACGGACTGTGGACACCTCATGTCAGGACTGTTCCCTACTCCCACAGCTACATAGTACCTGACGGACATAGTCAGGGTCTAAAAAAGTTTGAGAAAAGAAGAAAGGACAAGTTGAAAAGAGTGAAGAAAAAAAAAGACAAAGGGTAAAATGTTAAGCGTGTGATATAAAAATAATACAAAAGAATGTTTTGCTGGGTTGGAGGTGTCTAGGCCAACTAAGGCACTCAGACATACAAGACTTTCCAAGTTGACAGTGATTGAGCCAAAAGAAAATCTGATTCTTCCCGGTCTCCTCCTTGTTCCTCAGGTGCCACATGCGTATCTGACTAACGTCAAAACAGAAAGCTGGACTCCTCGTGCAAAAATGCACTGGCAAGCCATCCGGTGACCTTTAAGAATCCATCACTGAAAATGGGCATCGGAGCAAGAGGCTGGCTGCTTCTCTTCTGCATATGCTGGCTGGCAGAGTGGCAGGCACAAAATTACAAGGAGCACCATTTTTGTTTTCAAACTGCCTGCCCAAACCTTTCAGTATTTTCCATAGCTTTACTGCAAAAAATAACACCAGCCTTCAGCTTAACACAGGATGTGAAACTCCCGCCATGTCTGGGACCATTCCCCTCCCATGCCGCTGCTCAGCCTCCTGGCCTCTCCCCGCTCACCAGTGTGATCTGCGTCAATTATTTTAACAGCTGGATACCAAGAGCAAATATTGGCCTTTCTTCTTCCTGTGGCCCCGAGTTTTCCCTTTCTCCAAAGGCACCTGGCACCTCGCCAAAGTCAGAAGGCTTTGCCTAGGTCGTACTTACGGGCCTGTGTGGGTAATCACAGCTCCTCAGCAGCCCCCAGGCTTCCTTTCTTGCTCAGATGTTTTCATTCCCTTTGCAAGCATCAGTCCAGTGGGTTGCCCGAAGCTGCCCACCACCGGTGGTCCTCTTTAGAAGACCAGGTGGCAGGCGGTGTCAGACAGCACATGGGAACACCTGTCCTGACTTTTAAAAACAGAAAATACAGCTTCTAGAATAATATTTCTCCTTGGCCTTTCTCAAAGTACCTGCTCGCAAATTACACATTGTTTGCTACCGAATAATTCAAAGAAATGAACAGTTCCTAAGATTCTTCTAATGAAGACACACTCACACGCACACACACGCACACACACAGGAACCGTGTTTTGTTTATTTCTTAGTTTCTCTTTGTTTTTGGAATGGAAGGAGGAAGTGAGGAAAGGCGGTTGCTTTGTTTTTAAGTATACAGTATACCTGCTTTTAAGACAAAAAAATCTTTTTAAAAAAACCTCTCAAAAATCATACTATATTTGAACTTTGAATATAGGTTACTTTTTCCTAGAAGGTGAGTTTCTAGCACAAGCAGAGGAGGTCAGTGAGAAGTAAAGTGAAACTGCTCTCTAAAGCAATGCTATGTTAGAATAATCCAGCTTCGGTTATAACAGTCTGTCACCGGCTGATGAGAAGGAATGGCCTCACTGAAGAAGTTTATACAATGTTCAGAAATGAATAGAATATTATAGATGAAATACTACTGAAAAAAATATTTTTTTTCATTTTGAACAAATCTGAAAAGTATAACACACGTACTAGTCACTGTATTTCCGGCTTTGAATCAAAGGTAAGGGTATAAATGCTCTTGAGTAAGATGTATACTATATGACCATCTGAAACACTTCATTGGCCTTGCTTTTCCTAGTCATATATCGCATGGCAATAAATTTCAAAATCTCTTCATCTTTGCCCTCTCCTGTTCCTATTTTTTCTTAGAAATTTGCTGTGAATGCGTCTTCAGGGCCATTTGAGCTCTCGGAGTCCATTCCTAATACCTTAAAGTCTAGCTAAGCAGTGGGAGAGGCTTCTTTTCAACAGGCTGGTGTAAAACTAGGTTTGCTATACAGGACAGCTCACTTCACTCCACAGCCTCCAACATCCATGTTACACATTGTTAATTAAGGAAGATACTTTCTCCTGCAGAATACAGATTAGACTCAACTTTGCCAAATGTGGAGATCCAGACCGCTAAGGAAACCTATCTCTTCTTGGACTGGTTATGGAACCAAAGGAAGTCAGTTTGGTACTCTGAAGTCCCTCTATGTCTTACAATTGTGATCTTTGATCTATCATGATCACTCCAGGAGTTTGTCATGGCCAGTTTGAGAAACATGGTCAGAAACATTCTTTTCTACAGTTCTGAACTAGAATAAAGTGTTTGACCTCTCCAGTTTTATGAGTCAGAGAACTTTCCAGAATACTAACAGTACTGGACAAACCCTGATCCTGGAGCAGCTAGGGTCACGACAGGACAGTTCTGCCGTTGTGGAAGTAGCACATCCTATTGCTTTTCTTGATGGGCCAGCCAGAATAAATAAGAGCGGGGCTCCCCTCATCTCTGGAGTCGCATTCCAGTGCGTACTGGAGAGGTGCCCCGGACACACGGTGTTTCCTACTGGGAAATGTGCTAAAATTAGCCAGAAGTTCCTCAAGTCCTGGCTGGGGAGATATCACACAGTCAGCATAGCTCATTTTCCTCCTTCAGCCACAGTTTCTCTTGCTATCTCTGGAGAAAGCTCCTTGGCATTCTGGAGGATTTATAATTGCTGTGTCTTAAACTTGTAACTCTCTAGTAATGATCAAAAAGTGGGAATTTCAGTGACCAGAGTATTTTACTATACTAATTCCAGGTATGAGCTACATACAGAAAGATTTTTGTGTGTGGCTTTTTCTTCCACAGGCCCCATTAAACTACTTAATGGCTCTGATTCCATTTTTCTCACCCATAAAATGGGACCAATCATAGTCTCTTCCTCCTATTATTTTGTGAGCACTAAATCACGTGCCATATATTAAACATTTAGCAAAATACCTGGCATATCACATGTTAACAAGGACTTTTACAACTACTCTTCCGACAGCTATTTAATAATACTGAGAATTCTTGCAATTAAAAAAAAAAAGTTTCTAATGTTACTGAACCAAGTGTTTCCCAAGCTTATTTGATCATGGATCTCCTTTTTTGGTGACCGTGGACAACACGAACTAAAGAATTGAACCCTTAAGAGGTGTGCAGTGTCCTAGAAGAAGCTCCCAGAGATGTTGTGTCTTATCCCAAAGAACTTCTCATGCTGTAGAAACATTCACTGAGCTGTACTTGACATGTGTGGTTCATGCGTGGGGGAGAAGACATTTGAAGAGGGCACGTTAGTGACAAAAGCATGGGCTTCAGAGTGCAGACACAAGAGCATCCCAACAGAGGGTCAAGAGTATGGCCCAAGACTCAGATGCAATTGAGTCTAAATCGTCACTGAGCATTTATTTTTCTTTTAGGGGATGAAAGGGAATTATATCATCCCCCTAAACTTCAGTTTTCTCATCTACAAAATAAGAATGATTGGCACTACTTTGCAGGATTGTTCTCTAGTATAGTAAATGACACATACTTGAGCCTCAAGAAATTACATCTCTTGGCTATTATAATTTATTATTATTATCTTTATTATTATTATCCCGGATTCTCTCCCTCACTGGTAGATGATCTTCAGCACAATACACGTTTATTTCTGGAAATTCCTCATGGACTTTGAAGGTTAAAGGAGAAAATGGATGTGAAAAGGGTAGCCCAGGGAAAGTGCTCACTATAACACCTTTCCTTCCCCCCCTTGTGCCCCCCTATAATATTGATTGTAGCCCATTTTATGCTGGTCCCCTTTGTTTCTTATATTGAGACTATTTTTTTAAGATTTTATTTATTTGAGAGGGAGCACGCAGACACACAAGAGAGAGAAACAGAGAGAGAGAGACCAGGAGCAGGGGCAGAGGGAGAGAAGCAGACTCCCTGCTGAGCAGGAAGCCTGACACTGGGCTTGATCTCAGGACCCTGGTGATGGGGTACAGGTGAGGTTCAGTAGGGTGAAGTCCGGAGCCGAAGACCGAGAAAGAATTCTTGAGATGTCTTTGGTGCAAAATGGTGGTTTATTAAAGCACAGGGACAGGACCTGTGGGCAGAAAGAGATACTGCCCTGGGGTTGTGAGGAATGGCCCATTATATACCCTCAAATTGGGAGGGGGTTAGGGATAGCATAAGTCTTTAAGGAATTTTGGAAGCAAGGTTTCCAGGACCTTTAAGGAAATTTGGAAGCAAGGTTTCCAGGCTAGCTATTGTTGGGAAAGGTCACTTATTACCGTCTAATAAAACCTCAGTCATGAGACCCTTCAGATGTATATCGGTGGGCCATATGCTTGGGGGATGATTGCCAATACGTATCTTGGGGGGTTAGAGATAAAGGAATTTTTATACTTTAAAGTAGACTTACAGGATCTTGTTGGGGGGGAGGGGGTCAGGCTTAGGCTGCCTTTTGCCCTTAGCAAAGTATTAACATTGAGGAAGCTGAGTTCCTAGAGGAATGTCACCGTGCCTGTTTCAAGGACTTGTCAATGGGCTGTAGGTAGTAAGGACTGTTTCTTTGTCCTTTAGAGCAGCCAGGAGTGCCTGAGGAATGTTGCATACATCCAATGGGGGGGCGGGGGGGGGGTGGTTGCAGGGTGTCAGCTTCTGCTTTGTCCTCAGCTTGCCTTCCGTTCCCTCATCACTGGGGTCATGACCTGAGTCAAGGGCAGATGCTTAACTGATTGAGCCACCCAGGCACCCGGAGACTTTTTCTTTTTTTACCAGACTGTAAATCCTGAAAAGTATATTATAAATTCTCTCCCTTCAGTCTACCTTTTTCTAAGTACCTAGAATATACCAAACAGGTTGAAGATTGTCTGTGGTTCACTGTGTGAAAGAAATATTGGAATGTGAAGTATTATTCAGACTAGTGTAGGAGAAAGTTTCAGTCTAGCTTCTTTCTGGAACCCTTCAAATCAAGACCTCAAAGAAATACCTTTTCTAGTTTTGTGTTCTAAAGTGAACAGGCACCACCTCTCTGTGGCAAAAAAGCAAACATTAACTCTTGTCATGCTTTGTTCTTCCTGTGCCTTAAATTCAATCACAAAGCCCCCAAGTTGAGGAAGCAAATCCTACAGGTATTTTATTCTGCAGAATCCTATATTCCCAGAATTAGTTTGCTCATTTTAGTGTCCTGAATCGCTTCCAGAAAGCTGCCAATGGTTAACCACAGCCCCTAGGGCGTAAGTCAATGCCACTGACTTTGATCTGAGGATTCTGTGTTAAGATAATTATATGAAAAAGGAAACCTCTTACATCTGACAGTCATGATCTCAAATTTCTACCTTCCATAACTATTTAGGAGGCAAGAATGGACTTTGTGATGATTAATCGTATGTCAACATGACTGGGCTAAGTGAAGACCAGAGAGTTGGTAAAACATCATTTTGGGGAGTGTCTGGGAGGGTGTCTCCAGAAGAGATTAGCATTTGAATTGGTGAACTGAATAAAGCAAATCATCCTCACTCAGGCGGTAGGCTTCACCCAACTGTTGAGAGCTTAAGCAGAACAAAAAGGTAGAGAAGGGACTTTGTTCTCTCTCTTTGCTTGAGCTGAGAGATTCGTCTTCTCCTGCCCTTGAGCATGGACGTTCCTGATTCTTAGGCTGGAGGATGCGGTTGGGAATTTCCACCTTCAGCCTCCCTTTCTCAGACCTTTGGACTCAGACTGAATTACCACACCAGCTGTCCCGCTTCTCCAGCTTCCAGATAGACGTCTCTGACTCCAAAACGGTGGCAGCCAATTTCTACAATAAATTTCCTCTTATCTATCTATTTATCTATCATCTATTTGTCATTTATCTCCTATTGGCTCTGTTCCTCTGGAGAATACCGACAATACAGAGCTCATAGAATGGCCATATATGCAAACAGGTTCATGGTGGCTCACATGGTTAAGGGCCTGCCTTCAGCCATGATCCCAGGGTCCTGGGATCGAGACCTGCATTGGGCTCCCTGCTTAGCGCTCCCTGCTTAGTGGGAAGCTGGTTTCTCCTTCTCTCTCCTTCTCCCACTCCCCCTGCTTGTGTTCCCTCTCTTACTCCCTCTCTCTGTCAAATAAATAAATAAAATCATAAAAAAACAAAAAACAAAGAAACAAAAAAGCCATGGGTACTTGCTTGCCTATTACCTAGCACACTCTTTGAAAGTAAGAACTTTATCTTTCTCTCTATTCCCCGTGCCTACAGTGCAGACCCGAGATTTAGAAGCACTAAGTATACTTTTAATATAATAATTTCTCAAAAAAAAATTCTCTTCAAATAGTAATAAAATATTAGATATCATAAAAATATTAAAATTTCTATTTTAAAAGATAAGAGTTGGGGCACCTGGGTGGCTCAGTCGTTAAGTGTCTGCCTTTGGCTCAGGGCATGATCCCAGATCCCTGGGATCGAGCCCCACATCAGGCTCCTCTGCTGGGAGCCTGCTTCTTCCTCTCCCACTCTCCCTTGCTTGTGTTCCCTCTCTCACTGGCTGTCTCTCTGTCAAATAAATAAATAAAATATTTAAAAAAAAGAAGAGATAAAAGTTAATTTACACCACTTTCATTACTTAACAGGTTCATTTATTTCATGAAAAGAATCATAGCTGAATTCTCACAACAAGCAATGTAATGAGCAGCTTTCTATTCACTAAAAACAATTCAAGGAAACCAATACATTTTTATTATGCCAGACACCTGCTAAACATCCAGGATCTTGAGAGAAAGCTAAATTTAGGGGGCACTTCTCACAAATGGACATTGGCAATAAATCTGGGATTGTTTTATTGTTTGTTGCTTTCAATTTGAAATGGCTAGAAACACTTGGATGTGTCATTGTTTTCGACAGATTCCACTAATGTGTGCAAGACGAGACTGGGAAGCACTGTTTGGGTTCAAAACAAGTACTGTACTTTATCACAAATGTCTTTAAAAAGCTGTTTTAAGATGAACTTTCTTATCCCTCTTATGTAATAATAATAGAAAATATTAAACCTATTAGGATTGTATTCGAGATTTCTATGCAGATCCTCAAATGCCCACTTAACCTTTTGACAATATACAAATCCTTCTTGAACTCCCTTTTGAATTCCTTCCAGAGAATTTACCGCACTCTTTGCAAAGGTGACAAAGCTACCACAAGAGGGCACTGTGCTCCCAATTGGCTCCAAAAGAAGCTAAACTCAAAACAGTGCTCTGTCCTGGCTTATCCGGGAAGTTTCCAGCTGTTGCAAAAAGAACGTTTGCATGTGTCTGTTGTATTTGAATGGTGATAAAACAGATGCTATTATGAACCCAGTAATTCCAAAGGCAAGAAAACAAATATGTAACGAGAAAGACTGGCTTGCCTGCACTTTAAATCATTTTTCATTTGTGCCACAAGATGGCACCTCGTTCCCGCCCATAGCTGTGCTACCAGCACGGACCCAGCGACAATTTCTTTTTTAAAACTTCAGGTTGACAGTCAACACTGGCATCTTGAAAAAAGAGTATTTCTCATAAATAGAAGTTTTACTAAGAAACTTTGTTGCTTTAGCTTTTTTTTTTTTTTTGGTCTACTTATGAAAATGTGTTATTTTTTGAGAATGTGTTTCTGTTAAAAACGAACAAATGTCAGAACAATGAAGTGGAGAGCCATTTACTACGCCTGAAGGATTTTCTCCAGTCCCTGAGTAGAGGTTCATCGAATATAGGCAAGGCCGTGTTCCACGTGTCTTTCATTTCTCGTACTACCTTAAAAGTCTGTCCGCAAAACTTGACAGAAATCCTTCTTTTAAACAATCTGTAACAATTCTCCCATGAGAACGGTGAGGAAGAGAAATCATTTTTTGAGGAAAATGATTTCATTTCTTGGTGTTGCAATTAGGTTTTCAGCTCAAGTTTCTGGACAGTTTTCCAAGTCATAAAGCTTTGTCCTTATTTTGCCTTCTGACCTGCATGGTCCACCGTTAAAGTTCTGAAGCTTAAGGCAGTTCTGGGCTGTCTTGCAGCATCTTGAACTGTGGTTTCTCTTCGTAGCATGAGGGTGATGGACCGTCCTCTCTAGGAAGGGCAGTCTGAGTGTGAATAGGTTTATTGGAAATATAGACTGATGTGATGTGATGTGATGTGATAAGAATATTGATGACTATTTATTTATTTATTTTTTAGAGAGAGGAGGAGAGAAAGGGGAGAGGGGCAGAGAGAGGGAGCAAGGGAATCTTAGCCAGGCTCCATGTCCAGCACGGAGCCTGACATGAGGTTCTATCTCACAACCCTGAGATCGTGACCCTAGCCAAAATCAAGAGTCGAACACTGACCTGACTGATCCACCCAGGCGCCCCTTGATGAGAATTTTTGAGAAGCTAGTGCTTTGCTTTAATTAAGCAATTGTGAGTGTTCCAAGCCCGTCCCCTGAGATTATGGTGCAGTATGTATGATGTGGAGACTGGGAATGGGAAGCTTTATGTTTGTGAAATGTCCCACATGATTCTTTTTTTTTTAATTTTTTTAGTTTTTATTTATTTATTTATTTATTTATTTATTTTTAAATGATTTTTTATTATATTATGTTAGTCACCATACAGTAGTACATCCCCGGATTCCGATGTAAACTTCGATGCTCCATTAGTTGCGTATAACACCCAGTGCACCATGCAATACGTGCCCTCCTTACCACCCCATCACCAGTCTATCCCATTCCCCCACCCCCCTCCCCTCTGAAGTCCTCAGTTTGTTTCTCATAGTCCATAGTCTCTCATGTTTCATTCCCCCTTCCGATTACCCCCTTTCTTTATCCCTTTCTTCCCCTACCTATCATCCTAGTTCTTTTTTTTTTTTTAAGATTTTATTTATTTATTCGACAGAGATA